>NC_045447.1:95844117-96014785 GCF_002776525.5 Piliocolobus tephrosceles
AAAAAAAAAAAAAAAAAAAAAAAAAAAAAAGCTACTGACTCCTGAACATCAGACAGATGAGTGGACATTGTATAAGGCACGAATGGGTGGATTTTGCTATTGTGGACACTTATTTGGCTGAGGTATGGTCCAGGCAGCGGGTGGGTCCTGCTGAAAAATCTGTTATATGTGGCATGTTACTCTGTCTAAAAAGAATATTTTGAAGTTGACCATAAGGTCTCTTGCTTATGAGGTTATCTTGAGGAAAGAGAAGACTCCCTTCCCTAGGGAATCTCTTTAAGATGCATGGCTTGATAGCACTCTTACAAGACCAAGAGATTGCCTGGCAATGACTTGTAGGAATGGTCACCAGGCAGTTACTCAGAACTTGGGAAAAAAGGAGACAGAGAGCAAGAAAAATGTAATGGGAGAGTGAGTGGGCAAGGAAAATAAAAAGAAGAGGGAAAAGTATAACTCATCATCTCTACTCATAACTCCATCCTGGCATCCACTGCACCCAACACTCCTTTACCTAGGCCTCACCTCCTAGAGTCTAACAAGGGATTTATAGAGCACAATGATTCCACTTCAGTATAAGAGTATGAGGGATGATCTTTGAGCATAAAGACAATATTTGCAGGGATGTTGTCAGACACAATATCATCCTATTTGGAGAAGGTGATCATGGTCTCTGCCTTCCAGTCATGCTGCCACATCTTACACCAAAGTTATGATGATTTACAAGTATGTTAGATATGTATTGCTGTGTAATAGACACCTCAAAATTTAGTGGCCTAAAAAATATGTTATCTTACAGTAAATATGTTATCTTACAGGAATCCAGGCAAGGCCTAGCTGGGTTCTCTGCTTCAGGGTCTCTCACAAGGCTGCAATCAAGGTGTCAGCTGGGGCTGGGGTCTCGTCTGAAGGCTTTACTGGGGAAGAATACACTGCCATGCTCACTTATGTAGCTGTTGGCAGGATTCAGTTTCAAGGTCTACTGGACTAAGGTCCTCAATTCCTTGCTGACTGTTGGCTGGAGCTGGCTGGAGGCCACCTTCAGTTCCTTATCATGTGGGCCTCTCCAATGTGGTAGCTTGCTTCATCAAAGTCAGGAAAGGAGAGAGTCTGCTAACAAACCAGAAGTTACATCTTTCGTAAACTAAAATTGAAAATGATATCCCATCATCTGTCCCTTTTTTCTACTGGTTAGAAGCAAATCAGAAAGTCCAGCCCACATTTAAGGGGAGGGATAATTACACATGTGTCAGTACCATGAGGTAGAGTCACTGGAGACTTTTTAGAAGACTTCCTAACAAAAGGGTCTCTTCTTGGCCTTCCCATTGAGTTCACTGAAGCCAAAGTGGCCAAAGGTGCCAAATAGGTCATCATCCTGATCCATATCCAGATTATCAAGGTGGAAGTCGTTTAACAGTTGAGTGGAGTGGTGGCTGGTTAAAAAACAAAAATAACCCCCCCACCCCCAAATATCAAAGAAGTTGTAGCATCCAAAGAAAAAGAAAGTTGGTATGAAGGTAGAAGTGGTGTGGGGTCATCATGAATGGTAAAGTAAAAGGATCCCTTAGAACCACCTGAAATACCACTGCCAGTATTCAAACGTAGAGGAGAAAATAGGGGCAAAAAGTCTGGAAGTAAGACTGGCCCTAGGCAGGAGGGTTCATATGGGGACTCGATTAATTTCCTCAGAATTCATTTCTATCCATGCCTTTGCTCTGTGTTATGAGTTGCCTTCATTAAGACTTTGTATCTGGTAAGTTCATAGCTATATTCTCCAGGCTTCAAGTGTAGATAAAAATAGGTTGCCTCTCCCACTAGTTCCTTCAAAAGTTCCATTAGTACCCTGCTGGCTCCAATTGGGTCGCATGCCCATTCCTAACCAATCGCTATCGCCAAAAACGTGGAATGATCTTTTTGGCCAGGCCTGAGTTACATACCATCCTCAAAATAGTAGTGTTGGGAAAGGCAACTCCACCTGCACATGGACTGAAACTGAAATTGGGGTTAGTTCCCCATAAGGCAATAGAGGAAATATTTCCAGAAGGTGAGTAAATTCTGGGTGACAAAGATAAAATGGATTTACTAAAGCCCTCTCTCTTACTGCTCCATTTCTTCCTTCTTGTTCAGAGTCACGTCATTGACCAAAGCTTAGAGGTTCAGGAAGAATGGTAATTCTGTGGATGCCTTGGGAGGGGAAAAAGTTGGGATGGGGTTCAGGGTAAGGAACCCTCAATGTGAAGGAAATCAGTTGAAGGCCTCAACATCCAGGTGAATAGATGTCATCTTAAAGCCCTTTACCTTCATTCCAGTTCAGTTATTGCCATACCCTAGAACTACCAGGAATATCTCTGCTTTTGGAAAAAAGAGTCTGACATTCCACCCTTTATCCTTCTCACTTTTGCCCTCAGTATGCCAGTTCTTCAACCAATTCAGGAATTGCAAGCCACTTTAAACTTTCTCCTTGCCAATCAGGTAATATTTTAATTTCCCTCCTCTTCAAGAAAAACCTCATGATCCACACTTAACCACAAACCTGGTTAAGATATGGACTTTATGATCTACTCCAAACAACCTATCCCAGTGTCTTTTCATCTTTCCTGCCTGGAAAAATCCAACTTGCTACCTTTACTAGACCTGTCTTCTAAAAACAAGCTGATTCTTTTTGGATAAAATCACACAGTTAAGTGTTTGGTGCCACCATTAATTCATTATCTACAACTAATGGCCAGTTTCTAACACTGCCTGAAAACAATCCGTTCATTCCTCCCGTGAGTACTTTGTGCTAGGCAATCTTCTAAGCACTTGGGACACACCAGTGAGGGAGCAAAGCTCTCTGTTGTGTGGAGTTTATCTTATTATTTTCTTAGTAAATTTCTTTGCTTATCTACTCAAAATTACAATTTCACTTTCCTAATTTTCTCCACTGTACTCACCCATTGAACATATGTGCTGGACCACATATATTACAAAGGAATGAGAAGCCAACAGATGGGAACCTTTCATCACAAAACTTAAAAATATTCCAAATACCTTGAACTCCCATCAAATAACTTTGCTCTTTCCTTCTATTATACTGAAAGAGGTTTCCCTCAGATACCCGTCTTGATCCTCCCAAGCTGTGATCCGTCCTTGGTTTCCAGTTCATAACACTCTCCACAGTGTACTGGAATATTTGGCTTAATAGTCTGTCTTCCAGACTGAGATCATGTCTCCCTCATCAAGGCTCTGTGCCCAGCATTTGCTAATTAGATAGGTCAGAAACTTCTGGAGGAATGAAAGAGCCATAGGAAAGATTTCAGACAGAAGGCACTGCCTCCTGTCGAGATACTACAGCATCTGTATAGCAAAATCGTACAGCGTCCTTTGGGGCCCAACCTTGCCTGGGGGTGGAGCCACGGCCAGGGGCGAGGCTTCATCAAGGGACCCGGCCTGAGAGGAAGCGCTGCTGGGCTTCCTAAAGGCGGCAGCGTTGGCCACAAATCTCACCTCAGGCTTCTGGATTCTGTGTCCATCGCTTCCGGAAGACAAAAGCTGAGATTTGCTTCAAAGACATGGTCCTGGAAAAGGTCTCTGGTCACGGAGTACCCTTCTTCCCTACCCTGCTTGAAGGGGATCCTTTCCTCCGTCCGCCATTTTCTTTTCTTTCTTTTTTTCTTTTTTCTTTTTTTGAGACGGACTCTGGCTCTGTCGCCCAGGCTGCAGTGCAGTGGCGCCATCTCGGCTCACTGCAAGCTCCGCCTCCCGTGTTCACGCCATTCTCCTGCGTCAGCCCCCAGAGTAGCTGGGACTACAGGCCTCCGCCACCGGGCCGGCTAATTTTTTTAATTTTTAGTAGAGACGGGGTTTCCCCCTATTAGCCAGGGTGGTCTCCATCCCCGGACCTCGTGACTGCCCTCCTCGGCCTCCCAAAGTGCTGGGACCACAGGCGTGAGCCACCGTGCCTGGCCTGGACCGCTAGTTTCATCCCAACTGGCAGCGCGCCTCTCTGATGTTCCCCCAACGGAACTCCAACGGCCCCGCCAGGGCTTGAGGCCTCGGAAACCGCTCAGAGCCCTGGGCGAGGGGCTGCACCCTCCAAGTATACTCCATGGAACTCGATGGAGATGATGGTATAATAATTACAGTAACAATGTTGACCGCTATTAAGGCTTCGCTTTTCATTGGCTGCCTGGCTTTGCATTGGCTGCCTGGTTTGCACAAGTAACCTAAGCTGAATCTCATATTTCACGTATTTTTTGGGGAGATACTGATATCTGCTAGTAGGGTTGGCCCTGAGTACTGCAATGAACAAGTAAAGAACTTTGTTTAGTTAAGGGCCGAAGTTAAGGAATGGGCTAAGGGCTCTGATGCAGTTACAACATGGAATTTTTCAGACACCGGAGAGGCCAGTGCCTTGGAAATAAATGCCTGCGCTGGACAGAAGGACAGTGTAAGATGCCAAAATGCTGGTCCATACACAAAATTAAGAGCTCATCATCCCTCTCTGTAGGATCAGTAACTGGAAGAAGGATGCTGTCTCTACACGGTGTTTTTCAGAGGCGTCAAGTGCTCTAATCCCCTTCCCTCTGGAACCCAGAAGTGTGTCTAGTAGGACCGGTGGTTGGGAACCCCAGGTAAAGATCTACCAAGGCGCAGCGCCAGTGGACAGAGATTAGGTGTACTCCTGAGCGTGGAGGCACAGCCGTTTGTCATGCCTTTCAAGATCCAGGACAGCAAGACAGGAGGCTCTGCAGCAGAAAGGACTGCAGGCTTTTGTAGGACAGAAAATCTCAGGTAACTGTCTTTAATTACACAAATATTGATATAGTCATGCATTTATTGAGAGCCTACTACGTGTCTATGTTCCTTGTTAGACAGGAATATCACTATGTTTGCCCTCCTAAGAGGTGAGAGGGAATCCTTTTTGTGACTGTTTGCCTTTTTAGAACGTAGTACAGGCCGGGTGCGGTGGCTCATGCTTTTGTAATCCCAGCACTTTGCGAGGCTGAGGTGGGCAGATCACGAGGTCAAGAAATCGAGACCATCCTGGCTAACATGGTGAAACCCCGTCTCTACTAAAAATACAAAAAAAAAAAAAAAAAAAAAAAAAGCCGGGAATGGTGGCGGGCGCCGGTAGTCTCAGCTACTCGGGAGGTTGAGGCAGGAGAATGGTGTGAACCCGGGAGGTGGAGCTTGCAGTGAGCCAAAATCAAGCCACTGCACTCTAGCCTGGGAGACAGAGCAAGACTCCATCTCAAAAAAAAAAAAAAAAAAAAGAAAGTAGTACACTGACAGTCCCTGACTTGATGGCTCTACTTAGGGTATTTTCAAGTTATGATGGGTTTAATCAGATGCGACCCCCTTGTAAGTCAAGGAGCATCTGTATAGCAAATTTGAAAGATATGGAAAAGTGGAAGGAAGAACCCCGTACATTTCCATCCTTAAAACAATTATTCTTAGCATTTTGATGTTTATTTCCGGATTTTGCTATGAAAATTTTTTTACATTACTTAAATAAGTACTTAAAAAGAAAAGCACACATCATATACATTTTATGTGATTATAAACTTTAATAATGTTTATAATTTTAAATGGTAGAATATTAATTTTACTTTTTGTTGATGTTTGAATAGATTCTAGTTTTTTAAAATGTAATTTCAACTTTTATTTTAGATTCAGGGCAGGTTCGTTATCTGGGTATATTCCATGATGCTCAGGTGTCGGATACAAATGATCCTGTCACCCAAGTACTGAGCATAATACTCAATAGTTACTTTTTCAATGCTTTCCCCCTCTCGCCCCACTCTAGTAGTCCCTAGTGTCTATTGTTGCTATCTGTATGTCCATGAGTACCCAATGTTTAATTCCTACCAAAAGTGAGAACATGAGGTATTTGATTTTCTCTTCCTGATTTAATTTGCAAAGTGTAATGGCCTCCAGCTGCACCCATATTTCCTCGTTTTTTTTTAATGGATGCATAGTATTCCATGCTGTATATGTACCACAATGTCTTTATCCACTTCACCATTGATGGACACCTTGGTTGAATCCATGTGTTTGCTATTGTGATTAGTGCTGCAACGAACATATGAGTGCATATGTCTTTTTGGGAGAGTGAATAATTTTGGATATACACCCAGAATGAGAATGTTGGATAGAATAGTGGGTCTGTTTTAAGTTCTTTGAGAAATCCCCAAATTGCTTTCCACAGTGGCTGAAGTAATTTACATTCCTGACAGTGGTGTATAAGCATTCACTATTTTTCTACAGTCTCACCAGCATCTGTTGTTGTTTGACTTCTTAGTAGCCATTCTGACTGGTGTGAGATGGTATCTCATTGTGGCTTTGATTTGTATTTCTCTGATGATTAGTAATGCTGAGCATTTTTTCATGTTTGGCAGCTTGTATGTCTTCTTGTGAGAAATAATCTGTCAATTGTACTTTCTATGGACATTTAAGTAGTTGCTAATTAAAACATTTAAAAATAGTTTGCTTACCGTGTTTGTTTGTAATTGTACTTACTTATAAACTGTCCTATTACAAACAGCAGAAAGCTTTTTTTCTAAATGTTTATTTTCTTACTGCCCTTGGCCTACTCACTTTTCTGTTTATCATTTTCCTTAGATAAGTTATCCTCTCATGTAGTTAACTATTTTAGCACTAACTTAATTCTTTGAATTTCAAGCCAGTGAAACCAACTGATTGCTAAACATCCTCAAGGTAAAATCTTATGAACTGAACCATTGTCTTCTGTCACCAAGCTGCTTTTCCTCTAACATTCCCATTATTAATTAGTAGCACCAGGACACCCAAGCTAGAAACAGAACAGCCATTCTATACTTCTCTCTTCATTTTCTCCATAGCTAGTCTACTAATAGATGGATGAAGTGGAAATATATGCTGGGCAAAGAAATCCTAGAATTCTCACTGTTCACTATGCTTCTCCCCAGTAGAACCTTCAGGTCATCAGCTGTACTTTGAAGTACACTTTTAATTATATTAGTAATACCTATTCACAATCCGAGTCAAAATTAAAATATTCTCGTTAAGGTTAAATATCCCATTCAAAAACAAAAACAGATATGCAATTCCACATAAAATTTTCTAGGTATTGACTGACTTTATATCACTATAGATTCTTGTTTTCTTACTGAATCCAATTCAGTCTGTTACTGTCAATATTTATTTTGATGCCCAAATTGTCATAGATTTAGCTAGTTACTTCAATTTTACTTCTGTACTCTTTGAATATATCTCTATTATTTCTTACTTTCTGATACAAAAAGATGTTTCAGACTCATCATATACTTTTGCTGCATCAGTCCCGGGTTCAGCCATTTCTCTTAGTACCCCTTGTTCCTTTATTGGAGAATGGTATTTAGAAGTCAAGGTCAGCGTGCTACTTGTGTTCATTATTATTGATATTAGGCATTGTTGGTTTTAGGCCCTCTCAATGGACAGAGCTAGTATACACACATGTTCATCCTTTAAATCTCAACCTATTTCTCTACATATCTATGTATCTTGAAAATCATGAATTTACATCAGTACCTCTAGGTGTAATTTAACACTACAGGGTTTACTCTAGTTTTCTTCCTTTCCACATTGGTGACTTCTTTCTCCAACAATGAGAAACCTGGTTCCTGTTAGCCTCAATATATTTGCTGTCAGTCCTCCGTCTGTAAGCAATCTCTCATCACCACTGTGGCCCTTCAGGTATGGCTGTCCTCTCCTACCCACTTGGGCTTAGACCTCTATGTGCCCAGCAGCTGTGTTACGTAGGCACCCTCCTCAACCCACTGGATATCCAAAACCTGGAATCAGGCAACCTTTCTACAAAAAATGCCTATTCACCCTGCTTCGGCTCTTACACTCTGCTCTGGGACACTGCAACAGCTCCTAATTTCTCCCTTCCTCCTCTTTAGGTTTGGATGCCTATTTTGCTTGACTTAACTAATGATTATGAGATTGAATTACTCAGGGAAGAGGAAGAGACATACTGTATTCCCTCCCAACACCTCACCCCTTATTTTATTGAAGATTAATTGACATGCAAAAAATGCATGTATTTAAAGTGTACAATTTAAGGAGTTTTGATATATATGAATATGTACATGTTAAATCATTACACTCAAGATAGCAAACATATCCATATTCCCCCATTCATTTTGAGGTTTGTTTTGAATTAAACTTTCTATTTTGAGATAAATATACATTCATGTGTAGTTGTAAGAAACAGTAGAGAGAGCTCATGTACACTTAACCCAGTTTCCTCCAATGGTAACATCTTATAAAATTGTAGTATGATAGCACAACCATTGACATTGACATTAACATTGACATTGAAATAGCCAAGACACAGAACATTTCTCTCACCGTGAGAACCTCTCATGTTGCCATTTTATAGACATACCAAATTCCTACCTCCTTCCACTCCATCTAATCTGTTTTCCAATGTTACATTTTTGCCATTTCAGTAATGTTATATATGTATGTGTGTGTATATATATGTGTGTGTATATATGTATATGTGTGTGTGTGTGTGTGTGTGTGTATATATATATATATATATATGGAATCATATAGTATGTAATTTTGGGGGAATTTTTTTCCCCTCAGCTTAACTCTTTTGAATGTCATTTAAGCTGTTGCATTTATCAGTAGTTTATTCTTTTGATTCCATGACATGGGTGTACTGCAGTTTGCTTTACCACTCATTAAATGACAATTGAGTTGTTTCCAGTGTTGAGCTGTTATGATTAAAGCTTTCATAAACATTTCTGTACAGTTTTCATGTGAACATAAATCTTCATTTCTTTATGATAAATGACCAGGAGTATGATTGCTGAGTTGTATGAGTGCTGCATGTTTAGTTTTTTATGAAGCTGTCAAACTGTCGCTGTACCGTTTTACATTTCCATCACCAGTGCATGAGTGATCCAGTTTCACCTCATCTTTGTCAGCATTTGGTGTTGTCACTGTTTTTTAGAAACAAAATTCGCTGCTCTGACAAGTGTGTAGTGATATCTCACTGTGGTTTTAATTTGCATTTTCTGAATGGCTAATGATGGTGAACCTTTTTCATGTGCTTATTTTCCATCTGTATATCTTCTCTGGTAAAATGTCTCTTCAAGTCTTTGGTCCATGTTCTAGCAGGATTGTTTGCTTTTTTATTGTTGAGTTGTCAGAGTTCTTAATATATTCTAGATACGAATCCTGTGTTGGATAGATGATTTGTTAAGAGTTTCTCCCAGTCTGTAGCTTCTTTTCATCTTCTCAACAGAGTCTTGTACAGAGCAATAGTTTTAAAGTTTGATGAAATTTAGCTTAGCCATTTTTTCCTTTTATGAGTTGTGCTTTTGTTGTCATGTCTAAGAACTCTTTGCCTGGCCTTTGATCCTGAAGACTTTCTATTTTTTCCTAAATTTTTAATAGTTTTCTATTTACATGCAAGTCTGTGATTCATTTAGAGTTAATTTTTGTGTAAGGTGTGAGGCTTAGGCAGAGAATTTTTTTCCCCCTATGGATATCCATATGCTCAGCACTACTGAATTGAATTGAATATGTTTACTCCATTGAATTGTTTTTTGTACTTTGTCAGAAATTCATCGAGCATATTCGTGTGGGTCTATTTCTGGGTTTTCCATTCTGTTTCACTGGTCTGTGTATCTCTATGTTAACACTACACAGTCTTGATTCCCATAGTTACATAGCAAGTCTTAAAATTAGGTTTTTTAAGACTAATTTTTCTTAAAATTAGGTTTTTTAAGACTGATTTTTTTCTATTGTATTCTTCTTTTCCAAAGTTGAGCTGTTCCTGTTCCTTGCCCTTTCTTTTTTTCTTTTTTTTGGGGGATGGAGTCTCGCTCTGTTGCCCAGGCTGGAGTGCAGTGGCGTGATCTCTGCTCAATGCAAGCTCTGCCTCCCGGTTCATGCCATTCTCCTACCTCAGCCTCCCGAGTAGCTGGGACCACAGGCGCTCGCCACTATGACTGGCTAATTATTTTGTATTTTTAGTAGAGATGGGGTTTCACCATGTTAGCCAGGATGGTCTCGATCTCCTGACCTCGTGATCCGACTGCCTCGGCCTCCAAAAGTACAGAGATTACAGGCGTGAGCCACCTAGCCCCGTCTGCCCTTTCTATATAATTTGTAGAATAATCTTGTGTATAAAAAATATGCTGAGATTTTGATAGCTACTGCATTAAACATTTGTGTAATTAGGGGAGAACTGACATCTTTGTATATTAAATCTTCCAACCCATGAACATGCTATACTAAAGCTTTCCATTTATTTAGGTCTTTTGCATTTCCTTCATTGGCATTGTGTAGTTTTTAGCATACAAGTCTTGTATATGTTTTATTAGATTTACCCTTAAGTATTTTAGTTATTCCATATGATATTGCATTTTAAAATTTCTTGCCTATGTACTGATTGATAATATATAGAAACAATAGGATTTTGTCTTTATTTTGTATCCTTTGACTTTGCTGAACTAATGTATAACTTCTAGGAGTTTTGCAGATCCCTTGATCTGTAAAAGGGAGGTGATCCACCCGCCTTGGCCTCCCAAAGTTCTGGGATAAAACTACTGTTTTGAAATACAAATATAAAGGATTTTGCCTCAGAATCTGTTCTGCTTCAGGCTTTTGGGGATCCTGAAAACAGCTGCCTCCAAGAGGCTTATCCTAGGGACAGTGGTCAGAATATGAGGGCGTGAGCATTGAGGAAACTTCCTAGGAAACTGGGAACATATGAAAGTCCTAAACGAATAGTTTATCTATACTGAGCATCCTCAAGTGGTAGCATATTACTCTAAGAGCTTTTGGAAAAGACTCCTCCGTGGAGATAATAAAACCAAGTGCAGTGTGAAATCCAAGATCAGACTTTGGGGTGGCGATGTAGGTAAACTGGGAAGATGTCATGGGTCCAGTGGTGAGACAGTCTCATCCTACCAGAAGCAACCTCTGCCACCTCCCAAAGGCTGCCTAAAATGCTTTGGTAAGAGCTTATTACAAGGCTTGGTGGTAGAAATATGTAGAATGTGTGAAATGTTTTCCTGGGAGGGAAGACATTTTATTTTATTTATTTATTTAGTTTTTTGAGATGGCGTCTCGCTCCGTTGCCCAGGCTGGAGTGCAGTGGCCGGATCTCAGCTCACTGCAAGCTCCGCCTCCTGGGTTTATACCATTCTCCTGCTTCAGCCTCCCGAGTAGCTGGGACTACAGGCACCCGCCACCTCGCCCGGCTAGTATTTTGTATTTTTTAGTAGAGATGGGGTTTCACCGTGTTAGCCAGGATGGTCTCGATCTGCTGACCTCGTGATCCGCCCGTCTCGGCCTCCCAAAGTGCTGGGATTACAGGCTTGAGCCACTGCACCCGGCCGGGATGACATTTTAAACTTTTATTTTATACATTACTGGGAGTCATATGCAATATAGTTCTGAAAAGCAGATTTTAAGAGGGGGATAGGGAAAAAAAAAACCTATGAAGACACTGACACGACGAGTGGAAAGGAAAAGTTATCTAAGAGGAGATGAAGTACCAAAAATAGCTTTTCGTTACTTCGCAAATTTGCCAGCTTTTAATGGACAAAGTGAATATTCTTAACTGTACAACTACTTTAATTTTAATAGTAGGGCATACTTTTTACTTTAAGAAATTACATATTAATATTGTTGAAAGTAGAAGCATTATGAATGTAGAGAATTGATTCATCAGGGCTCTAGTATTTACTACCGTCTGATCTAGAGAAGTCGCTAACCCTCTCTGGGCTTCGGTTTCATTCATGATAAAATAGGCACCATATTCAGAATAACATCAAAGTACCTGTTACAATAAAAACAAATAATAATAATAATAATAATAAAAAATAGGTATAATACCTGACCTGCTAACCTCATAAGTTGTGAAAGTGCACCGAGATGGCTGGATGTAGAATTCTTTATAAAGTAGACAAATTTATTATTTATAGTTGGTGCTAGAGCAGAAGAGATAAGTGGTGTGAAGCACTGCCACTCAGTGTCAATGGAATTTACTGTTGGTAGTACAAAAAAGAAAAAGAAAATAAATATATCTCTAGTCTCTTGTTCCTTTAAATTTTGAAGGAGCTTCTACCAGGTTCAGAAAAGGAATCTTATTAGCATGTGGGGAAAGGCCTTTTTACTGAAACTTCCGGTAGGTTTTAACTGTAGCACACATATGTTTGTAAAGATTTCTAGCCAATGAATGACATTTTAAAAGAGAGAAGCTGTTCTTTGACCATCTCCTCAAAGAATCGTTAATCTGTATCAGGAAATTGGAGAGGGTGCACGTGCAGGAATTTTTTGCTAAAGAGCATGATGTGTCTGAGGAGTTATGACCCACAGTATCTCTGTTCCAGAGGTCGCTTGGCGATTGTAAATGCTGGAGGCGGGGAACCTCTGTCCTCTGCATTTGTATACCTCTTGAGCTGCCTAGAACTAATCGCTGCAACTGCACCAGGAAGTCAAGGGCGGAGCCTGTGGCTTACAGATGCTTATGTCTCCTAGTTTCCAGCAGTAAATATTTATTAGATGAAAACTTGGCTGAGGCTGCATATTGAAGAGTAGAGGGAAGGGCATCTCTTGGGAGATTTTATCCTCAAGGCAGGTTACCTGCTTCTGCATAATTGAAAAGAGACCCGGCCTGGCCTGGAGGCTGTCTTACCCCTTCAAAAAAGATCGATGAACAGTGATGGCCCATTGGTGTCAAATAAAGAGCTTTATAGTGTTAAAAGAAATTTTAGACAAATTCAATTTAAGGAGTTTGAGCAATGAACGATTTGTGAATTGGGCGGCCCCCAGAATCTCAGCGGTGCCTCGTGGTTAGAACAAATTTATGGACAAAAAAGGTAAAGTGACGTATAGGAATCGGAAGTGAGGTACAGAAAGAGTGAGATTGGTTAAAGCTTGGCATTTGCCTTATTTGAACACAGTTTGAACATTCAGCAGTCTATGAGTGGCTGAAGTATGGCTGCTGGGATTGGCCAACGCTCAGCTGTTGTTACAGGTGCATACTACTGAGTTAGGTTTTCAATTTGTCTAACTATTAAGCTAGGTTACAGTTCATCACCAAGGACTCAAATATAGAAGTATGGAGTCGTTCTCAAGCCATACTTATTTTGCTTTAATAATAGTTTAAGAAGGACATAAGAAATTAAAAGACAGTTTAGAGGACAGCTGTCATGATAAAGAGTTTAGAAAAGAATGTGTAGGAAGACAGATCAGGGGTGGGGGATACTGGGATTATTAAACCTGACAAGAGTCGCCCGAATAAAGTATGACAGGCAGTTGGTATTTGGACATTTGCAGAGGTGATTATATAGAATATAGAGCAGATGTTCTCAAGTTTTTTGGATGCCAAGGCACTCAGGAAAAGATCACATTTACATGGCCCACAGTATAATCAGGTGAGGTTGCTTAAGACTCCATTCTGCTCTAAGGCTTTGGCACAACTAAGTCCCACTCTGCTACCAAAGACTGATGGGATCAGTAGTATCATCCAGAATACCGACAGGATGACTTAATAGTAGAAAGCAGAGCCTCATTGCTCTTACCAGTTCGCAAGCCAGTAAGAGAGAGCATCCAGTGTGGTATGAAGGTGCTCTCTGTTGGAATAGGGGAAGGACAGTTTGGGTTGTATATTCATATTTATACATATTCAACAAGTTTGGGGGAGAAGCTATACATACTTATGTGGGTACCGAGTACACCATAATGAGTAAACATATGTAATGTACATCCCACGTTGACTTTGGAATGGGGGTTTAGCACTAAAATGAGGTAGGATTTGACCCTTTACATCATAAGGTGAACTACAAAAGTGGTTTGTGTGCAGCTTCTGTAGCTGGCAGATACTGGCAATCTCTAATATTAGTAGCTTATCAGAAAAGAACGTTTGTAAGGCCGGTCCTCTGTCCGATCAGAGCTGATAGCTCGTTTGGTTAGAGGGAGTTTAGTTATAGAAAGTTAGGAAATTTGCCATGCCATCCGGGCCCTGAACCCTTGACCCATAGGTAACTTTGTTTCCTTAACCTTAGGGTCTGTCTTAGTTGATAAAGGGGCATCTATTTTGGTCTTTTAGATCACAATAGCTTAGGACACTGTAACCTATCCCTGGTTTAAGGGAGTTGCATACTTGTTACCAAATTGATATAGAGGGTTGGGACTGTCTGCGTTTGAGGTAGACTTAGAAAATGTGGGGTCAAAATGACAAATAAGAGATTGAAATAAATAGAGGAAATAATTGATTCTGAATTTGAAAATACTGCTTGATTTGTCACAGGATTGGTGTGTGGGTGTGTTTGTAAAGAAAATAACTTTTATCTGAGAAATGTGAGTCCTTTTAAGTTGTCAGGCCTGGAGAGACATTAAAATGAGACAGAAATCACAGTCCTATTTCCTCCTTGAGCTATGTATTCATCTCTTGAAACTGCTTGCTATTGCCACATGGAGTTATATAGTAACCCAGTAATGCCACACCTGACACTATAAGGTACACCCTATAATTTAATGATGTATAGCCAATCACTAATCAATGTTGCTTCTGTAAACCAATGAGAATTCCTGATAACAGCTTTGTATCAGCTCACTCCTTGACTTCTTTTTTTGACTTTAAAAACTCACCTGTAACTACTGCTAATTGGAGTGTATATTTAGGCCGACTTGCATCTGTGTTCCCAGGTTGCAATCCTCAAGCTTGACCCAAATGAACTTTCTACTTATAATTTGCCTCAACTTCTGCCTTTTAGGTCGAAGTGTATGTGTGTTTATGTAGAGAGTACGTTCCAAAAATGCTTGAACAGTTTAAACTTCACTAACTTCAGAAAAATAAGTTCTGTAAATTAACCCCCAAGATCCCTTGAAGTTTTAATTAGATACATTTATGGTACACTTATTTTCATTTTGTAGATGTTAAATAATGCATTATTAGTGAACTATGCCCCAGAGAGTTGAAGAAACCAATGACTAATGAAATTAATCAGTTTACAGGATAGCCGATTAAAAAACAGCAACAACAATAACTTACTAAAATGCCAGAACTCTTCCTGCTTCTGAGATTTAAAAACTGGCTAAAATGGATAAAAGCTATTGAGGCCAACTGGAGTTTGCACAGAACAAGCTGGCTGATGTCACAGCACAAATTTCTGCCACGTTTCAACCAACTCCCCATGAACGTGCGCACATGATACATGAGGCAGCGTTAAAGAAAACTGTGTGTGCCGAGGACTTTCAGACCTCCCCTTTCCTTCCACCAATCAACTATTAATTCCAGAGGCCACTCCCTAAACCTCTTCTAATAAAATGACTGCATGAAAGCCAGCACAGGGGATGGATTTGAGCTGGACTCCTGTCTTATTGTTGCTTTATTTACAATAAAAACCTTCTTTTCTGAAAAACCCAAATTAGGCAGTGAGCTTCTTTTCCCTAGTAACATTAGTTTTAATAATTTGAGTCAGTTCCTCTGATTGGAAATAGTCAAGGCTGACTTCAAAACAAAAAATGTAATGTTCATCATTTACAAAATGAAGTAAGTGGAAAGGAACTTTTTTAATTCTGCGTTTATGTAAGGCAAAAACATTCTGTAGATAAGACGGATTTGAGGACATATGTGATCCTGAGAGTGGCAATGCCTGGGTACAGCAAATATTCTAGGCAGTATTTCAGGCTTTCAACGCAGTGTAGTTGGTGGGGTTCAAGTTAAGGGCTCCAAACAGGAAAGCAGGACTTGGGTAATGCCTGGTTTACTGTTGGAACAAACTGAAAATTCCACTAAGATAAATATATGACAGGAAAAAGGATGGACTTGGGAAATGGAGTGGCAGGATAGGGCAAAGGGACCCAGAGAGCCCAGGAGAGTCGGCTGGGCTGGTGGGGTTGGGGCTGTGGACACACCCTCCTTTTGTTGCTCCCTCCACCCTCAGAAACGCTCTGTGACTCTTCCATGCTCTGTGATGCAGGCCTGGGTTTATAGTTAAGCCTGGGCACCCTCAGTGCTCAGTTGCTTCAGGCAGCCGAGCTATTCAGACCATGGAGAATATCCTCTGTTTTCTGAACAGCTATACTGAGACAGGGCTGAGCCCTGACTCACACTGCTTGGATATTGACCCCAACTTCATCTGCTTGAGTGGGTTGGGGTTGTTTATACTGTACTTGTTCTACGTGGTATTGACCCTGTATTCGTCACCCAGTGAAAAAAATAATGACATCCAAAAGGTAAGGAACTGTGGGTGAACATCCAAGAGAGATGCCCTGTTGTTGTTTCCCAATCCTATTCCCACATTTCTAAATAAGTTTGGTTGGTTCAGAGACATGTCTTAGATGGGAAGTCTGAAGAGAGGATAGAACTTCACTCTTCTGTGGCAGAGGTTGGGCAGACGTAGGGGTTCAGGAGGACTAAGGTTTCCGTCTGTAGCTCATAGACTACCTATCTGGCTGTGGTGGAGAGGTCCAGGATAAAATCCCAAACACAGTAATTCTGTGGTCCCACATGGGATTATTTAGAGAGTGTGGGCTCTCTGAAGGAGAACAGTCTCTGCTGAAATTTGATCATGAGTCACATTCCCATGTCACCTGTCATTCAGCAAAGCCTTCCTTCATGTTGGGCTGACCAGAGGAGTAATGCTGAGAGTCTCTGAGCAGAGGCTGGAGCCAGAGCTCTGTCTCTGGGACACTTGTCCTGTGAGGGAGCACAGATGTGACTGTTGGACTCTGAGCCCTGGATGAGGACTTCTAAGTCAGCACATCAAGTGTGGCTCTCACAGAAGAAATCATCTTTCAGTTTTCAGAGAAGGGAAAATGGGAAATATTTTATCACCTTTAAAAATTGATAAAAAGAACATATTTCTATTAATTAGGGAGTCATATCATTCTTGTATAATGAATGAATGAATGAATGAATGAGTTTCATAGAGTGTGAGAGAAGTGAGTCCCAGTCTGTCATTATCTTTCTTTTGTTCTCAGCATCAGGGCAGAGCCAGGAGGAGAAGGAAAAGTGTGACATTTAAAGGTAATGCCAGCCTCCTCTATCTGAGCTTCAGGGTGACCCTTCCTGTCTCTTTCATGAGGAACTCAGTCCCATGATTTCTTAGAATGTCAGTTACTAGACAGTCTCAGAAAACAGAGCCCTCAGAAGAGAGGCTCATGGGAAAGCAATCAGACACGAGACACTACTCATAGGCCCTGCTCTGCCCATTCATGGGCATGACAAGTGATGGACCTGCCCAATGGGTGTTGCCCAACTGGTGGCCAACTGAGATATCAAGGAAGGACTACTGGTTGACTTGGAGTCAGAGCTTCTGCCTCAGAACTTTGCATAAGTACTTTGACTTCCTCGATGCTCGGATTCCTCCTGGAGGTAACCACTGATGTGTTTCACGTGGTGCTTTTGAGCATCACATAGGGTAATGTATGTGAAAGTTTACTAATGATTCCACATACACATGTGAACTTGTGAAAATTATCAATGACTATTTGCCCTTTTCTACTGATTCTTGGGGCTATCAGAGTTTAATATCCCAAGGGTCTTCCACAGAGCGACTTCTGTATGAGCCCTGTGCCTCTACGTTCATCGCATATAACATACTCTTCTGGTTCCCTAGACCGGAAAAGTTTCCAGAGGGAAGCAGAAGAGGAAAAGAAGCTACTTTCTCTTCTGAAAAGGTGATTAATCGTTCCCCTTGTGTCCTGTTCCCACCCCCTCCTTTTTTTTCCCCCCTAGCATGTTCTATTCATTTCAGGGATTCCTTGTAGCCTGCTGTAGTTTTGGGAGTGGGTAGCCATAGAAATGGGCATGTGAATGAATGCTTTGGGGAGTGGCTATAGTGAGGTCATATGACCTCATATATGGTGAGGTCATGGGTGGGGGGCGATGCAAAGCGGGTAGCAGGATTCAGGGGGCCCCACCCCTGCCAAGCTAACAGACCCTCCTTTCCTTGTTTTGGTCCTGGCTGCAGCTTTGGACCTCCTGTTTCCTGCAGTCTCCTGGGCCAGCATCATGATACCATCCGCTTTCGTCGACTGTTATGCCCAGACCCTGTCTGTCAGGTGTGTAACAGAGCAACTGCTGATATCCAGCAACTGCTGTCTCGGGAGTCCCTGAAAGATGCTGCTCCTTCTGTGTCCCCTTTGACTTCTGGAGATTCTGTGACTGAGTCATCGTTCACTCTGTCTTCCACCCCCTCAGCAACCCCTACAGAAGACCTAATATTGTCCCCTCGGCCTAAGCTGTCCCCACCACCCCAGTTAATTCTCTCACCTGACTTGATCACCTCCTTAGCTGACTTGTTTTCACCCTCACCACTGAGGGACCCTCCGCCACCACAGCCTGTTTCTCCCCTGGATTCCAAGTTCCCCGTAGACCATTCCCCACCCCAACAGCTTCCCTCTCCCCTTCTGCCACCACATCACATTCAGAGAGTGGAGCCCAATCTCCACCCTGTGGCCAGTTTGTCTCTGAACACCATCTTTTCACTTGACTCTACCCAATGCCAAGATAATTCCCAGGCCATGAATCCCACTGATTCATGTGCTCATCATCACAAACCACCAATCCCATCTGCTTTACCACTGGAAGACTGCTCTGTGACTCAGTCGAAATCAAGACTCACCATTTTGAAGCCTTTTGCAGAGATGTCATCTCTAGGTGGCTCTGGTGGGACATCCACCTATGCCCCAATAATCAAAGGCATTGACCATTCATGCCCAGCATCTTCAGAATTCTCCTGGTGGCAGCCTCATGCCAAGGGCTCTTTTTCCTCCAATTTTGTGCCATCTGATTTCATAGAGGAGCTTCTTACCCTTCATTCTTCTGAGGCCTCTTTAGGGGGGCACTCTGTGGCCAACGTCATACAGCCTGTTAACATCTCCTTTGTCAGTCAGGACATTCTGGCACTCCTGGAAAGACAAGTCAAAAAAAGGTGTGATTTCCTGATGTGGAAAGAAAATGGAAAGAAACCAGGATCTTTCCCAACACAACTTAGACAAAACTACCAACTAAATTCTTCACGGAAAGTGTTAGCCTCAATTGCTGATAAGCATGACATGGCAGAATTCTTATCTTTTGGGGCCAGTAAAGGCAAACTAGAGGGGCAGCGCATCCATCAGCAGCCCCCATATTCTAAGTGCTTTGAGGACCATTTAGAACACAAATATGTGCAGCTCTTCTGGGGTCTCCCATCTCTGCACAGCGAGTCTCTTCACCCTACGGTTCTTGTCCAACATGGCTGTTCCTCCATGTTTGTATTCTTCAATGGCATTACAAATACATCTATATTCCATAAATCCCCAGTACTTCCCCCTCCCCAACCTCTGTCCTTGCCCAATACCCAAGCTCTACCCTTGCCTCAAACCCTGACCCGAGGTCAGTCGCCACATCTCACTGAGGTCCAGTCCCAGGCTCAACATCAATCTCCACTCCCAGCCCTACTCCCTAGTCCTCCATTCCTGATTAGGATCTGTGGAGTGTGTTTTCATAGACCCCAAAATGAGGCACAGTCTCTTACGCCATCTGAAATTAATGATCTGGAGTGTAACGTGTTGCAGAAAGTGCAGGAAAGTGTGTGGGGTTTACCCTCTGTGGTTCAAAAATCCCAGGAAGACTTTTGTCCTCCAGCTCCCAATCTTGCATTGGTCAGAAAGTCCTTCAAGGTTCATGTTCCCATCTCCATCATTCCTGGAGATTTTCCACTGAGCTCTGAGGTAAGGAAGAAACTAGAGCAACACATTCGAAAGAGGCTCATCCAGCGCAGATGGGGCCTGCCCCATAGAATCCATGAGTCTCTGTCATTGCTACGTCCTCAGAGCAAAATTTCGGAGCTATCTGTGTCAGAGAGCATTCAAGGACCCTTACATAGCTCTTCGGTTGAGGGTCAGAGCCTCAATGTTCCAAAGAAGTTCGGATCAATCATCCCTAGAACCTTCCATGAGAGGAGCTCAAATATGCTTTCCCTGGAGAATGTGGGGAATTATCAGGGATACAGACAGGAGAATGGCCCCAAAAATTATCTGTTGCATGATCCAAAGACATCTTCAGATGAGAATCCGAGGTCTAAGTCTGAGAGAGACCTGAACACTCATATGATGCATCTGTCAGGGAATCATTCAGGGGAGAGCCTAGGTCAGAAACAACTTGAAAATGCCTTGACAGTACATTTGAGCAAGAAATTTGAGGAAATCAATGAGGGTCGAATGCCTTGGACTGTGCATAGTTCATGGCATTCAGTCAAGCAGACAATGTCTCTTCCTGAGGAATCCCACAGCCAAATAAAACATCGAAATCTGGCAGCATTGGTGAGTGAGGACCACTGCGTTGATACTTCCCAGGAGATTTCCTTCCTTAGTCCCAACAAACAAAAGATGTTTGAAGCCCATATTAAATCCTTCCGTATGAGGATGCTGTGGGGCCTTCCTCGCAAGATCCTTGAATCCATAGAAATCTTCAAATCAAAAGAGGATCTTTCCACTTCCTTTTCCCATTTCGACATTCCATCCTCAGCCAGCTTTATTTCTCGGGATTCCAAAGTTGGCGTGTCTAAGTCTCGTAGACGAAGCTCTTTTCAAGGGGAAAAGTGGGGAACAACAAGCTCAGTCCCTGTCCTCGATGGCCCTCATCCTGTCACCTCACCTGTTAGCAAAGAAGGGCAGGACACCCTGAGAAGACAATATTCAGATACTGACCATGACTTTATAGAGTCAGATTCCAAAGATGGGGCCTCCACGCTGCTTAGAAGAGGCACTACAGATTTTCAAGGAGAAATATTAGAATCAACAAACACATTACCCATCCTTGGTCATTCTCCCCTCGTCACCTCACCTGTGGACCAAGAAAAGCAGGGGACCCTGAGAAGAGAATTTGCTGATACTGACAATGATCTTACAGAAAGTGTCCCAACAACTGAGGATGGCAGACAGACTTTTCTGCCCCCCACACACAGCGTCATAGACGAAGTCAGTCAGAAACAGACTGTACCGGCCAGTAGATGCAGCACAGAGCTGCCCATAATGCAAGCTGGAGTTGGCCATGAGTCAAGGGGTAAGAGAGAGAGTGCCAGTAATAATGTTAACAGGCTTCGGGGCAGTAGAGAGACCTTTCCTGTCACCAATGGGTCGAAGGAGATGTTCAAGGAAGAGGAGATCTGTGCTCTTCAATCACAAACTAGGAACAACTTCACATCCAGCAAGTCAGGAAGCTGCTCAGTGACAAATGTAAAAACAAGCACGTCTCATGAAACTGAAATTTTCCCACCAAGGGTATCAGTTCCCCAAGATCCTAAATCATTATATCTTAAAAATCAGATGCTGAGCCAGTTAAAGTTGGTCCAGAGGAAGGATAGCCAACCTCAGAGCCATTTCACTGACACGTCTCTTGCCTTCGAGAACTTGAGTTCCAAGGACTTACTGACTCATCCCCAGGGCATCTCGAGTAGGGATATGGGAACTTCCCAGGTGTTGCATGTCCACTTGGAAGACAGAGGGATCCGTGTGGCACAGCAGCAGGAGCCCAGGGTCCCTACCCATGTCTTACAGAAGTGTCAAGTTAAGAATTTCCCACCAGCTATAAAGAGAGTGAGCCCTATGAGACCCAAAGGAGGAGAGCTTGGTGGAGGGGATGCAGGGTTGGGGACATCCCAACTCAGGAGAAAGAGCCACGCTATTCATGACAAGACATCAGGGGAGGTGCTTGGGAGCAAATCTTCCCCAACCTTGAAAACACAGCCTCCTCCTGAAAACCTTTTCAGAAAATGGATGAAGACCTTTTTGCAGCGGTTTAACAAACCCAGCATAGCATATGAAGAACAAGAAAGTTCCCGGGCAAAGGGTAGCTCCCTGTCATCATCTGTGCAGAATAGAGGTCGAGTTACAAGAAGAGCTGCCTTTATTGGGACCACTGAAGGTCAGAAAATTAGGAAAGACACTAAAGATTCCCTAGAGGAGAAGCTGGGGCATAGGCATGGGATAGATGTCACTTGTCCCCAAGAGCCCCTTTCCTTCCCAGTGGAGCTTGGGAAAGCTCAGCACAACCCAGAAGTGCAGGTCAGAGCAGAGCCTGTCCTGGGCTATCCCTGCAACTACACCGCTCCCTCCTGCAAAGTGACATGTACCAAATCTTACAGCCAACAAGCTATCTTTGTTGGCCAGAATTATCCTACAAGGATTAGACAGATCACAGACAAGGACAGACAGCCTGAGAAAGTTGAGGCATTTAAGGGGAAGATATTGTGTCAAAGGCATCCCCAATCCATGCCCCACAAGGAAGCCTATGCCACATTCAAACCCCCCTTGCCAGCATCAGCCCAGCCTGGTGTGTCCAGCTGTCCCAACCAGTGCTAAAAGCACTGTGTTCAGTGATGTGCCTTTACTAACTGGACAGAAAATGCTTCCGAAGCATTTCCAGGGAGGAAAATTTCCCCCCACAAAATAATTCATTCCTTGTTGAGAATCTTGATTCTCCCTAATAAATGTTCTAATAAGAAGGATGTCTTTTCTGTGTACTGCATTGCGGGGTATAGGTTTTGGGTAACTGAAGCTTGTGGTTAAGGAAACGTAGTAGTTATCTCAGCTCTTACTGACTCCCTAGTGTGAGTTTTAAAATGTGCCCAATCCCCTGGAGCTCTTGTGGAGGAAAGAGTATCATGTGCCTCCAAAAGCCCCTTCTCTCCCTGATGAAGTCTGAGGAGATGAGCTGTTTTCTATCTCTTTGCTTGAGACTTACTGATACCGTATGGCAGCCTGCACCTTCCTCTCCATTCACTGCTTCATATCCTTTAGAACAGTAAGGAAGGCAGGCCTTCTGATCTGAAGAGAGGGTGAAGTACAGGTACATTTTTCAAAAATAGTGGTTTAATCTCTATTTTAAAAAAGTTGTCACTGATCACAGGATCATATAAGTTGGTGGGAGTGTTTGGGGTATTGCTGGTTGGGGTAGAGTGTCAGGAACACTGGATGCTGCTTAAGAGTTTGAAAAGCAGGGCATCCTCATGATTTAGGGAAGCACATTTTTGACCCTAATGCTGAGGTCTTTCTACTAATAAGTCACTTGGGGAAGTAGTTCCCCTCCCTGTGTATTTCTCCATGCTGCCTGGATTGATGGCATTTTTACTAAGCAAAAAGATCACCTAGCTGTCTGTGGCAGGAATGTTGACCAGGCAACCACCTATCTCCTAGGGTAAAATAAAGCTGAGGGTAAGGCAAAGATGCCTTGGAATGAATGAGAAAGTAAGAAAAAAGTGAAGCTAGGAAAGGATGAGCATGCTGGTAGAAAAAGGTTTATGCCCTTCATGCCCATATCAGTACCCTTTCTCAATCTAGATCTAGGCACCACCCCCTTGAGGTTTGCCAGGGTGCTGCAGAGCTTACAGATGCCATTTTGGCAGAAGTGTACATGGGGCTGTTCTTTAAGTACTTAAAACAGTATCTGCAGGGCTGTTGTTAACATGGCATCCCTCTCTTTAGAGAAGGCGATCTTTGTGCCTTCCTTCTAGCCGTGTTAATGGCAGCATGCAAGATCTTCCCTTAGTGTATACAGTGCACCTGTCAGGGTGGAGGTGTCACCTATGATCTTCATGGGCTTTGTGGAATATAATATTGTCTAAAACACCTGCAGCTCATGGTCCAGAGGTTAGTCCTGGACTACGCATGAGGTTTACAGATATTTGGGGGCTTACTATGAATCTTTACAGAATGCTCTGTATTTCTAAGAGTGTGCACATATGCACTCTTAAAATATTAGGGGTCTGAAGAGAAGGCAACTCCACATATCCAGACTGGGACTAGTAAATGAGGTGAGTTTTCTAGAGATCACTTGAGGTAGGTTTTCAAGAAAAATTGTGAATGCTTGGTGTCAAAACAAAAACAAAAGAAAAGAAAAGAGAGCAAAACAAAACAGATATCTGCTATAGCTCCCTCGCCATCCTTCTCTTTTCCTATCCATGCTTATGCCACTGACCCTGCAGTGTCTGAAGATTAGGATTGCAGAAATAATTCAGATTCTGTGAAGGCCTTAAGAAGCACACAATTGGAATAAAGCCCAGAGCAAAGAGCTTGTGGATGTGGAGAATCCATGGAGGACCCAAACATCCATGTGGATAGACTTGCCAATAACCTGGCCTAATTGCTGTGTTATTCCATCTTAGGATCCTTTACCTCCATTCCAGTTCAGTTACTGCTACACCCAGAAGCTATCATCAGAAACATCTAAAAGTTGTCATCAGAAACACCTCTTTTTTTGGAGGCAGAGTCTTGCTCAGTTGCCCGGGCTGGTGTGCAGTGGCATGTTCTTGACTCACTGCAACCTCCGCCTACCAGATTCAAGCGATTCTCCTCTGCCTTAGCGTCTTGAATAGCTGGGATTAAAGACACATGCCACGATGCCCGGCTGTTTTGTTCTGTTTGTTTTTTTTTTTTTTTTGTAGACATAAGGTTTCACCATGTTGGCTAGGCTGGTCTTGAACTCCTGACCTCAAGTGACCTGCCTGCCATGGCTTCTCAAAATGCTGGGATTATAGGCATGAGCCACCATTTCTGACCTCGTTAAAATCACCTCTACATCTGTAATAATATAGTCTAACATTCTACCCTTTGACCTCATCCTACTGTCCTTCCAGCCTGGGCCCTCAATTTGTCAAATTTTCACACTGAGTTATTATTTTTCTACTTATCTATCTACTAAGTTCTTGTCTTAATTTCCTTCTTCTTCAGTGCAGATTTTATGGTCTATCCTATAACCAATATTTAAAAAGCCCTATTTGAAATATGCCTTATCCAATTCCCTTTAATCCTTCCTGTCTGACAAAATCCCATCTCTCTGCCTTTTCCATAAATGTCTTCCCTTAAATGACCAATCACTATTGGATTAAATCTCACAATTCTACTGACACCGTGATAAATGCATGGTCAGCCTTAGCACTACCTGGAAATAATTCACTCATTCATCCAAAAATACTTATCCTGTGCTTACTAACAGAGAACAATACTAATGAAGCTTTGGTCATTTTTCCTTAGTCCACTTTGTCATCCATGCTACTCAAATGTATTTCAAACCTTCTGCACTTTTCCCAAGTTTAGGCCATCTCCACTTACTCAGCAGATGTGCTGGCCTCACCACTCAGAGAAACTAGAATCCATTGGATGTAAACGTTTCATAAAAAATTCTTCAAGAAACTATATCCATTGCTCCTTTGTTTCCTTCCAAGGTTTCTTCATTTTTTTTTTTTTTGAGATGGAGTCTTGCTCTGTTGCCCAGGCTGGAGTGCAGTGGCGCGATCTCGGCTCACTGAGACCTCTGCCTCCTGGGTTCAAGTGATTCTCCCAACTCAGGCTCCTGAGTAGCTGAGATTACAGTTGTGCGCCACCACACCTGGCTAAATGTTGTATTTTTAGTATAGATGAGATTTCTGCTTGTTAGCCAGGCTGCTTTTGAACTTCTTACCGCAGGTGATACGCCTGCCTTGGCCTCTCAAAGTGCCAGGATTACAGGTGTGAACCATCGTGCTCGACCACCTTGCAAGGTTTCTATCTTCAGAGGAATTACACTTCCTGAAATGTCTCTACTGAGTGATAGCGAAACTCTAGTCTTTTTACTGATCCATTCTTGCCTTGTAATAGGTACACAGTATATGCTTTAAATGGGTGAATTTTGTGATATGTGTACTATATTGCAATAAAACTTAAAGGATTTAAAAAGAAGAAGTTCTTGAGGATAACAAGAATGCAAGAGGGTACACCAAAAGGAGTTAACACATTTTTGGAAGATGAAAACCTGGTGGAGGAGCGAGAACTTATTTATCAAATAGACAAAGCACCAGCTTTTCTTATTGCTGCTTCCTTCATGAGGCACTGAACATGTTTTATTTCTTAAATCCTTTCATTGAAGGGATGGTTAAACATACACAAGAGCAGGTAGAACAATATAACTCCTCATGTACCCACCACTTTCACAATTATCATTTGGTATGGATGGTACATCCCATCTTTTACACTATGATTAAAGCATAAAAGTCCATTTAAACATCTTGCCATCCATCTCTTAGAAGATATGCCATGTACCATCTGTCAGTGCTGTCACATTCCTTTGATACTTATCACATGAGGAAGACACTTCTGTACAACAGATGTACACAACATTAGTGACAAACACATTGAGCTTTAGTGGCTTTGGCAATCAGTTCTCCTTTGACTTTAAGTCAACTCCAAACAGTCATTTGAATTCCTACCCACAGTCCACATGAGAAGCAATCTTACGGAGCAAATTCAGTGTACAATATTGCAGTCCCTTAATCACATAGTAACTATAGCTGGAAAAAAAAAATGAGTAGAAAACTACATGTTGCTAAAACTTTGAGATTGTCATATAAATGTTTTCTAATATTTAAAAGAATTTTTTTCTATCACACATTTAAAATGAGTTTTCATGTTTCCACTTAAAGTAGATCAAATATACTTGTTTATCTCCCCTCCTTCCCAAAATGCCATTAAGAGTAAAGGATTATACGAAAAGATGCTCGACATCATTAGTCTGATCAGAGAAATACAAATAAAAATGACTATGAGATAACCACTTCACATCTATTAGGATGGCTGGAATAAAAAAGATAAGTGTTTCAGATAATCTGGAGAAATTGGAAGCCTCATCCACCAAGAGTGGGAATGTGAAATGGGGCAGCTGCTTTGGAAAACAGGCAGTTCCTCAAAATGTTGGCATGTAACCCAGCAAATCCACTCCTAAGTATATACCAAGAGAAATGAAAACATGTGCGTGCAAAGAAACTTGTACACAAAGTGTTTGGTGTGTCTGTTGTTTTCCCCAGTGGTTAATCTTTGGCCCTTTGGCAGTGGCTTGTTCATTTGCTTTTTTTGTGTTTTTAATGAAAGTCCTTTGTGTAGCTACTTCTCTGCCCTGAGAATGTTCTGAGTTAGGTGAAACAAAGGCATGCCCCTTGGATCAGCTCTTCAAGGACTTCCCAGACAGATCAAAACAGACCAACTGAACTACTTAGAACAAGGTTTGCTCTGCTTTTTCCTCTGGAACCAGGTGCCCACACTCTGTGCAGGGTCTGATATCTTCAAGGCTGCCACTGGGCTGGGGGCGAGATGGAGCAATGGTAAGTTAAAAATGCTACAATGCTTTGTACAGTGTTTTAGTGGTTTTTCTCCTTGTTAGCCTTTGCTTGGCTGCAGTAAACCTTTGCCATCTTCCAGAGTTTTGACAAGGTTGATTCCGACTGTTTTTGCCAGGTTTCTTTGTGTATCTGAGGAGGGTCAGCTTCTCAGAATTCTCTAGTCTGCCATTTTGCTGATACCACTCCCCTATGTCCAGCTTTCTTTTGATCAAGATAGTTTATCTTTTCCTGTTTTTTTTTTTTTTTTTTTTTTTTTTTATTGCATACAGTTCATTTCTTTATATTTAAAGTGGTTTTCTTTTAGGCATCATATAGTTAGGTCTTACTTTTTAATCTAGTCTGACAATTTCTGTCTTTTAATGAGTGATTAGAACATGATAGGCACATTTCTTGCCACCTAAAGATGTCCATGTCCCAGTTTCTGGAACGTAAGGATATATTACTTTACATGGCATAAGGGAATTAAGTTTTCAGATGGAATTAAGGTTGCTTATCAGTAGACCTTAAAATAGAGAAGATTCTGAATTATCCATATGGGCCTTATCTAATGATATGAGCCCTAAAATCTAAAACTTTAGAGAGATTTAAAGACAGAAGAGGCAGGAGCAATTCAAACTGTGAGAGAGTCTCTGAACTTCTCTTGCTCGTCTTGAAGATGGAGGTAGGGGACCATGACCTAAGGCAGAAGGCAATCTTTAGAAGCTCAAACAGCCTGACAGATAGCAGGTAAATGGAAACATCAGGCAATGAATTCTGCGAACAACCTGAATGAGCAAGGAAACAGATTCTCTTATAGAGTCTTCAAAAAAGAATTGTGTTCTCATCTTGCTTTTAGCCTAGTAAGACCAGTACCAGACTTCTGATATACAGAACTGTAATATAATAAATTTGTGTTGCTTTAAGCCACTAAGTTTATGGTAATTTATTATGGCAGCAGTAGAAAACGAATGCAGACCATTTATATATAGTGTGATTATTGATATAGTTGGGTTTCAATCTACTTTATAGGTTCACAGCAAAATTGTATGCAAGGTACAGAGATTTTCCATACATCCTCTGCCCTCACACATGCACAACCTCTCCCGTTATCAACATCCTCCACCAGAATGGTACATTTGGTGGACCTACATTGGCACATTATTATCCAGAGTGTGTAATCTACATTAGGGTTCATTCTTGATGTTGTGCATTCTGAATCTTCTGTGATACCGTTTTTCTCCTTTTGGAAGGCTTATTGGCAATAACTTTCTTCAGTGGTTGTAGTGGTTGTTTTAGAGTTTACACATCTTTAATTTATAACAGTTTTGTTATTGTTGTTTTTTGTTTCTTTGAGACCGAGTCTAGCTCCGTTGCTAGGCTGGAGTGCAGTGGCGCTATCTTGGACCACTGCAACCTCTGCCTTCTGGGTTCAAGTGATTCTCCTGCCTTAGTCTTCCAACTGGCTGGGATTACAGGCACAGTCCGCCATGCCCAGCTAATTTTTGTATTTTTAGTAGAGATGGGGTTTCACCATGTTGGCCAGGATGGTTTCAATCTCCTGACCTCATGATCCACCCACCTTGGCCTCCCAAAGTACCGGGATTACAGGCGTGAGCCACCTCGCCTGGCCACCAGTCTGTGTTTGATATATCACTTCCTGTAGTGTTTCTCTCACGTTCACTTGGCTTATTCTATTGAAAATACCTGTTTAAGTGTATGTCTCCCTGGATTTGTTAGAACTCTTTTGAATGCAGGTTGATAGAATTCCAACCCAAGTAGCTTAAATAGAAAACAATGATATGATGGCCTTGTATTGAGTATTTGCTAATCCCTGAAACAAAAAATGTAGCCATATGGCTAGAAATGTTGATGGGCCAGATTGGGTTGTGGACTTATCCCTAGGATAAGAAGGGCACCGGGTTGAATGCCCCTAAAACAACATGACGTAGGGGTATAACTCCTGGAAGATCAGGGTAGTTGGATGGAAAAGCATGCTTGAGAAATACTAGAGTTCTCATTGTCCATGTATTCCTGAAATCAGTTTCTTTAGGACAGGTGGTATTTTAATTGTTTTTTTCATGTAAGTAATAATGCATCATTATATTATCGGAGTTTAAAAAGATAAAACAGTCTCCATAAGTCTAAATACCTCCACTGATCATTCCTTTCTAGGAGGTAAACTCTTCATGATCACGATTTTCAGTGTGGTGTGCATTGCATTCTGTGCTGTGCATTGACCTAGAATATTTATAGTTTATTTATTCATTTTACATAAAAAGAGATCACATTATGCATATTACTCTGCAGCATGGTTCTTTTATTCAACAAATATCTTGTCATTCTATGTATAATAATGCATATAGATGTACTTCATGCTTTGTAACTGCTGTGTAGTATTTCTTTAAATGAATAGTTCATATTTTTTCGATTGTTGAATATTTCCTATTTTTTATTATTAACAATACTGCCATGAACATCCTTCTATATGCTTTATTGTGCACATTTTCAAGTGCTTCTCTCGTGTATATGCCTAGAAATGAAATTTCTGTGTCAGACTGTTCACATTTATAAAACATGTATTATTATTTATTTTAAAAAATATATAGTTTGAGTAGGAAATAAATACACATGGTAAAAAAATCCAGCAACAACTGAAAAGTTATGTAATGAAAAGTAGTCTCCCTCAATCTTGAACAGACTTGGTTGGTGCTTTACTTTCATTGCGTGTTAAATATTATAAGTCAGCTATTAATATTTTAAATATATCTTTCAATTTGTGTTTGTCTAATATTTCTTCATGTTTAGTTTCAGGATATATGCCTTTGGTATAAATAGCATACCAGTTAGTCTGACTTCTTCTCATTTTATACTGTTAGGTGATACATGGTTTATAATCCTATTTCTGATGTTTTTCAGTTTAATCGTTTGTTAAGTGTTGTCTGCCAGACTTTAACATTGTAAAGTTCTCTCTTCTTTTTTGTAATTACTGTTTTGTACACTTTGAGACTGTATAAATATTTTGTTATTTGTCAAACTTTTCATTTATTCATTCATTTATATTCTTATGAACTCATGGTTTTCAATTTTATTTAGTTAATTAAAATCTGTTACTATCATTATTTATTTTGATGTTCATATTGTCATAGGTTTGAATAGTGGGAGCCCCTTCAAACTGATGTCTGTGTCCTTTTGACATATCTCCATCATTGTTTGAACATTTTGTTACTTTGCTATCCAGCAATATGTGTTCGGGTCATCTTGTATTTTTCCTGCACAAATCCTAGAATTAGCCATTTCTCCAAGATACCCTAGTTCCATTTGCTGGAGAATGATATTTAGAAGCCAGTATATAGATACTAAGTGTGTTCATTGCTATTGGGGTATCAGTGCTCCCATGCTTTCTCAGTGTACAGATTTATCTATCTATCTGTATATATGTATTTATATTATATTTATTTCTGTATCTATCTATATACATTGAAAACTATGAGTTCATACCTATACCTTAAGTTCTTACCAAATATCCAACACCACAGTGTTCATTTTAGTTTGCTTTCTCTTCCTCTTTCTCTCTTTTTCCAGCGGTATGAAATCTAGTTCTTATTCTTCTTTAAACAGGGAACACTTGTGATATTTGATAGACTGATATTAATTCTTTTGCTCACTTGGGGTATACTAGTGGCAGTAATCATGCAACATGAACACGTGGATGATAGAGATTTATTTGACAGTTGAATCTGAATGTATCCTCTTGGAACATAACAAAAGGACTAAAATCTCTAATTTCACATTTGTAGATATTTATACTGTGTTATCACTACCAAGAGAAGCAAAATCCTAATTTGATTCTCAGGAGATAATTATATTATTATGCTTTTTAAAACATAATGATGAAAATGAATTATGTGATATGAAACTGTCTATAAAACATCTTAGTGACTTTACATATTTAATGACAATAATAGCAACTGATTTCAAGGTTTAACTATGAGCAACTCTGACAGTGTATTTTAAGCATTTATTTAAAACATTTTCCCTTTAGTTGGAAAGTGTTTTTGATAATTGTTTAAGTGACCGCCTAACATTTTACTTCCCAAGATTTATGGTTAACATTAGAATCAGATCTAAAACATTATATACCTTTCATATTTATATGTTTTTAAGTTAAGTAATCTTTAATTAAAGGTGATATTTGATTCATTGATTATCTTATATTTCTTCCTAATACCTGCAGATATTTTAAATGCGGTATCAACTCTTCTTTTTCAGGTTTTTGGCCTGACATTTCTCCATTCACACACTTGCCTTTTCATATTTTTAAATACTATATTAATATATGCTGATGAGCCTGGATGTCTCTGAACTGAACTCCAACTTTGTATATCAAACAGTCTAATTCTATATTCATTTTAGATGTCAAATAGGAAGCTAAACTTAATACATACAAAACCAAAACCTTGTGTTTGTTTCTTTTTAAGATCAAACCTTATCCTCTCACATTTTCCCCTATCTCAGTAAATGGCAACATCCTTCTTTGAGTTTCTCAGGCCAGAAACTCTGGAGTCAGCTTTGACTTCTATCTCATTCTTATACTCTGTAATTGGTCCATCATAAAATTCTTCACAGTATATCCAGGATCTGTCCAATTCTATTTCCTTCTCATCTTTTGTAGTGGATCAAGCCACCATCATGTTTTGCCTGAATTCTTGTAGTAGCATCTTAATTGTCCTCCTGGTTCCATGCTTGCCTTTGGGTCTGTTCTCCACCTTGAAGCCAGAGTGATCTTTTTCAGATATATATTGTATTATGCCACTTCTCTGCTCAAAACTTTCAGAAGCTTCTTTTTCAACTCAGAAAAAAGCCCAATAGCCTTTGAATACCTTCTGTATGATCTAACGTCTCTCTATTTCTGTGGACCCATTTCCAGAATCTTTCCTTTACCTATTCTACTGTAGTCTCACTACTGGCCTTCTTGCTGTTCTTTTAAAGTACCAAGCATTTGCTTACCTCAGGGCCTTTGCAGTTGTTATTCCCTGAGGCTAGCATGCTCTTTACCATGATATCTGCCTGCCTAGATCCCTCCATTTTGTTCAGATTTCTATGCAAGCATCGCCTTATCAGAGAAAGTTTGCCTGACCACCTAAAGTAAAATAGCACCTACCTTTTCAAACTTCCTATCTCTCTTATCAGGTTTAATGTTTCTCCATAGTACTTGTCACTGTGTAACATATTTTAAATATAATATGTTATATATGTTATATATATAACACACACTATATACCATATACAGTATGTTTACTTATAGCCCTCACTAGATTATAAACTCCATGCAATCAGGAACTTTTATTTTCTTAATATGTGCCTCCTGTGTTTAGAACAGTGCCTAGAAAGTGATTGTTGTTCCATTAATATTTGTGGAATAAATAAATAAATTAAAACTCTTTCTGAGAGAAAGAATCCGTTGTGTTCGGATTTCAATAGTGTCAATCAAGTTAAGACATTTCCTGGTACTTTCTTCTCCTCTCTTTGCCTGACTCCGTCCTGGACGAAAGCAGAGGCAGCTTTATGTGTGGAGATGGGATTGGATGGGGAAGAAATTGCAAGGTGGGCACATGGAGGAGAAGGTTGTATCCTCTCCTCGTCCACTCTAGGTCTCCCTGCTGAAAAGCACTACCAATGTGGCAGAAGGAAGACATTTTAACTTAAAGTGAAGTTGGTGTTTTGATGGACACATTGTACAGGATGTTTTAATTACTGAGCTAGATTATTCTTGGCACTATGAATGACTTAAAAGAAGAATATTTAAGAACAGTCTGGGACCTTCCCTTACCTAGTATTTCCTTCAAAGGGCAAGAGAAAGATAAATCTCCAGATTGTTTATGAAGGGTCTGTGAGGGGAACAAATGAAAAATTTCCCCCCTGCATCCTATGGAGTTCTGCTTCTTTGTTCAACCTAACGATTATCCTTCTACGTGGTCTTTATCACAGTGCTTAGTAATCTACTGTTTACCCTGTGTCTGCCTTACTAGACTGAGAGCTCAAGAAGACAGGGGCAGCATTTTTATTAATCCTGTTAATCCAAGACCAACTATGGTACTTGACATGTAGCAACCATTTAGTGTTTATTGAATAACCTCCCTCCCATCATCTTGATGCAAGAGTTACTTCAATGCCAAAAGTACTTGGAGTATGAGAAATTCAGTATTTCATGATACAAAGGAGGCAGAATGCTTAGGTCTATAAAGAGATATTGTGTTCCAAGATTTAGATCCATTTACCACAATACAAATTTACCATCACTCCATTCTATGGGAAAACATTTTACTTCTGAATCGTATCACAGGGTCAGCTTTATCCTTCACTTCTGTTTCAAGCTCTCAGCCACCTAATCTTTCTCCCCTATTGCAGCAGGGCAAGTGGGCTTTCGTGAAGCCCAGTGTTTGGAATAAATGCTAAAAATAATCCCCTTTTCTCCATACCTTATACAGCCGTGATTCTTCTTTAAAGGCAGAGCCTGAATCCTTACTGTTTAAAAGTCAACATGTCCTGTATTCTTGTGGCCAATGCAAAAAATATAACAATGTTTTGAAAGACTGTGGAGAGGGTTTGTTTCAGTATAAAAACGACAGCATTACTATCACTGTGATCCAGAGATGAAAAGTTATAAAACATTTTGACTCAAATAGATGCCACATGAATTTAATAATTTTCATGTGGATAATCATTTTTCAAACAAACTGTAGCCATGACTTAATCCCTCCTAGAAAGACAGGAGTGTATCTTCAAACAAACTGCCTAAGCTGTTTGTTCACAGTTTGCTTTTTGATTCAGCAAGATGGATTATGAGAGGTAACAACCAGAGCTGTGACAGCTCTAGCTAAATCCCACCTGGCGTTCCATCCGTCTCTCCTTTAAAAATCTCTCCAAGTTTATAATTCTACAAAAGGCTTAACGGTATCCACTGGAGGAGTGCCTTGGCTTGGGAGTAGGGGTAGGGAGTGGGGATTTAATATGCCAATTAAAAAATTTATTGTTAATAAAAAATTGTTGGGTTGTTTCATTTGCAACCCAAGTGTAAATCCTATTTGACAATGCAAGCACTGGGCTGACAATGAAGTGAAGTAAACACTTAGGGCCCATCCCTCAGTGTCTCACTAACTTTAGTGAATCTTTTCTGGTCAGTGACAGCTTGGTGAACTTTCTTGAGGGACAGTGAAACTGCCATTTTTCTGGCCTTTAGACGTGGTTTCGTCTATAGCACACATCCACAATCATATTGCTTATACAATACATATACGAAACTTCCTTCCTCTTATTATTAATCAACCTGTCTCCTTTCTACTGTGATTACCATCAACTTCATTTCCCTCACCGTGGCTAAAACTGTCAGTAGGGAGGAAATAAAAATTATGATAAAGTTTTAATACCTGTTCTCATAGTATTAAAAGAGAAGAGTTCCAGAGAGAAGAGTTCTCAAATAGTCAAAAGAGACTAAATGGTAACTATGTATTCTATCACTTCTGTGATATCATACAAGATACTTTATAGCCTTTTGGTTAGAATAGGCAAGTTAGTTGTTAATTGTTTAGTGCCAGGAACTGTCCCCTTTGGACTGTCGACATATTGATAAGTCTTCATCACTCATGAACTGTGTAGCAGATAATTTGCCATTAATAATTAAAATACTGATGTTTAAGAATAAATTATTTTAAAAATGAGAGCTCAGTCAAAGCTAGCATTACAATAAAATAATATTTCATTTACTTGCATTGAAACAGCAGAAAAGAGGGTAGGGTAAACATGGAGAATCGCATATTTCCATGACAGTATGATGTTTCTGGGAGTATAAAAAATGTTAAGATCCACTGATTTAGGCCAAAAGGCCCCCAAAGATAGAAGTAATAGATGGCAATATTAGTATAGACTCCCTCATTCCTTGTCGTCATTCCCTGAATGGGAAGGTAATTCTGTGCTTTATACTTTCTTCTTGACGTTATCTTTGAGACTTGGTTTCTAATATATGAGTATTTAGCATACATTCAATCACACATGCTAACAAGAAAGGGACACTATCAGTAAAAAACTGTAAATCAAATCTTGCTTTGAGAATGAACTTTGGATTTCAGCCTACTCTATCAGACTTTATTCCTGTGTTGTTATTAAATGCCAGTATTATTTACATCTAACTTTCTTTAACTTTATCACTCACCTATGATGGAAGTGCTAAGCAGGAGTACAGGGGAACAAGGTCTGGTAACCTGTGGGGAAAAAAATTAAATCTGGCATTTGGTTCCTGGACCATTCAAGAGTTTTCACTGTCTAATATATTTTAAATATAATATGTTTTATATATATATACACACACACACATACATACACACACACACACACTCTATACTATATACAGTATGTTTACTTATAGCCCCCACTAGATTATAAACTCCATGCCATCAGGAACTTTTGTTTTCTTAATACGTGCCTCCTGTGTTTAGAACAGTGCCTAGAAAGTGATCGTTGTTCCATTAATATTTGTGGAATCAATATATAAATTAAAACTCTTTCTGAGAGAAAGAATCCGTTGTGTTCGTATTTCAATAGTGTCAATCAAGTTAAGACATTTCCAGGTACTTCCTTCTCCTCTCTTTGCCTGACTCTGTCCTGGATGAAAGCAGAGGCAGCTTTTGTGTGTGGAGATGGGATTGGATGGGTAAGAAATTGCAAGGAAATATGGAAGAAGTTAGAGAAGACAGCATTATGTGTGCTAGAGTTGTTGGTAAGTTTCATGGAGGATGAGTCACCAGTGTAATCCATGATTCTTGAGGACGTATCATGGGCATGGCCCTGAGCTATGCATGGGGTAGAGCTTGTTTTTGAAAGGTAGAAAGTATTGATGGTCTCAGAGTCAGGGAAGAGGCATCTTGGATTGGGCGAAATAGGCTAAAAGAGTAGTGTGAAATAAGCACAGTGCATGAGAAAATTAGTTCTTCTGGTGGATGATGGATAATTTTAGAAAACGTGGTGGAACCATGCACTGTTTTGATAAAGGTGCTGTATTAGTTTGTATTTAGATAGCAGTCTATCTAAATATTGATGTTTGTATATAGTGTCATCTGTTCAGGATATTCCATTAGCAACATGTCTTTGAAACTTAGTGGGCTTGATATTGAAGAAAAGCATAAAATGAGAATATGGAATTATGCAAGTCTTTTTCTTTCTTTAGATCTTTGATGGGTATGTGCAATAAACTTAAAGCTTTTTTCTGTCCTTTGATTATTCAATTTAATTATTGTATTCCATTGTTTTAATATTTTTCTGTGGTTTCTATGTTTTGCACATTTCACACCATTATTTCACATCGTTGTATTTTAAGACCTGAGATTCAGGTACAATTTGTTGAAACATATATTTTTAACAGTGCTTTAGGAATATATTGGAGCCTGTTATAATATTTTTTATTCTGTTTGCATATTTATTAGTGTGAATGAGAAATTATAGCTTACACATACCATTATCTATATGTAACACCATAAATGCATTTATAAATATACATATTGAAAGCATATTTCTAGCATCTATAAATGCCTATTTTTTTAGTGTATACACATATGAAACCCATTTTCAATGTACGTACAGTCACAAATGTTTTCTATTGGCATTTGAAATGAAATTTAAATTCCATTTTGTTTTTCTAAAAATTGATCAATATAATTGATTAAATAATCAGCTTTCATCTTTTTGTGTAAGAAATGAATGTTTTCTGCTTTTACCTGATAGGGTCTTTTTAGGGTAGTTAGAGTTTGGGGATGGGGGAAGCAGCAGGGAGTTGTTAGAATAAAAGTGTTAATTCCCTAAAGAAAAAGAACTGAGAAGCAATGTAGTGACAATTGCTTGGCACTAGTCTAACAGAAGCAAGTTTTAACATGCAAATCCTGTTTTGTTGCTCTTGTTTTCCTGGTACCCAAACAAAAGCAAGATAATCATTTTCACCCCACCCACAACTACTCAAAATGGGCTCTAATTCAATAAGAAAATAAAGACACTTTTCTATTTGCTTTTGAGAGTCTGAATTCTTTGGAAAGGGGCAGAAAACAGGGAGGAAAACAAATATTTGTTAAGTGATAAGCGTGTGCCTGAATTATGCTAAATGATATCAGATACGAAAGAAAAATGCTAACATATCTATAAACAGAGACCCACAAACAAGGCACATAGAGGAGACAATGAATAAACAAGGCATTGTTTATCTACAAGATTGGCATTGTACAAAATTTGGGGTCATAGATCCCTGATAATCTATTGAAAGAATAATACACAGTCACACATAATTTGTACACAGTTTTGGCAGGGGAAGGTCCAAGGAAAAACCCTAACATAGAGGACAGGACTGTAATTTTAGGTCATCATTTCTTCATTATTTATTCAGAGGGTCCTAGATAAGGACATATACAACTGTTATGTTCTTTCGTAACACCATATGTCTCTCCTTAGGTTTTCATTGTTATAAATTAGCATATATTTGAGTAATTATTTGCCAAAGCCTGTACCCTTAACTTGACTATAAGCTCCATGTGGGCAGAAATATCCTCACTCATCATTTAATTCCCCAGGATGAACACAGTTCTGGGTCCACAGTAATCTCACAAATATTGGTTGAATGAAACAATGAATGAATGTGGATTTGACATGAAATACGGAAGAAGTTAGAGAAGACAGCATTATATGTGCTAGAGTTGTTGGTAAGTTTCATGGAGGATGAGTCACCAGTGTAATCCATGATTCTTGAGGACCTATCATGGGCATAGCCCTGAGCTCTGCATGGAGTAGAGCTTGTTTTTGAAAGGTAGCAAGTATTGATGGTCTCAGAGGCAGGGAAGAGGCATCTTGGATGGTGGGAAAGAGGCTAAAAGAGTAGTGTGAAATAAGCACAGTGCATGAGAAAACTAGTTCTTCTGGTGGATGATGGATAATTTTAGAAAACGTGGTGGGACCATGCACTGTTTTGATAAAGGTGCTGTGTTAGTTTGGATTCTTCCTAAGCAGATCCTGTGGTGAGTATTTGTGAGCAAGTGATTTCTTAAGTAAGTGCTTCCAGAAGAGATTTATAAGGGAGTAGAGGGAAGGGGAAGGAGCCAAGCAAGGGTGTGTGTATGTTTAGGTAAAGTCTCAGTCTCAGCGTGATCCTGCCAGGGAGTTCTCAAGTATAAATTACACCTCAGAGTATGTGCAGACCCAGGCAAGGGAGCCAGGTATTCACGCTTCCACTTTAGGTATTAACTAAGGGCTATTCTAGGGCATGTAAACTTCCAGGTCCTTCCTGTTTTCTCTGCAAGAGCAGGGAGTATCAGGTGCTCAGGAGAAAGTATCTGAGCACCTCAGGAGAAAGTATCAGGTGCCGTGGGCCATTAGAAGCAAAACACACTGATGCCAAAGGATGGACACACAGAAAGGTCAAAGTGGGGATGGGAAGGAATCTGGGCAGAGGACTTGCGGGGTCTGCTACAGGAATTCTAGCCTGACTTAATAGGCAACAGAGATTTGTCACAGGTTCGCAAAACTGGCTGCATATTAGAAGCACCTGAGGAGCTTTTAAAGAAAAATTAATGACTGGGCTGCAGCCCAGATGAATTAAATCAGAACCTCTTCAGGTACAGCTTAGGCATCAATGGTTTTTAAAAGCTTCTCCTGTGGAATCAAATGATTGCCTGGATTATAGACTCTTGGATAAGGATGTGGCAGGATGTAAATAGTATTTTAGGGAGATATTTTGGTAGGGACTTTTAGCCTGGACTGAAGGGAGAAGAAACTGGAGGAGACAATGGAGTTTTGGCCAAAGGTGATGACTTAGACTGTGATGGTGGCAGAGCAAATGGACATAAAAAAACAAATGTGAGGGATAGTTCAAGAGACTTACTAACTGATTGAATGGGAGGGCTTGAGGGGATGGAGGAGTCAAAGATGGCTTGAAAATGTCCAGGCTGGGAGTCTGGCTTTGAAGCACTGTCTTTGAAGTACTGTGACTCTCAGACCATGTGGAAAATTATATCAGCATAGCCCTTTGACATTTTCAGTTGGGAAATGGAAGATGCTATTATTAATGAGGAAGCTTCTCTCAGGGACTAGATTATTCTTTGGTCATGAATTAGACATGCTGTTAACACTTTCAGGCTAAAAGTGACTGTTTAAATCATATGATCCTTAATATAACAAAACTAAATATACCTTATGTGGCTTGAAAAATTTGTTCCCAAGGAACTTGGACCTTGGATATTCATAAAATGGTGTTCATAATTCCATCATACTGTGCTAGTGTCAATATTCCAGTTGAAAGTATTGGCATTGGTTAGTTCTGCTATTAATTTGGCTAAATATACAAGTTTACAGCCATCTCTCTTTTCCTTTATAGTAGTCATAAATTGTAACCCTTGACCCAACATATATTACTAGATATAACTTTAGCATTTTATGCTTTTTAAATATGGTAAGGTGCTTTTTATGTTTGGGGAGTGGTAAAGATAACCTTTATCTCAATACAACAATTATACAAACATTGAGATTTGCATATTTTACTTAATTGTGTAACATTTCTTTGTGGGGACAAAGTAAAAGATAATTATAAAACTAGTGACGGTACTCTTTTAACATAATGCTTTCTCAACAATTCACATGAAGAATTCTGTAAGACAGTAAAGAAGGTACTATAATTATTTGCACCTTACAAATGAAATAGTTGAGGCCCACAGAGGTAAAATGTCTTACCCATGATTGCTCAGCACAAAAAGTGGTGGAAAAGAGACTGACGTCAGAACATTTGTTTCCCAAGTGAAATCTCTTTCCTTTATGGACTAGCAGTGATGTCATTCTGAGGCACTAAAAAGTGATTCTTCCCAGTTCTGCTTCTCTCAGGTAACGATCATTTAGATTTGGTTATCTTGCTTCCTGTATATGAATTGTGGCGTTTTATTGGGAGCAGCAGCAGCAGCAGCAGCAGCAACAGTTATCAGTTTGACACTATCAGATGTTAGACATTATTACTGGTACTTTGCAAACATTTTCTTTAATCTTCTTAAAAACACTATATGGTAGATAAATAATAACCTCATTTTGCAAATAAGAAAACTGAGGCTTAGAGTGATGTTTTTCTTTGACAAAAACAGTTGTATTTTCTAGGCATTATGATTCAAAGCAAAGAAGAAAAGAAAAAGTATATTCCTGATTTAAAGTTTATGCTGCAAACAAATATGGGCTGGGTGCAGTGGCTCACATCTGTAATCCCAGAACTTCAGGAGGCTGAGGTGGGTAGTCACTTGAGGTCAGGAATTTGAGACCAGACTAGCTAACATGGCGAAACTCCATCTCTACTAAAAAACCAAAAATTAGCTGGGTGTGGTGGCGGGTGCCTTTAATCTCAGCTATATTCGGGAGGCTGAGGTGGGAGAATCACTTGAACTTGGGAGGCAGAGGTTGCAGTGAGCTGAGATCGTGCCACTACACTCCATCCTATGCAACAGAGGGAGACTCTGTCTCAAAAAACAACCACCACAACAACAACAAAACAAACAAATATATATTGAAACCATACTCTTCAAATAACTTTCTTATATGAATGTTTAATGTTTTACTTAGAAGGATTTCTCTTTGATTAGTTTCTAGTCCTGGGATGTTTAGAATACATTTTTCCTACTTTTCCTAAGACTCCCATTATTTTTTCAAGTATGAATATTATTAGTTAATGAGGTAATATTTATGATCAGTTGTGAACAACTGTGGCTGCAGGTTATGTCTCTTTCATGTATATTGTTCTAACTTTCTTCTTATGGCTCCTTCCAGGAACTTCCTCTTTAGCACCCTGTATTTTCACCACTGAGATATAAACATGATCCAGTTTGGCCAATCAGATTATTTGATTAACCAAGCCTTAATGATTGATTCTTTTAGGGATGGGCAACTAGGGCTGTGTAATAAAGAACTTGGCCTTAGCTCAAACAGAGGTCTGGCCTTTGATTCCAGTTCCTGGGAGGTAACTTCTAATCCTTTGCATTTCCTGCTAAGATTTCCTTTGTTATTCATGGTGCGCACCTTGGACCACAACTGATAGTTTATGTTAACAAGGTGACTTCTGTAGGTCTTTCAGACCATGTGATATCAGACTGACATCTGGAGAGTGTGGAGGGCTAGAAATTAAACTCTGTGGATAATTATGTAGTCAGTCGGGTCTACATCATGAAACCCCAATAAAAACTTAGGACACAGAGTTTGGGTTTTGTCATATATTAGTGCTGCTGGGGTAATGCACCTCTAAGGATGATGGAAGCTTCACATCTGGACCCCTCCCTGTGCATCTTTTTTGTTGGTTGGTTCTTACTTGTATCCTTTTATTGTAATAAGAATGTAGTCATAAGTATAATACTTTTCAGAGTCATATGAGTTGTTCTAACAAATTATTGAACCTGAGGGTGATCATGGGATCTACCAAATTTGTAGCCAGCTGGTCTAAAGTGAGGGTGGTCCTGGGAACCCCCAAACTTGCGGCTGCTGTCTAAATGAGATCAATCTTGTAGGAACTGTTTCTTCTGACTTTGCACTTTGGCAGACTCACTGCAGTTGGTGTCTTGATAGACTTGGTAGTCTGGAGGACTGTGCTCTTAACTTTGAGTTTGACCAACACTGGGTAAGGGCCAAGCAGACTATTCCATACAATTGAGCAGAGTATTCCATGTGGACTTAGAGGGGGAAATTCTGTTTCTGGAAATGTTAAACTGGAGATTTTAAGCTGGAAAGGTGTGGTTGCTTTGCTGGTAGCCATCTTGACTATCATTGGATGATAACCTGTGTGTAGATTGTAGCTAGGTAGAGTAAGAATCATGAAATGGAGAGAAAAACATCCCTTATGATATTGTCTGAGCCCATTGATCTCACTGTGCCAAAAGCTGTATTTATCTATGGTTTCCTGATTCAGCAAATCACTAAATATCCTTTGTGCTTACACTCGTTTAGCCTCTACCATTGCAATCAGAGAGTTTTGTCAATATCTGATGTTTGGACCTCATGTTTCTCCTGGAGGATCACATGTATTAGTTAGTAAAATTTTGATTGAGAGTCTTCTTATTTTTATGTAATTGATATAGTTTGCGTATTTGTCCCTGCCCAACTCTCATGTTGAATTATAATTCCCAGTGTTGAAGGTAGGGGAGGTGTTTGAATCACAGGGGCAGATCCCATGTCATGGGTTGGTGCTATCTTTGTGATAGTGAGTTCTCATGAGATTGGCTCATTTAAAAGTGTGTGGCAGGCACCCTCCTTCCCCTTGGCTCACCACACACACAACTTTTTCCTCTCATGCTCCTGCTCTGGCCATGTGACCTGCCTGCTCCCTCTTTGTCTTTTGCCATGACTGTAGGCTTCCTGAGGCTTCCCCAGAAGCTAAGCAGATGACAGCACCATGCTTCCTGAAAACCCTGCAGAACCACGAATGAATTAAACTTCTTTTCTTTATGAATTACCCAGTCTCAGGTATTTCCTTATAGCAAGGCAAGAACAGTTTAATACAGTAATCCTGATAATCACATAGGACATCATTTTTTGTACTTTAAATGTTTGTTTATAAAACAAAAAATCTTTATGTCTGTGAAAACATTTCGTTAATAGGTGCCCAAGTTTATTTCTCTGAGTTACATTATCTATTTACTTATATATATATAACTAACTGTATTTTTGGTGTGCAAATGAAGAGTAATGGGCAAAATGTAAAGTGAAAAAGATTCAGGAAATAGATCCAGGAAAAAATTCAGGAAATAAACATACTTCCTAAATAGTCTTTGTTGAGCTAAGGAAATAATTAATAAAAATCTGATATTCTATTCTAGGTGCACAGGTTTGAATTCAGGAGCAAAATCTTTTGGATAAGAATTATGTCTAAATTCCGACATCCAGAAATTATCCCGTTTACAAATGAATGGATAGAATTTATTCAAGTGTAGATTATTCACATGCATACGCTTTTTAATAATGATGAAATTTGTCCTATTAGAAAATAAATACTCATTTAGAAAATAGGAAAAATAAAAATGTTCATTAATTGAAGTGTATTTATTTAACACTTATTATATATGAGGCATGCTCAAAATATAGCAGTGAACAAGACAGATGTACTTTTTGCTCTCATGGAGATTAAATTTTAGTGGTATACAAAGAAAACAAAGATGAACCATAATTCTGCCTCTCTGAAAGAACATGGTTAATAATTTCAGTGCATTTCCTTCCAGAGTGTGTGTGTGTGTGTGAGTAAGATATGTGTGTGTAACACAGTTGGATTCATGTCTGCGTACAGTTTTGGATTCTTATTTTTTCTTTTAGCTTTTTATCTTGAATCTAACCTTAAGCCATTTTTCTTCAAAACATTATTCTTTTTTTTTGAGACGGAGTCTCGCTCTGTCGCCCAGGCTGGAGTGCAGTGGCCGGATCTCAGCTCACTGCAAGCTCCGCCTCCCGGGTTTACGCCATTCTCCTACCTCACTCAGCCTCCCGAGTAGCTGGGACTACAGGCGCCTGCCACCTCGCCTGGCTAATTTTTAATTTTTTAGTAGAGAAGGAGTTTCACCGGGTTAGCCAGGATGGTCTCGATCTCCTGACCTCGTGATCCGCCCGTCTCGGCCTCCCAAAGTGCTGGGATTACAGGCTTGAGCCACCTCGCCCGGCCCAAAACATTATTCTTAATGGTCATTAATAGTAAGTTATATTTACGTACCTTAAAATTTTTTTTTATTACAATACTATGATGAGTAGTTTTGGCAATAAATATTTTTCTAGACCCTGATTATTTCATTAAGATACATTCTTACCAATGAAGTGAATGGTCGCAAAGACAGGAACATGTTAAACGTTGTTTTAAATAAATATCAAAAGTTTTTTTTCCAGAAAGAGTGTATTATAGTAGACTTCTTTTCTTTTTCTTTTTTTTTATTTTTATTTTGAGATAGGGTCTTGCTCTGTCATCCATGCTGGAGCACAGTGGCATGATCATGGCTCACTATAGCCTTGACTTGGGCTCCAGTGATCCTCCCACCTCAGCCTCCCCAGTAGCTGAGACCACAGGCACATGCCACCACACCCTGTTAATTAAAACAAATTTTTGTTTTTTTGTAACGACGAGGTCTCCTTATGTTGCCCAGGCTGGTCTCAAACTCCTGGACTCAAAGGATCCTCCTGCCTCAGCTTCCCAAAGTGTTGGGATTATAAGGTGTGAACCTGCCAAAGAAGAGTTAGAAAATGCTTATCTCACTTCACCTTTGTCATCATTAATTATTGATGTACATTGCTTGCTAGCATTGTTGTATACTTTTGTTTGTGTTAAAGGATATTATTCTCCAGTATACCTTCTAATTGATTATTTCAGGTTTATGAGAAATCAGTTGATATTCTCTGTGTAATGCCCATACTGCAGCAGTGGTCTTGGGTTTGGAACTCACAATAGGCTTCACTCAGCTTTCAGTTAATTTAGCATTGGGAATAGATACAGGTGGAGAAGAAAACAGCATGCACAGTAACAACATAGAAAAGGTTTTGTGATTTCCAGGCACAGATTTGAATTTGTCCATTACTTCACACTTAATACATGCATGGTGATGGGAGATGAAACTAGGTGGATAGACTATCTCAAATTAGAGAGTCTGTCAGCCTCAGGATTCCTTCAACTTTTACATAGCTTATCAAGTAGCCTCTTCAGGGATATAGGAGAAGCCCCTCTCCTTTGTGCAGCTGCATCTTATCAATGTGTATTCCTCATTTCTTGATAAATAATTTAAAGAATTTTAATGATGAGGTACAAGTCTTGGTCTAGTACAAATCCTTGGCTAGAAATTCTTATTTATCATAGAACCATTGTAGATACACTCCTAACTATTCTTTGAGTTAGTCATAGGCATCAGTGAAGCTAGAGGAAAGAAACCAATTGTTAACATTGCCTTTAATCCTGTATCTAAAATTTTTCATTAAACATTCTTTGTAATTCTAGGACTTTTACAGTTTATTTTCTTGTGTATATGTGTGTGTGTTGTAAGTAAATATTTATTTCATGTACTAGTTATGAAAGAGACTGTATATGTTGAGACTATGGGTCTCTGGAATCAGTTTGTCTGGGCTCAAATCTCAATTCCTGCCCTTGCTTAGGTTACTTGAATTTTCTTTGCCTTACCTGGAAAATGAAGATAATAATAGTATGTATGCCATAGAGTTGTTTTATATGTGAGTTTTAATATAGGTAAGTTTTAATATATGTAATGAGTTTTAATATATGTAAGGCAATTAATTCCAGATACCTAACAATTGTATTATATGCAATTTTATATTCTTGCTATACTAGACAATGCTACAAATTTTATTTTATTTTAGTTTTTGAGACAAGGTCTCACTTTCTCACCCAGGCTGGAGTGCTGTGGCATGATTTTAGCTCACTGCAACCTCAACCTCCTGAGCTGAAGCGATCTTTGCCTCCCAAGTAGCTGGGACTACAGCCCTGCACCACCATGCCTGGCAAATTTTTTGTACTTTTTGTAGAGATGGGGTTTTGCCATGTTGCCCAGGCTGGTCTCAAACTCCTGAGCTCAAGCTGTTCACCTGCCTCAGCCTCCCAAAGTGCTAGCATTACAGGCATGAGCCATTGCACTTGACCTATAAATTTTTTTTTCAACTATCAAACTTAGTTTAGAAGACTCGAGAGAAGAAGGAAAGTCGATTGTATTTACCCATGTTTTGCTTACTCTTTTCTTTTTTCCTTCCTGGTATTCCATGATTCCTACTTTTATCATTTGATTTCTGTTTAGAGAACTTCTTTAGTCATTTTCTTTTGTTAAGGATAGATCTGCTGGCAACAAATTCTCTTAGTTTTCCTTCATCTGAGAATCCCTTCACTCTTGAAGGATATTTTCACTGAATATAAGATTCTGCTTTCAGAAGTATTTTATTTCAACATTTGAAAAATGTTATACCACTTGCTTCTGGTCTTCACGAGTTCTAATGAGGAATCAACTATCTTGGATTTTTTTTTCCTCTAAAGGTAAAGTGTCATTTCTTTAGTTGCTTTGAATATTTTTCCTTTGCTTTTAAGTTTTCAAGAAGTTTTGTCTATAATTTGTCTTGATATGGATTTATTTTTATTTATTTATTTAGAGACGGAGTCTTGCTCTGTCGCCCAGGCTGGAGTGCAGTGGCACGATCTCCGCTGGCTGCAAGTTCCGCCTCCGGGTTCACGCCATTCTCCTGCCTCAGCCTCCCGAGTAGCTGGGACTACAGGCACCCACCACCACGACTGGCTATTTTCTTTTTATTTGTATTTTTAGTAGAGATGGGGTTTCACTGTGTTAGGCAGGATGGTCTCGATCTCCTGACCTCGTGATCTGCCCGTCTCAGCCTCCTAAAGTGCTGGGATTACAGGCATGAGCCGCTGCGCCCGGCCTTGATATGGTTTTCTTTTCTTTGAGACAGTGTCTTGCTCTGCTGCCCTCGCTGGAGTGCAGTGGCACAGTTACTGCTCACTGCAGCCTCTACCTCCTGGGCTCAAGTGATCCTCCCACCTCAGCCCCATAAGTAGCTGGGACCACAGTGGCACATCACCTCGCTTGGCTGATTTTTCTTTTCTTTTTCGTAGAGGCGGAGTCCTTGTGTTGCCCTGGCTGGTCTTGCACTCTTGGGCTCAAGCGATTCTCCTGCCTCTGTCTCTCAGTCTCCCAAAATTCTGGGATTATGTGTGTGAGCCACTGCGCCTTGTCTTGACATGGATTTCTTTTTTATTTACTCTGTTTGGGATTTGCTCACCTTCTTAAATCTACAAATTTGTGTCTTTTGCCAAATTTGGAAATTTTTAGCTATTATGTCTATAAGTACTTTTTCAGCCTCACCTTTTTCCTCCTCTTCTCTGGGACTGTTATCAGGCAAGTACTAGATTTTTTTTCTTTAACAGTCCCACAAATCTCTGAGGCTCTGTTCACTTTTTTTTTTTTTTCAGTCTATTTTGTCTCTTGTTCAGTTTGGGTAATTTCTATTGTACTGTTTTCAAGTTCACTGATTCTTTCTTCTGTCACCTACATTCTAATGTTGTACCCATACATTGAGTTTTTTGTTTTGGTTATTGTATTTTTCAGTTCTAATATTTCTACCTGATGGTTCTTTATGTCTTTTATATCTTTGCCGCGATTTTCTGTTTATTTGCTGAGACTCTCAATTCTTTTATTTGCTTCAAGTGCATTTGTAGTTACTTGCTGAAGTATTTTTATGATGGTATTTTCAATTTTTTGTGAAATAATCCTATCATGTCATCTTGGTGTTGGTATGTATTAGGCATTTTTTGCTTTCATTTAATTTGAGTTTTTTCTGCTGTCTGGCATGTTGTGTTTGGCTGTAGTGAAGCTATTATTATATATGCTTTCTGTCTTGTAAGGGTACCCCTTTCCTGGTACTTTAACTAGAGAGAGTAGGTGTTTTGGGGGGCTTTTTTTGGTAGGCACCCTTTGGCATTTTCTGGTTTTCAGTTTCTTCAACTGCAAACTGGGGATACATGAAGCAATAGGAAAACAAAGGGAACACACCACCGCTTGTGTTTTTCCTTGGGTCTTAACGTGTCTAGCTAGTCTGTCTTCTTTTCTCCATTTCTCAGAGAATGGAGAAAAGGTTGGGTGTAGTGCCTCACACCTGTAATCTCAGCACTTTGGGAAGCTGAGGCAGGAGGATCACTTGAGCTTCAGAATTTGAGACCAGCCTGGGCAGTACAGTGAGACCCTGTCTCTACACAAAATATTAATAAAAGAGTTCTCTTATGTTTGTTTAATAGAAAACATCCAGGGCTTTTAAATTGTACTTAGCAGGAGAAATAGGGAAAAGTATAACTACTTTAGTTTCCAGTAGTGGAAGTCCACTGGCTCTAATTTCTTTTTTTTTCTTTTTGAGACAGAGTCTTGCTCTGTCACCCAGGCTGGAGTGCAGTGGCACACGATCTCGGCACACTGCAACCTCTGCCTCCCGGGTTCAAGCGATTCTCCCTGCCTCAGCCTCCTGGATAGCTGGGATTATGGGCTCCCGCCATCAAGCTCAGCTAATTTTCTTAGTTTTTTAGTAGAGATGGGGTTTTGCAATGTTGGGCAGGCTGGTCTTGAACTCCTGACCTCAGGTGATCCATCCACCTTGGCCTCCCGAAGTGGTGGGATTACAGGTATGAACCACTGTGCCTGGCCCGTTCACTCTATTTTGATAATTATTTTCTTTATGCGTTCTTGAAAGATAATAGCTATCTTTGACCTACTACTTGCCAACATGTATATGTGAAGATAGTTTCTTCTATTGTCTGCTTGAGAATGTATTGAGCCCATTTCTAGCTGAAAGGTAGGTAGATGTACTTAGTTCACAGCATAAATTCTAATAATTAATATTTATAGGCATTTACCAAGTTGATTCTTCTAGCTAAACACGATAGTATCTTAGTCCCAAGTCTGATTCTTTGGCAGTCTGAGTTGAGGGGGCATAGATTGGTCTCCTAAAATAAACTTTTAAAGGCTTTCCTAGTGTGTTTTCCTTACTTTGTAAAGTTATGAAATCATTCTACCTAGGATGCAGTATATGAATTCTGATCCTCATGTACTCTTTGGCTACTCTGTCTTTTTATTTTTGGGGACTTGGAGGATATAAAAAGATGTTGAGGAGTCAGAGGAGGAGAAGTATTAAGTATTATGGCTGTCTCACATCACCTTCCATTAAGTTGAGAAATGATCAATTTTTTTTTTCTGATTGAATATAAGCATGTCTCTCCAAGCCAAAGGGGTAGAGAATGGGTGAAAAAGACAATTCTGTAGCCTTCAACTAGGCCATCTTCATTTTCAGAGTGATGCATGGATCAGCCATTGCCTGCTTTGCTCATTTCAGCTCCATTGCTTTAATAGTTAAAGGAAATTCTTTCCAGATTTAGACAATAGTTAGTTTTTAGCATCGCTGTTTTTAATCTCTTTTTCTGGGTCCGTATAGGTATTTTAGGATAAGGGAGCGGCAGCCAGCCAGATGCCATTTAAAACTAGAGTCTCCCATAAGCTAAACTAATCTTAAGGGAAATTTAAAAGTGAGTCTAAGTGAAAGCAAGTTTTTTCAAAATTGAATTGAACAAGTAAGTTGCTAAAATAATCTCTTCATTTAAAAATCAATGACATACAAAAATAATTTTATTGTTTGAGTTTTTAAACTTTTTCAAATCTGTGAATCAAGCTCCTCTTGGTGCTTGAATAGGTGCCATCTGCTGAGTTGTAACTGAGCCAGTTCTTGCATTTGGGCCTAAATTTAATATTTAATTCTGATAGATGAAACATGCATCTTTAAAAGCAGTGAGCCATTTGTAGATTTTTAGTTTAATACTTTCCTAAAACGTCGATTTACTTCTTAGTAGTAACTTACATAGATAAACTTCTTAAATACATAGATGCTTTTCAACTTATGATGAGGTTACATCCTGATAAACCTATCATAGGTTGACTTATGGTGGTTTGACTCATGGTTTTTAAAATTTATGATGGTGCAAAAGCAATACACATTTAGCAGAAACTGTACTTCAAGTACCCATACAATCATTCTGTTTTTCACTTTCAGTATAATATTCAATAAATTACGTGAGATATTCAATAATTCATTATAAAAAAGGCTTTGTGTTAGATGATTTTGCCCAAATGTAGGCTAATGTCAGTGCTCTGAGCATGTTTAAGAGAGGCTAGAGTAGGCTATGATGTTTGGTAGGTTAGGTGTATTAAGTGCATTTTTGATTTTCAGTATTTTCAGCTTATTGGGATATAACCCCATTATAAGTTGAGGGTCATCTGTACTTGCTTATATATAACCTATCCTAGGTATCAGTTAGCTATTATTTTTTTTAAAATAATTTATATGATTGGAACAATAACCAGAAGCTTAAAACAGTTGAATCTATAACTCTATTGGGTGGTTTCTCCTGACTTGGACTGGGTTTGGCAAAGCTCACTCATGTTTCTCCGGTTGGCTATGAATTGGCTAGGTGACTTTGCTGATCTTGGCTACACTTAATTATTTGTCTGGAGCTTTGCCTGGGACACTAGACTGACTCGCCTCTGTTCCATGTGTCTCATCCTCCAGCAGGCTAGCCCAGGCATGTTCTTGTGATGCAGACAGTGGAGAGCAGGTAAGAAAGAGAGAGAGTGAATAAGCGAGTATAAGTGAACACAGAAAATGCACCATACACCTTGAGGCCTAGGCTTGGAACTGACAAAATGCCACTTCCTTCATATTTTATTGGCTAAGTAGGTTGCAAGGGTTCATGAAATAGACTCCATCTCTTAATGGGATGAACTGCAAAGAACATTTGAAAGGTTGCAGATACACAGAGGGGTGAATAATTATAGTCATTTCTACAATCAGCACAGTATTTTAGGAAAGGATGAAATGGGACTAGAACCCTATTTTATGCCTCTAGACCAGATTTATTTTTATTGCACTAGCTTTTCTTCGTACTTACCTATACCATGAGTCTGAATGTTTCTGAGAAAAATAAAAAGCATTTATGTTTTCAGCATAGAGAATCTATATTGAAATGTTATTAATATACAGAATCTTTTGAAAGTTAAGAAGGATTTTTTTTACATTGCTTTACCCGTTTATGTCTTTTGACTGTAAGTCTCAGGAAACTAGAGTGATAATATTAGGGTTATATAACCCTAGTTATCAGGGTTTTATGTTCACTTCACACCTTATATTTTTAAAAAAATCATTAGTATTTGTGACAGATTATTTTCAGAAATCAAGTTATAGGATAAGATATAAAACTTCAGGGGATGTTTTTTCTCACATTGAAATTTTTATCATAGCCCACTCACCCCTTGTTATTGCCCTTGCCTTTGTGGACCTGGAGATGGGTGAAAAAGATAAAATTGTTACTGAGTTGTAGCAGCTTCAAGCTGTCCTGTTTGTTTGTCCCCAGATCTTTCTATGCCAGTTCCAAATTCCCTCTTGCCAAAATTAGGTTTGGAAAAATAACATATTTCGTATATGACATATGTTTGAAATTAGCAGGAAATGCAGCCAAGATTTGGAAATTAACAAGGAAAAAGTTATTTCTGAAAACAGTTGGGAGCCAAAGAAGAGTGTTTGGCTTAAAACATTAGGGCATTTCATTGTTTCGTAAATTAAATAATTCAAAAAAATCCGAGAAGGAACAACACAGCATTTTTTTTCAATGTATGTGAATAGTTCTTATTTAGAAACGTTTTAGTCAGAAATTAAATGAGGAATCTAAATGTACCATCTTCAGGATATATACTCTTCTAATATCTAGAAAATCTAATTCTTTATGAATTTTTTGGAAATTAAGTCACATACTTCTGTTTGCCCATATGTGAAAAAGAGATTTACTATTGATCTGTTACTTATAAGATAAACAGGAATAGTTGAGGGGACCCAGAACAAGAATCAGATCCTCCCTTTCTAATATGAAGGACTATTTGGATGTGACTTCTTGATAAACACATTGTCATTTCTGTATTAAATGTTGAATTATCTCCTCTAGCAATTTATGTCTTTGAATTAATTTAATTCAAGGTAAGGAACATTTACTAGGCATTGTCTATACAGGGGAGTAAGATGGTAATGAGGCATATAGATTGATAAACTGTGGTACTTAACCACAGGAGATTTAAAGTATAATTGAAGAGCATTATTTAATGCGAGGTATTGTTCTTGTCAGGGCCCCATTTATAGAAACTTGCATTCCTTGAGAGTCCTAGATCAATTTATACAGGCCTGTCTGGCTAAGAATCTCAGAGTTGTTGATTTCATGATTCCTGTCTGAATTCGTGAAAATTACACATTTTGAATACTTTTATAAATCAGAGAAAAACCTGTTTTGCTATTACAGTGTTTTGCAATGTCCTCCTAGTTTGTTTCTTTGCATGATTATAAGATGGGACATTATCAAAGAGGTGTCAGCCTGGCACTATGACCTTTGCCCCGAAAATAGAGATGTTTGTTCTGAGAAGTTACCTCCTATATCTTATTCATTCTCAGCATTCTGTGTCATTGAGATGGGATCCAACATTAATAGATCAGACAAATCATTAGAATTATATAGATATTAAGTGTCAACTAGAGGAATAATAAGTTGGTCTCAGTCAACAAGATTTCAGAGTATCGCATGTTGATAGAGAAGGAAATCCAAGATACTAAAGACCTTAATATTGTCTAATTCTGGAGCACAATGTAGAAGAAATACTGACCGCTTGGCTTTGCCTGACACATTAGAAAGTGAGTACTCCCTGTTTTTACTGATGATACCATCAGCAAGAAGCAGTGACTGGGATTCACAGACTGAATTAACTAGTTACCATTGTTTGACATTCATCAGGCCCCTTAACTCTCTAATTTCTTTTATCTGTAAAATAGAGCTAATAAAAATAACCCTCAGAATTCCTCTGAGGACTAAATGAGAAAATACATTAAAACTTGTTGGCCAGGTGTGGTGGCTCATGCCTATAATCCCAGCACTTTGGGAGGCCAAGGTGCGCAGATCACAAGGTCAGGAGTTCGAGACCAGCCTGGCCCACATGGTGAAACCTCATCTCTACTAAAAAAATACAAAAAAATTTAGCTGGACATTGTGGCATGTGCCTGTAATCCCAGCTACTCGGGAGTCTGAGGCGGGAGAATTACTTGAACCCAGGAGGCAGCGGTTGCAGTGAGCCGAGATTGCACCACTGCACTCCAGCCTGGGTGACAAAGCGAGACTCCATCTCAAAAAAAAAAAAAAAAAAAAAAAAAAACCAAACAAAACAACAACAAAAATCCCATGTCTTTAAATATACAGCATTATAGATATGTCAGTTGTTCTTATAGTACAAGGAATAACTAGAGCCATTTTGCAAAAAGTTGAAGAGCCTGAAGGCTGAAGGCCGAACTTAGCCAGCGTTTCCTCTGGAATGGCTATGTACAACGTACCTTGTGCTCATAAATACTCTGACTCTCAAAGAGCTTGCTGTCTTATAGGAAAGTTACGAGAATAATATGAATATGTGAAACTTCGTATGGAAAGTGACAAATGGCATGAGGAAATTATTAGCAAAGATTTCAAGAGTACAGAAAATCCAGGGATCACTTTTTGCTGAGGCCATTTTTGAAAGGCTTCTTTGTCAGGCAAAACTTTGTTAGGCAATTTAAGGTGAGTCTCAAAGGACAAGGTGGATTTCAACAGGTGAAGATGGTAAGGGGAAGTAGAAGGGCATTCCATACCTGGGGATGGATGTGAACAGGGCTTAGTAGATGAAGGTGGTGAGTGCAGACTCTTTTATAGGTCAAAAGAAAGACGGCTATGGTTTGTGATGGTAGCAATCCTGAGATCCCTTGTTTGGGAAATCTAGGAATGGAGTATAGGTAGGAGGGAAGGAAAGAATGAAGCTTTGAAAAAAGAGGCAAAATGGAATAAGAAGTGAGAGGAGAGGGGGACCAAGAACGTGGGTAAGGAGTATCAAAGAATAAAACAAACCTCAAAGGAAATTTAAGAGATAAAGCTGAGTGTATTTGTTTGTCAGGCAGGGAACACATACTAGTCAAGAAACTCACTGAGTGGACACGGAGTGGGAAATGTGTTGTGAAGGGGGTCTCATGATGGCTGTGTTGATTAAAAATGGAAAACTAGTACTCTGGGTAGAATAGAAGAATTCTTTGGTCTGTATATGACTGATTCAAATAAATCCTGTTATTCATTGGTCAGGAGAGAGTCTTTCATTAGTTTAGAAGGGTCTGGCATCTCAGGGTCGTTCAGAGTTCATGGTCATTTATCAGCTTCAGTTCCTTGGAATCAGTTGTGATAAAACATAATGTTCAATTTTATATCACTTAGGCAAGTGTTTTTGTAAGCAGAAAAGTTTCTTTGACCTAGTTGGCCAGAGAAAAGAGGAGTGAGACAACTTGATATGGAGAGAAACAAGATTTTTGGCTTGTCCTTTTTGCCTTCTCTTGCCTCATGATACATCTACTTCAATTCCGCACCATTATCTGAGTGGCCATTATTAAATTCTATACTCCATGCATTCTTTTTTTAAAAAAACAGATTTATTGAGATATAATTAATATACTATACAATTCACCCATTTAATGTGTAGAATTCAGTTGTTTTAGTATATTCGCAGATATGTGAAACCAACAACAGTCAATTTTAGAACATTTCATCACCTCAAAAACCCCATGCCCTTTAGCTATCATCCTCTAATCTCATTAACCCCCTTACCCCCAGACCTAAGCAGCCATGAACTTTCTTTTTTTGACTGCCGCCTAATCTGGAGTGCAGTGGCGTGATCTTGGCTCACTGCAACCTCTGGTGCCTGAGTTCAAGTGATTTTCCTGCCTCAGTCTCCTGAACAGCTGGGATTACAGGTGTGCGCCGCCATGCTTGGCTAACGTTTGTATTTTTAGTAGAGAAGGGGTTTCACCCTGTTAGCCAGGCTGGTCTCAAACTCCTGACCTCAGGTGATCCACTTGCCTAGGCCTTCCAAAGTGCTGGGATTACAAGTGTGAGCCACCATGCCTGGTCTCTACTTTCTATCTCTATAGATCTCTCTGTTCTGGACTTTCATATTATTATATAGAATTACAGAATATCAGGTCTTTTGTGACTAGTTTCTTTTACTTAGCATAATGTTTTCAAGGTTTATCCATGTTGTAGCATGTATCAGTACTTTACATGGCCAAATAATATTCTATTGTCTAAATATACTGAATTTTATATACTCAGATATTTCAGTTTTTTCCACTTTTTGGCATTATGAATAATGCTGCTATAAAAATTTGTGTAAAAGTTTATACGTGAACATATTTTTTAAAAGTCTTGGATATATACCTAGAAGTGGAATTGCTGGGTCATGTAGTAGTTATGTGATAACTATGTAATTATGTGAGGACATGGCAGGCTGTTTTCCAAAGTGATTGTGCCATTTTTCATTCCTACCAGCAGGGTATGGAGCTTCCAACTTCTCTAATTCTTGACAACACTTGTTATTATCTGACTTTTTGATTCTAGCCATCCTGGTGGGCGTGAAGTAGTATCTCATTGTGGTTTTGATTTGCATTTCCCTGATGGCTAATGATGTTGAGTATCTTTTCATGTGCTTATTCATCATTTGAATATCTTCCTTGGAGGAATGTTTATTCTCATCCTTTGCTCATTTTTAAGTTGAGTTTTTTAAATTACTGAATTCTAAATAGTTTTTTATGTATTTTGTTACATATATATTTTTATGAGATATGTGATTTTGCAAGTACAACTGATTCTCATTATTTGTGGATTCCATATTTGCAAATTTACCTACTCACTAAATGTATTTGTAACTTTCAAATCAGTACTGTTTTGTGGCCATTCAAGGACATGTCGATGGTGCAGATTGGCAAAAGTTTGAGTCATCTGGTAAGTTTTCAGTGAGGTGGGACACGTCAGTGCTCTACCTTCTTATTCCCAGCATGCTTCCTGTAAACAAATTTCCCCTTTTCCATCTATTTAGTGTTATATTTTTTCATATTTTTGTGGGTTTTATTGATCATTTTGCTGTTTAAAAGCTCTCAAGTGGAGCACAAAAGTGCTGTCTGGTGTTCCAAAGCACATGGAGGCTGTGATGTTCCTTTTGGAGAAAATACATGTGTTGGATAAGCTTCATTTGGGTGTTAGCTATAGTGCTGCTGGCCATGGGTTCAATGTTAATGAATCAATAATATATGTTCAATAAAGTGTCTTTAAACAGAAACACACATGAAACAAGGTTATATGTGTGGATTGGTTGAACAAAAATATTGTGACCAGATGCACACAGGAACCTAATCCTTTATTTCCCCTAAAGGAAACAATTCAGTGTTTGATAAGTCAGTGTTTGCAGTGACTTTATAGAACATAATTACTGTGAAAAATGAGAATCAACTGTATTTTATCCTGTTATGTGGGTTGCCTTTTCACTTTCCTGATGGTGTGCTTTAAAGCACAGAAGTTTTAAATTGTTATGAAGTCCATTTTATTTAGTTTTTCTTTTGTTGCTCAAGTTTTTGGTGTTCTGAGAATCCTTTGCTAAATCAAGGTTGTAAAAATTTACCCCTATCTTTTCCTCTAATAGTTTTATAGTTTTAGCTCTGACATTATTTGATCCATTTTGAGTTAATTTTTAAATATGGTGTGAAGTAAGGGCTCAACTTCATTCTTTTGCATGTGGCTATCCAGTTGTCTCAGTACCACAGGGAAAAAAACTATTGAAAAGACTGTCCTTTCCTGATTGAATGGTCTTGGTACTATTGTTGAAAATCAGTTGACCATAAATGTAAAGCTTTATTTCTGTACTTTCAGTTCTATTCCATTGATCTATATGTCTGTTCTTATGCCAGTGCCAGAGTGTCTTGATTATAGTTCCTTTGTTAGTAAGTTTTGAAACCGGGAAGTAAGAGTTCTTCTTTTTAGTTTTGGCTATTCTAGCCCCTTGCAATCGCAGATGAATTTTAGAATCAATTTGTCAATTTCTGTCAGCTGAGATTCTGATGAGATTGCATTGAATCTATAAATTTAGTGAATATTGCCATCTTAAAAATGTGAAGTCTTCTGATTCATGAATGTGATGTTTTTTCTTATTATTTAGATCTTCTTTAATTTGTTTTAGCAATGTTATATAGTTTTTGGAGTGTACATTTTATACTTATTTTCTTAAAAGTGTTTGTAAATATTTTATTCTTTTTGATATTATTGTAAATGGAATTTAATTATTCGTTCAAACATGCTCTGTTGTTTGAGCATGTTTGAGCATACCTCTAGGCCCTCATAAATTCTGTTCCTTCTGCCTTGAAAGTCTTCCCGCTCCAAGTCTCATTGTTGAATTTTTTTTTATTATTGAATTCTTAAACACTTTTGATGAGAATGTAAACTGGTATATCCATTATGGAAAATAGTATGGAGATTCCTCAAAAAATTAAAAATAGAACTACCAAGTGATCCAGCCATCCCGCTTGTGGGTATATATCCAAAGAGAATGAAATTAGTATCTCCAAGAAATATCTGCACTCCCGTGTTCATTGTAGCATTACTCACAATAGCCAAAATGTAGAAGCACCCTAAGTGTCCATTGATGGATGAGTGGATAAAGAAAATGTGACCACACACACATACACACACACACGCGTGCACTCACAAACACACACACACATAAACACCAGAATATTATCCAGCCTTAAAAAAAGAAGGAAATCCTGTCAATTTTGACAACGTGGATGAACCTGGAAGACATTATGCTAAATGAAATAGCATAACCTCACTTGTATCTGGAATCTTAAAAAGTTGAGCTCAAAGGAACAGAGAGTAGAATGGTGGTTACCAGGGACTGGAAGGTGGGGGAAATGGGCGTTGGTCAAAGGGTGAAAAGTTTATACAGGATGATTAAGTTACGGAGATCTAATGTAAAGAATGGTGACTATAGTTATAGATATGTTAATTAGCTCTATTGTAATCATCTCACAATGTATACATATATCAAAACGTTATGTTGTACATCTTAAATATATACAACTGTTTTTGACAATTTTACCTCAATAAAGCCGGAGAAAAAAGGCTCAGTTTTTCCTCTATAAAGCATTTTAGGGTTGTTTTTGCAACCTTTCCTAAAAACAAGCAGACAAACAAACAAATAAATAAAAGAGGAATTAGGAGTTGATAACAGTTTCCTTTATCAAATTTCTCATTAAGGTAGCCTAACTCAGTGACTAAGAGCCTGGATGTTTTAATTGGACAGTTCTGGGTCTAAATCCCTGTTCTACCACCATCTTTGACATGACTTTTGATTTTGAGCAAGTTAGTTGACTTCTCTCAATTTCAATTTTATTATCATACAATGAGGGCAAGATGTGTAACTTTTTGCATCAAATTTCTTATTTCATGGGCTTTTTGAGATTATATTTGTTAATATGAGTAAAGCGCTTAGAAGAATTCTAGACCCATAGTAATATTATTTTTATCTACCCAGTTTTAAAATCCATGCTATTTTCACCAATCTATACCACTCATATAAGCTGTGCTTGATAAATATTTGTTACTGGGAAAACTATAGTGATGGTGGTGGTGACAGTTAGGGGGGCATCTGTTTCAGCTGGAACTCAGTCCTGAAGGGAAACATCAAATGCCTTTCTTTTCTAATGAAAGTATCAGGATAAGATCCAATTACTTGATCATAAGCCAAATGTCAAGCTTTTCCATCTGTCCTCTGAGAGCTGCCTTATTGGAAATGACTGCCCTTTTATTAAATACACTTTTATGCTACAATTTCTTGATTTAAAAAAATAGTTAACTGTACTGAGAATTCAAATGGCTATTACAAGTCAGTAAAATCTGCAGACCATAAATGCTTTAAGGTCTAGTCCTGAGTATTATTCACTTTCTATGAATCCTTTAGCACCTAGTAGTACCATGGACACAATGAGATTAAAATGTGTGATGATGATTTAAGTAAAGAGCTCTAAATATAAAATTCTTAGAATATTCTCAAGAACATATGATTAGAGAGTACATAGGGACCTGGAAAATATACCTTTTCATAAAGGAAATCAAATTTCTTTCATGATTTTAATAATCATTTCATTTTTCAATAAACCTAAGACCTCAGAAAATGTTCTATGTCCCTGTTCAAATGAGCAAGTTGCTGCAAAAATTATAACTGATTATGCTCATTTATAAAATGTACTTGATTTACACTGACCATGTATGATTTATACCAAGAGCTATCGAAAATGACTTTGTCTCTTCTTTGGACAGAAAACCCTAAGAATGTGCCAAAATGGGTCTTATTATTATGTGCTACAAATGTTGTGGAAAACTTACTATAGAAATGATCTAAAATAACGTTGACATTGGAACCAAATTGAAAATATTATCTCCTGTGTGTTCATAAATCCAATAAATAAATTTAGGTAAACATTTGTCCACTATTTTTTTAAACCAGGATACTAATATTATGCCTCTATGGTTGGCCAGAGTCCTGTAGATTGTAGAAGATGGATCATATTCAGGCAAACCAGTTGAGACTATATATTTCTAGAGTATTATATCACTGGGAGCTTGAATCTTGTGAGTGCTATAAGCAATGTAAGTATCTTTTCCACCTTTGAGATGCATTCATTTCCTCCCCTGGTACTCACTTCCACTCATGTACACATCTGCCAATTTAGGTCTTTATTCTTCTTTCTCACAAAATATTCTGATACATGGGGTCATCGTATCTTGTGACATTTTGTGTGTTCTTTTTTTGTCCAAAAGGTCATTTTGTAATCATCAGATTAGGTCAGTTTTCAAGATAAATGTTTGTGTACCTAATTCCATTTCTCACAGGAGCGTTAAGTGCAGTGAGAACTAGATTGTTCACTTCTGCCTTACAATTATTCTTGTACCCTGGAACAGTGAGGGAGTTTCTGTGATGCAAATTTCATTCATTCATTCAATGATTCTCAAATCAAAAACAGTCATTGTTGCGTACCGTGTTAGGTATTCTGCATACCTCTTAATATACACTGATAAATGAGAGAGAAAATCTGTTTTGTTTAGTTGTTTTCCTCTAAGGCTCTGTCTCCCTGCTAGACTATAAATATTACAAAATCAGAGACCATATTTGTTTTGTTCCTTCTCCTATGTCCTGCACCTGATACCATCACTTAATAATTTGTTGATTGAATGATTAAAGATTTCATGGAGATATGCTAAGGAACTAAAAAAAAAGTTATTTTGTAACTTATTAGGAAGAAGGGCACTTTGGGCCTAAAATGAAAATAATTCTATTTATACTCATCTGTTAAACTCCACAGTTATCTTCAGCAAAAAACAGAAAATAATATTAGACTATCAGCTGATTACCAATGATCAACTGATAAAATTCCTCCCTCCATTTTCAGTGAGGCTAGAAAAATTAAAGGGATCAACCAAGTTCCCACAATTGTCATGCAACAGATCTGGGACTTTAATCTGGGCTTTAAGAGTATCAGATCTTAGATCATCTTTCTACACTGTGACATTATGTGAGGATTACCTGAAGGCAGTGATTCTGTGTTTTACACTCAAGGCTTCAGACACCAAGGTGAAATTACATCACCCCAGATAAAGATCTTAACCTTGGAGAGAGTTACTTAAGCAAATCAAGATAATCAAATGAGGCAGATGTTAGTTGGCATCACATTTCAGGAAAAAATAACTTGAGTTGGCTGAGTCCTAAAGCTTATCCTTGTCTCTTGCATGAAAATGTTGCATGAAAATGTGTTGGGGCTTTGACATGTGTGGCAACCAATCCTCAAAAGAGTGAGTCACACCTCCTCCTACTCTGCAACTGTCAGTGCTGGCTTCCGGCAAAAGGTTGGAAACACTGCAGTCACGTGGCTTGGCTTGCTGGGAGAGAAGAGGCCATGAGCCAGGAGAAGGCAGCACTAGAGGAAAGTCAGGATGAATATGGGACAAAATGAGTGTAAAAATGGAGCCCCCAGAGAAGAGGTCTGAGCATTGGATATAGAATCTAAAACGGAATGAGTCTAATCTGGAGCATTTTATAAGATCCACCAGCTTCAGTTCCTGCAAAGAGGAAAGAGAGATAACAAGATGCTGAGATACAGGATTTCTGAGTGAGTTACATTATAAAGGCTGATAAGGGAGACCAATAAGGGAGAATGGGTCAGGCAAACAGGCTCCACACTCCTTGAGAAACAAGGTAGAGCTTCTCTTAGGGAATAGCGTTTAGGAGAGGCTTTCATTGGAGGGTACCTTGGGAATTCCTGGCTATCCCTCTGCCAGCCAGAGGCAGTGAATTCATTTTAGTCTTGCTGTGGGGCATACTGTTAGGCTACTGCTGCCAGGTTTCTCACTGGTTCTAGAGTAGGGTTGTGGCAGGGATATTCATGCCAAACAGCTGAGATAGGGCTGGGGTATTATGGGAACTGACTGTAGCTCAAATAAGAATCTTGGAATATTTTGGAGTGAGGGAGGCTTCCATGACTCCGATTTATGAGATCCTCTGAGTTGTGATCTTCAAGGAAGGTAAGAGTTTTTGAAAATATAAAAGCTTTGTGCAAAGAAAGTTTATACACACACACAGGCGCACACACACACACATAGGAGCAAGTAGTAATAGCAGGTTAATTGACATGAAGTATGGGTGGGGCGAATGGAACAGGAGTAAACAACCAAAAGTCAGCCACTATTCATATGCAGAGTAAACTGAGTTCTGACTCAGGCGGGGGCATGTATTTCTGAGAAGAAGTGGTACATACATATGACTTCCCATATGGAGGAGGAGCCAGAATTATGAGACCAGACACATAATGTAAAAGTAATAATTCATCTCATTTGTGTAGACTTTTAGTGTTTGAAATTGCTTTCAAATACTTTTTTTGTTTTTCCTTGTACAAAACATGTGAACAGGTATTATTTTATTCTTATTTCACAGATGAGGACATTGAGCCTCAAAGTCTCATATAATTGCCCAAAGTCATGCAAATACTGAATCAGTGACTAATCTCAGATCTTCTGATCCCCAGTTCTGACTTTTTCTTCCTAGATTATATGGCTTGATTCCCGTGAAGTGTGTACATTGCTCTAGATGATCTTGGTGAGGTCCATGGCTCTCTTGGTCCCCACTGTGTCCACAGTGTCTAGTCTGATGCCCCTGGCATGCAGTACGCACTCAGTAAATATATTTAAGGGAAGAGTAAACAAAAAATGGATTAGTGAAAATCGATGATGTTTAGTGATGACGTGAATTTTATAATGATGTATTAGACATTTACCCTAGTAAACTCCACTCCTAGATATAGTGCCTTTTCACCTACACCACTGTTGACTACTTGACCCTCTCCTTCTCAATTACAACGAGAAAGATAACACAAGGAGGGGTATGGGAAATTAATTCAGAGTTCAACTAATAACTGCGTAAGATTTTGGATTAAACACTACTCCATAGTAAGTCAGATCATGGATCAACATCATCCATCCTACATTAAATACCGCTGGTATAGCACACCTACCCAGCCCATAATATTTTTGTTGTTTTCCTCTTGCCCTCATCCTCTTTCCCAGTGAAACAGAGTGATAGCTTTTACTAATGCCTTTCCCCTGCTTGTTTGTACTGAGTATTCCTTAATATTATTGTATAATAATATGTATGTTTTTGGCATTTTAAAAGTTGTTCTAACAGCATTGAAATCTTCTTGGGAAGAGGCAGGCTCTTTCATACTTTTTCCATTTCTCCCATGATGCTGAGTGCGTTGCTAAGTATTTAATTGACACTTAATAAGTACTTGCTGATGGAGTAATTTTCTGAAAAGAAAGTCATTATTCTCCTTAATTTTGCTCTTGTCTGACACTGCATAGTAAAAGTTTTACATGTCATACAAGTATGCAAGTATGACTTTGCTTGTCATGGAAAAAATCTGGTTTTGGTATCAGACACTATTAGGTTTTCATCCTTGCCCAGCACATGAGACTTTTGGTAAGTTTTATAATGCTTGATGCCTCAGCATTATCATCTCTGAATGAAAATAAATGCTTTTTATCTCATAAGGTTATCAGAATTATCTGAGCTAAGAACTCTCTATAATGCTATATAATGTATAGCAGGCAATTCCTCTTCCTTCTGTCTGTCTTTAAATACTATTCTATGGGAAAGGCCAGTTTTAACCTTAGCTCCCACATTTATAAGATGTATAATTCTGGACAAATGACTCAACCTCTCCAAATTCAGATTTCTGCAAAATGAGATGAATAGAAAGGATCAAACATAATGAGAATCAATTTTGTGAACTATAAATTTGTATACAAATGAAAGCTATTTATTGCCATCCACGGTTTCATTGACCATGGTAAGGCACTAAGAAAGGAGACTGTGTTTTTAATTTTCTTTCTTTATTCAGTAGAAGAAACTTGCCCAGTGACTTAAAGGTTGTCCAAACTAACCTAATTTTAGGAGACCTGGCCTCATAGTAGAGTATTATCTTTTATCTCTTGACCACAGCAGTCTAATTATGATGGAATACTAGTTGTTATATACATTATTCAATAGAAATGTTAAATATAATTTTCTTCAGTTTGCAGCTAATGCCAGCCTTTTTTTTTTTTTTGCTGTTAGATATACTGTCAATCTATTGATATCATTCTAGAACCACTTTTTCTTTCCTCACCATATTTTCTAAAACTGACTTTTTATAGTTGATCATAGTCATAGACACATTATAAAAGCTAATAGACATCAAACACATTATCAAACACATGCATTTGTAAGCTTTAACTTCAGGAATGGAATGAGCAACACTCAGAACAGTCATAGCAAACATGGGAAGAAGGTGAATACACAATACACCTTTCTTAAGGCATTACAGGTAAGGCTTGTTGATGATGCAAATGCAAGGTTAGTATTAGGATGAACTCTCTTTCTGAACTACAGTGGCAACGTGACTATTTGGCTTCCATTCATTGAACTTCCAGAACCTCCTTAGTAAGATTTATCTTTTCACATGGGAGCATTAATCAAGACAAATTCCATCACAACTGTTGTCACACATTTCTTGCCATGTGCTATGTAGTTAGTTTACCCGGAGCCTACTTCAAAGGACTGTAATTTCAGTATTTCATCATTTCAGCATTTCATCTGTCATTCTGGCAATATTTGATGCCTCTTTTATCCTTCAGTTTTTTTTCTCCATATGAACTATTAATATATATGAAAATGCATGTGTCTCTCTTAGGCTCTCATTACCATCTTGCCTGCTCTGCTAGTTTTGCATGCATACTGCAGTAAATTCGGGGTGGATGGTCTAAGTAAGTTATGGGAAAGCCAAATGTGATTGGACAGATTCATAAAATGTAGTCAGATCATACACTACTGAATATATATTTCTTTCTTCCTTCTCTAAACCCACACACTAGGCAGCATGCATATATACATGGTCTGGGAACAAGTCTTGGCCACACATAAACAAGCTGATGAAGTCCAGGAGTCACAGAGTACTTACCAGACATTGAGTTGCAGCTCATGAATCAGCTAGAGTTAACTATAAATAAACGGCCGTGGACTCATTACTGAACTGGTTATGGGCTTTTCCAGTGATTGGTTTTTAATCTAAAAATAGGGACCAGTGGGCTGTTTCAAATATTTCGTGTCAAGAGAGTAAATGCCCATAATCAGCTGCTTCCTTTTTTTCCTTCTTGAATGAGGACTCATTGTTAATACATAATGGCTGGGGAGAATGGTTGGCTACAGGATTTCTAAGTTGCAATTTCACCTCGGATGCCACAGAAGAAAACCTGTGTGACCCTGTATTTCTGATTTGTCATCCCTGTGTTCCTGTTAACTAATTTTCTGAAATGAATTTAAAATCATGTCATAAAATGATTCTCAGCTGATTAGTTTGTTGGTTTACTTTCTGGGCATCCATTGCGTTTTTCATTATTCTTAGTTTCTTCTTTCTTGTGCAGTGTTACTTGTCAGAACTCTTTTGGTTGCAAGGGGACAGAAATACAATTTGAATTGTTTTAAGCAAAAAGATAACTGATTGACTTACATACTCCCTGACCTTATGGTGCTTTAACCAAGAACAGGGTTTTGAAGAGCAGACATGTGACCTTTCTTTCTTGTTACAAAGGAGAATTTTACTTATTCTTCTTGAAATTTCCCTTTTCTAGACTCTGCCAGGTCTTCTGATGGGTTCTCCAGAGCTTTTATCCCAGAATACCCAGGGTGTCTAAGCCCTTCATATGAGAGCTTTCAGCCAGAAAAAACAGATGGCAGTGGGAGAAAGATTTTCCTTGCTTCCTTCTGTGGGAGGAAACGAACCATCCTTCCATGTTATATCAAAGGCCTTGTTGGGCTTAAATCAGTTAAGCTTATTAGGCATGGTCTGCAAGGGACTAAAATGTGGTACTTCTCTCCCACCCCTGCCTTTAAAAAAAATGACATAATCCGAATTCTAAAGGATGTGCTAGTTCTATAAGACTATGTTGTTACACTTGATTTTACACCTCTCAGAATTGTGTTTCCTGCTTACTTTGTTTCCAGGACAATTCTAAAACCCCCTGATATATATCATTTGATGAAAACAGTAATTTTGGTGACTGATATATATTTATACTCCCCATTACCCTCTTTTTCTTCCCATATCATTTTCAGATTCTGTCACAATATTATCTGGTTTATGATGACAGATTGACAGATGGAAGACATGCCACATGCTTATCTTCTTTGGGCTCAGCGTCCTTTGCCAGCAAAGAAAAGGCCTTTGCCTCCTTCCTATAGCTACCAGTGTTAAGATATCCCCAACAACTGCCCTCCCATTGTCTTTTTGGTCAGGGATCACCATCTGTATCCCCAACTTAGGAATCTTTCTAGTATTGATGACTCTTCATAGAATTATTTTCTGTTCACCCTTTAGCCTACAGTTGCTTCAGGTTTGGACTTCTCTATATCAGACACCAGATGGTCTCAGGTGGGATTTGCTTAATTTCCAGTTTCCTTGTGTAACAGGGTCTTTAAATTAATTGCAATAGGGAATCAGATTTATCTGGGAGATGTCTAATGAGCTGGTGGGGCAGACTGCCAAGAGATTATTTAGATGAACCAATTTGCATGAGAGTTCCCATTTTGTTTGTTTGTTGTCTTGGCTAGAGGAGCCTGGAGAAGTATATACTTGAGATGGGAGTAGGGAATGAGGGAATGAGGATTATAGCACAAGTGTGTTTTTTTCAAATTAACCTCTGGGTCATCAATATTTATTTGTCTGAGCATGTCAAAGAGAAGAGAATATATGTGAAAGCTGAGGAAACCCTTTTCTTAGAGGTTCTGTGAGATGCATGGGCACATACTTCACTACTTTAATCCTCTTGTGGTAAATGGTGTCAGAAAGTGGGGAAGAAGCACAGCCTTCCCACTTCTGCATGGCATGGCTGTGTCAGAGCATTGAGGTTTCTGGGGAGGATTAGTATCATTTTTGTCTTAAGGTTTTGCAGGGAGCTTTGCAAGCAATAGGAGGCTATACCTTTCCACAACTATAGACATAGTTATACTGAGCTGCTGCTGTACTGAATTTAATAAGTGCCTCATGTTATTTCTCCGGCTGCAGACATCATTGAAAGGGTTTAGAATGGAAAGAGCATGGTGGAACCAACTTGGTAATAGGGAGGACTGTTCATGAACTCCTGTAAAATACACCTGAGGGACTCCTAGGAATTGCTGTGTGAGACTTGCGATCCTATGTGAACAGTCTGAGCTAATAGTCAGTGAAATAAGGTATTATTTTTATTTGAGCTGCAGTTATATTTGATGAGGCCTGGCCAGTTTACTCTTGCAAAGAGTTTGACTTCATGGTTCTCTTAAAGAGCTATTTTAAGAATTGATATAAATATCTTGAGGGGAAGGACTTTAAATAAATGTGGAATTACTGTTGTCACCTTATTTCTTAGATAAATTTTGTGATACACCAAAGTCATATATATCTCAAATACATAAATATATATGTGTACACACATATGTATGTATATATGTATATATACATATACATGCATATGTGTATGTGTACATATGTATATATAAGTAAATATACATATGTGTATATAGAGAGAGAGAGAAGGAGGGAGAAGAAGAATGACAGAGAGACAGTTCATTTTAAAGAATGGTTGACCATAGAACGATGCCAAATGCAGAGTATTTTAGTGTACTTTAATCGCTTTATTTGCTATTTCTTAGAGACACGTAATTTACACAATCACAAATGTTTGGAAATACTGCTATTGACTGAGACTTGCATTGTAGTCAACTTTTTATTTTCCATAAAGGAAATAAGCTATGGGTGCCCCAAGAAATACTCCCTATTTCTCTAATGAGTAGGAATGCTTGGTGAGGTGAACCAATATGTAAGATCTTCACATGACTGGGTTTTGGGTAAGAGGAGCTTATTTTTGCTATTTGCCCACTGAGCTGAGGTAAGGTAATTGTTTCTAACACCTACCTGAATCCTTTTCTTTTTTAGGGGAAAACCATTAATAAAAAACTGATGGCATCAGTATACTCCATAGCTTCATTTGCTGTATCGAGTTGAGAATATTTAATTCTACTCACTAGAAGTGCTTGATTCATTTTTCTAAACAAATCTATACTAACCCATCTTGTAGCAGCTCTTTGTAACACATTTTTGGGTTCCCATTTAGTCAGCCTATTAACTAAGTTACATTTGAAGTCTGACTGATGTTGTACAATCTAGCATGTCATCTTCATTATTTATTTACTATGGAAGGTCCATGAGAACATGATACTTTTTCTGTGGTGGCCTGGAGTTTGTGTTTGGACACAGTTAACTTGTTTCTACTTCATTGGCTGTGACTTACATTTGTGTAATTTTTTTTGGTCAAATATTTTAAAGATTTATATAAACACAGCCAAGACAAAGCCTTCCTTTCTTGAAGGGCATCCTTTAGGAATAGTAATATTTATGCTTTAGCTTATTCTCCTCTCTTCCTTCGTAGTATGCTGACAGCCATGAGAAATGTGTTTTCTTTAGAGGAATCAGATGTCATTCTTCTCAAGTCATCAGAGCCACCTCCTGCAGAACTTTGGCTCCTTTGCTTACCTTGAATTTCCCATTGATATTTCATTTAACCATAACTAGGTCAAGCAAAGCTGACTGGGTCTAGACAGGACTTCATTTTTTCCCTTCCTTGGCATACCTACTTTACAAGTTTTCATTAAAGGTTATTTCCAACCCTTCTCTTGTCTCTTAAAGCCTTAAGCCTTCAGATCATACATATCTTTTAAGAGATGTAAAAACAAATAGGAAGAATGAGAAAAAATATATACTTAGTGAAAAAATATATACTTAGTGAAGTTTGGAATCTATTCAGAGATGGAGAGCTTGACACAAGAAACCAAAAACCAGTCTTCCTATATTAAGAGATTTTTGCCCATGATAAAATGTGGCTTCCTGTTTACAAACCTAATGCAAGTTCCTGAAAATTTACTTGGTTATTGAGGGCTCTTGCCAAACTATTTTTTAGGTAATGTAAGTTCAAGTAGTTAAAAAATATGGTCACAGAAAGTTTTATTTAAATATAGAACTGGAATGTTGAGATATTTTTTGATGAGGCTGGGCACGGTGCCTCATGCCTGTAAGCCCACTTTGGGAGGCCGAGGTGGGCTGGTCACCTGAGGTCAGGAGTTCGAGACCAGCCTGTCCAACATGGTGAAACCCTATCTCTACTAAAAATACAAAAATTAGCCAGGCATGGTGGTGCATGCCTGTAGTCCCAGCTACTCTGGAGGCTGAGGCATGAGAATCGCTTGAACCTGGGAGGTGGAGGTTGCAGTGTGCTGAGATCTTGCCACTGTACTCCAGCCTGGGTGACAGAGTGAGACCCCATCTTAAAAAAAATAAGAAAAACAAAAAAGAAATATTTTCTTGATGAAATATACTTAAACAAAAAGTCTGTTTCTATGACATACTCAAAACAAATAAAATAGGGCACATGTGTTTAACATTCTATATAGAAATCCTATGTTTAATGTAGAAAATTGAAAATAAATGCTTCAAAAAGTATGTGATTGTCAATATCCATAAATTGACAAGTTTGGTTTTCCTGTCGAATTTTTATATTCATAGGCTGGAGTGATCACAGGGAAACCACATCCAACTGACCTTTGGAAAATAGTATACCTAAGCATTTTACAGAAGACAGATGACCTGGGGGCAGGCAAAGGGCTCCTGGAATGTTGGGAGAAGTCAGTCTGTCAGGATAATCAGGTGCATAGAGACATAAGTGTACTCACATCTGAGGGTCTGATTACCTTTGTACAGTTTCATACTTTTTAACCGGCTGGAATGCATTTCTGCTTATGGCGCAGAGAGTGGGGCCCAAGATTAGCCAAGGCCATCGTAGGAGCAGTGGGAGTGAGGTTGGGTGAGATTTTGCAGGCTCTTACTAGGAAGAAAATCTACTTTCTGCTTTAACCTTTTCTTACCCTGCCCCATTCACATCTTTTTCCATTAATCTGTTTAGCCTTTTCAAAGCTCTGGTAAACAGACTCATACATTAAATAAAGATGGTATATATTCAACTTCTAGAAGAAACATGTTATAAGAAAATGACATTGCAGATAGTTTAAAAAGTAACTATTGGAATGTGACTTAGGTCACTATAAATTATTTTTATAGAAACATCTTTATTGAGATATAATTCATATACCTTAACATTAACCCATTTAAAGTATACAATTCAGTGTTTTTTTTTTAAGCATATTCACAGGGCTGTATAACAATCACCAAAGTATAATTTTAGAGTATTTTCCCTAAAGAAATTCTGTACTTATTAGCAGTCACGCTCCATTCTCTCATCTCCTCCCCACCATCCTTTAGCTACCATTTATCTTCTTTCTGTCTCTATAGATTTGCTTATTCTGGGCATTTCATATATATAAATGGAATCATATAATTTATAGCCTTTTGTGATGATTGGCTTCTTTGATTTAGTACAATTTTCCAGTTTAATCCCTGTTGTATCCCGTATTAGTACTTCATTTTTTTGGCCAAATAATATTCCGTTGTATGATATACCATATCTTGTTTGCTCATTTATCAGTTGTTGGAAATTGGGTTGTTTCCTTCTTTTGGCTGTTGTGAATTGGGTTGCTGTAAACTTTCATGTACAGATTTTCGTTTGAACATCTGGTTTTAATTCTAACATCACCTATGTTTGTAAATAAAATCTTATTGTAACACAGCAACACCCTTAGGCATGTAGTTCTCCACACTTTGTTCTAAATAAATCAGTCCCTTCTAGCAGAGTTGTAGAGCATTTTGCCCCTATTGTCTGCCTTTCTACCTGGTGCACTAGGTATAAGGACAGGGACTTGCTTGTCCACAGTGATCCTTTCCCCACTACCCTGTGTGTGAGGAGAGGTGGCAACCACTGTTAGTTTTACATAGAATCTCCATTTTATGAGTGAGCTGTGGTGTGGAGGTTGAGGCCCCAGTTTTCTTGGCCTCCTGCTCCTGGGGTAGAGCTTCCACCCTAAGAGTGGGGGCCAGTTGGGAAAAGGACCTGCTCCTCTTGACTGTACCAGCCAGAGAATAATTTCTGAAACATGGGGCTAAGGGATATGAGAAACACTAGCAGCCTGCATGGGATGGAACTGTAGCCCTAGACTGGAAGCTGGGGGAGAGGGCATATAATGGAGAGTCTTGGCTCAAACCCAACAGACTCTTGCAGTTCTTAATGAGATTTAGTATATTTTCTTCAATGAATATTTCTCTGTTTGCTTTATGCCCCTGGGACAATTTGCAGAAACTTTAAGGAATTACTTTTTAGAATTTTCACTATTAAATTGTTTTTTTTGTTGTTGTTGAGGAGTGGGTCTCCTGAGCTAATTCACCATGTGGATTCTCTGCCTCCTCCATTCACATTTAAGTTCAAATATTTGAGTAATACCGATAAAACGAAACTTTTACATTTCATTCATCATTGTTTTTTGGATTTTAAAAGATTCTTTGTTTTTATTTTTTTTCTCATTTTTTGATGCATGCAGCCCAAGGGTTTGTTATTTTAAACAATTTATTTATTTATTTATCTTAAACTTTTTTCTAGCTGTTTTGAGGAATAACTGACAAGGAAAAATTGTATGTATTTAAGGAATGCAGTGTGATGTTTTGATTATATCTACATTGTGAAATGATTAACCCTATCAAGCTAATTAACATATCTATCACCTCACATAGTTATCATTTTGTGTATCTGTGGTGAGAACATTAAGATCTACTCTCTTAGAAAATTTAAACTGTTTAATACAGTGTTATTGACAGTAGTCACCATGCTGTACATCAGATTTCTAGAACTTAACACATCCTGCATACTTGGTACTTTGTACCCTTAGACCAATTTCTCTCTATTTCCCCAGCCCCCAAGTCTGGCAACCAATATTCTACCCTTTCTGTGCTTGGCTTATTTCACTTAGCATAATGCTTTCCAGATTCATCCATGGTGTTGCAAATGGCACAGTTTTTAAAGGTGGAAATAATATTTTGTTGTTTGTATATACATTTTTTTAATTCACCCATCTACAAACGTGTGGGTAGTTTCCATATCTTGGCCATTGTGAATAATGCTGCAATAAACATGGAGTGTAGATATCTCTTTGACATACTGATTTTATTTCCTTTGGATATATACCCAGAAGCAAGATTGCTGGATCCTGTGGTAGTTCTATTTATAGTATTTTTAGGAGTCTCTCTACTGTTTTCCATAAGGGCTACACCAATTTACATTCCTTCAATAGTGTACAAGGGCTTCTTTTCCTTTACATCCTTGCCAACACTTGTCATCTTTTATATTTTTGATAATACCCATTCTAACAGGTATTATCACCTCAGATGTGAGGTGACACCTCATTGTGGTATTCGTTTGCATTTCTCTGTTGATTAGTGACGTTGAGCATTTTTTGTATACCTATTGACCATTTGTCTGTCTTCTTTTGAGAAATGTCTATTCAGGCCCTTTGCTCATTTTAAAATCTAGTTATCTGTTTTCTTGCTATTGAATTATTTGAATTCTTTATGTATTTGGGATATTAACCTCTTATCAAATGTGTGGTTTCCAAATATTTTTCCCATTTTATAGGTCATCTTTTCACTCTGTTGATTGTTACTTTTGCTGTGCAGAAGCCTTTTAGTTTGATGCAATCTCATTTGCCTATTTTTGCTTTAGTTGCCTGTGCCTTTGGGGTCATATCAAAAGAATCAATGCCCAGACCAGTGTCAAAATATTTTTTATATATTTTCTTCTAGTGGTTGTACAGTTTCAGGTCTTATGTCTGAGTCCGTAATCCATTTTGAATTGAGTTTTGCATATGATGTGAGATAAGGGTCCAATTTCATTCTTCTACACGTGGATATTCAGTTTTCCCAGCACCGTTTATTGAAGATACTGTTCTTTCTCCATTTGGTCTTCACGGCACCTTTGTTGACAATCAGTTGACTGTAAATGTGTGGTTTTATTTCTGGGTTCACTATTTTGTTTTATGAGTCTGTATGTCTGTATTTATGACAGCACCATATTATTTTGATCAGTACAGATTTTTAATATATTTTGAAATCAAATAGTGTGATACCTCTAGCTTTCCTTTTCTTGCTTAAGATGGCTTTGTTGATTCTGGGTTTTTTGTGATTTCATATCAATTTTAGGATTTTTTTTTTTCTATTTCTGTGAAAAATGCCATTGAGATTTTGATAGGGATTGCATTGAATCTGTAGCTCACTTTAGATAATATGGACATTTTAACATTATTGATTCTTTCAATCCATGAACATGGATAACTTTCCATTTATTTGTCTTCTTCAATGTCTTTAATCAATGTCTTATAGTTTTCAATGTATAGATCTTTCACCTCCTTGGTTATATTTACTCCTAAGTATTTTATTTTTTGATGCTATTAATAAATGTGACATATTGGGATATATCACAATATATAAATGGGATATTTTCTTAATTTCTTTTTGGGATAGTTTATTTTTAGTGCATAGAAAGGAAAGTGATTTTTGTATGCTAACTTTGTATCTTACAACTTTACTGAATTTAGTAGTTCTAACAGTTTTTGTGTGAGTCTTTAAGGTTTTCTGTATATAAGGTCATGTCATCTGCAAACAGAGACCATTTTACTTCTTCTTTTCCAAGTTAGAATTCCTTTTACTTATTTTCCTTGTCTGATTCTCTCATTAGTACTTTTAGTACTATGTTGAATAAGAGTGTTGAGAGCACATGGACATCCTTGTCTTGTTCCTGATCTTCGAGGAAAAGCTTTGAGCTTTTCACTGTGGAGCATGATATTAGTTGTGGATTTGTCACATATGACCTTTATTATGTTGAAGTACCTTCTTTCTATACCTAATTTGTTGTCAGTTTTTTTCATAAAGGGATTTTGGATTTTGTTAAATATCTTTTCTGCATCTACTATTGAGATGGTCATGTCAATATTGTGGTATATCACATTTATTTATTTGTGTATATTGAACCATCTTTGTATCCCAAGGATAAACTCTACTTGGGCATGATATGTGATCCTTTAATTGTGCTGTTGAATTTAACTTGCTAGTAGTTTGTTAAAGATTTTTGCATCTGAGTTCATTAAGGATATTGGCCTGTATTTTTGTCTATTCTTGTAGTGTCTTTGTCTGGCTCTGGTGTCAGGGTAATGCAGGCCTCATAAAATGAGTTTGGAAGTTTTCCCTGCTATTCAGTATTTGGAAGAATTTCAGAAGTATTGGTGTCAATTATTCTTTAAATGTTTGCTGGAATTCAGTTGTGAAGCCATCAGGCCCTAGGCTTTTCATTGTTGGAAGGTATTTTTTATTGATTCAGTCTTCTTACATGTTAATTGGTCTGTTCAGATTCAGATTTTCTATTTCTTTGTTATTCAGCCTTGGTAAGTTGTATGTTTCCTTTTTTTCTTTTTCTTTCTTTTTTTTTTTTTTTGAAATGGAGTCTCATTCTTTCGCCCAGGCTGGAGTGCAGTGGCACGATCTCAGCTCACTGCAAGCTCCACCTCCCGGGTTCATGCCATTCTCCTGCCTCAGCCTTCCGAGTAGCTGGGACTACAGGCGCGTGCCACCATGCCTGGCTAACTTTTTGTATTTTTAGTAGAGACGGGGTTTCACTGTGTTAGGCAGTATGGTCTTGATCTCCTGATGTCGTGATCAGCCCGCCTCGGCCTCCCAAAGTGCAGGGATTACAGGCGTGAGCCACTGTGACCGGTGGTAAGTTGTATGTTTCTATGAATTTATTCCTTTCTTCTAAATTATCCACTTTATTGGGATATAATTGTTTTAGTAGTCTGTTATGCTCTTTTGTATTTCCGTATGTCAGTTACAATGCCTCCCATTTCATTTATTTATTTATTTAAGATGGAGTCTCACTCTTGTCACCCAGGCTGGAGTGCCTTGGCATGATCTTGGCTCACTGCAACCTCTACCTCCCAGGTTCAAGAGATTCTCCTGCCTCAGCCACTGGAGTAGCTGAGATTACAGGCCTGCACTACCATGCCTAGCTACTTTTTTTCTTTTTTTTTTTTTTGTATTTTTAGTAGAGACAGGGTTTTGCCATGTTGGCCAGGGTGGTCTCGAGCTGCTGACCTCAAGTGATCTGCTCCTCTTGGCCTCCCTAAGTGCTGGGATTACAGGCATGAGCCACTGTGCCAAACCTCCTTAGTTTAGCTAGAGGTTGTGTCAATTTTGTATTTTCAAAAAAAAAAAAAAAAAATTCAAGTCTTAGTTTCGTTAATCTTTTCTATTTTTCTAGTCTCTATTTCAGCTCTTTATTATTTCCTTCCTTCTGTTAACTCTGGGCTCAGTTTTTTCCTCTTCTTCTTGTTACTTAGATAGTATAGTTAGGCTGTTTATTTGAGATCTCTCTTTTTTCTCAATGTAGCCATTTATTACTATGAATTTCCCTCTTAGAACTGTTTTTGCTAGATCTCCTAAGTTTGGTATCTTGTGTTTCCATTTTTATTTGTTTCAAGATATTTTTCCTTATTTCTCTTTTTGACTTTTCATTTGATCTATTGGTTGTGTAGAAGTTTAATTTTCACATTTTGTGAAATTTTCCAATTTTACTACTGTTATTGATGTCTAAATTGCATAACATTGTGGTTGGAAAAGATACTTGATATGATTTCAGTTTTCTTAATTTTGTTAAGAATTGTTTTGTGGGCTAACATATAACCTATCCTGGAGAATGATTCATGTATGCTTGAAAAGAATGTGTATTCTGTTGTTGTTGGATGGAATATTTATTATATATCGTTCAGGATCATTTAGTCTGTAGTGTTCAAATTCGCTGTTTCCTTATTGATTTTTTTGCTTGGGCAATCTATTCGTTGCTGAAAGTGGGATATTGACGTTTCCTACTATTATTGTGCTCCTGTTTATGTATCTCTTCAGTTTTATTAATATTTGCTTTATTTACCTAGGTGGTTTGATGTTGGGTGCATGTATATTTATTATTGTTACATCTTCTTGATGAATTAACCCCTTTATCATTTTATAATGACCTTCTTTGTCTCTTGTGACAGTTTTTGACTTAAAGTTTATTTTGTATGATATTAAGTATTGTTACTCTGGCTCTCTTTTGGTTACCATTTTCATTTTTCCCATTTCTTCACTTTTATCCTATGCATGCCATTAATACTAATGTGAGTCTCTTGTAGACTCTCATTAGTTGGATCTTTTTATTTTTTTAACCATTCAATTACTTTATGTCTTTTAATTGGAGAATTTAATTGATTTACATTTAAAGTAATTATCGATAGGTAAAGACCTGCCGTTGCCATTTTGTTCATTGTTTTCTGACTATTTTGTAGATTTTTTGTGCCTTTCTTCCTCTCTTGCTGTTTTCTTTTGTGATTTGACAGTTTTTTACAGTGTTATGATTTGATGATTTGATATCTTTCTCTTTGCTTTTAGCATACCTACTGTAGATATTTTCTTTGTGGTTACCATGAAGTGTACATAAAACAACTCGTGGTTATAACAGTCTATTTTAAGCTGATAACAACTTCAACTGCATATGAAATGTCTACACTAACCTGTTTTCTCCCTGCATTTTATGTTATTGATATCACAATTTACATCTTTTTGGGGTTTTTTTTGGGGACGAGGTCTCGCTCTGTTGTCCAGGCTGGAGTGCAGTGGCACAATCTCGGCTCATGGCAAGCTCTGCCTCCCAGGTTCATGCCATTCTCCTGCCTCAACCTCCCGAGTAGCTGGGACTACAGGCACCCACCACCATGCCCAGCTAATTTGTTGTATTTTTAGTAGAGATGGGGTTTTACCATGTTAGCCAGGATGGTCTCGATCTCCTGACCTCTTGATCTCAGCTCACTGCCATCTCCACCTCCTGGGTTCAAGTGATTTTCCTGCCTCAGCTTCTTGAGTAGCTGGGATTACAGGCATGTGCCACCACACCCGGCTAATTTTTAAAAAAATTTTTAGTAGAGATGGGATTTCACCATGTTGGTCAGGCTGGTCTTGAACTCCCTACCTCGTGATCCACCCGCCTTGGCTCCCCAAAGTGCTGGGATTACAGGCGTGAACCACCGCGCCCAGCCCAATTTGCATCTTTTTATACTGTGTATTGCTTAACAAATTTTTGTAGCTGTAGTTATTTTAATATTTTTGTCTTTTAACCTTTATCCTAAAGTTAAAAGTGATTTAGGCACCACCTTTAAAATATTAGAGTATTCTGAATTTGGCTATATTCTTACCTTTTTTTTTTCCTTTTGAGACAAGGTCTGCTCTGTTGTCCAGGCTGGAGTATAATGGTGTGATCACAACTCACTCCAGCCTCTAGCTCCTGGGCTCAAGCGATCCTTCTGCCTCAGCCTCCTGAGTAGTTAGGACTACTGGTACATATTATCTGGCCCAGATAATTAAAAAATTTTTTTTGTAGAGACAGGATCTTGCTTTGTTGCTCAGGCTAATCTTGAAGTCCTAGCTTGAAGCAATTCTCCCACCTCAGCCTCTCAAAGTGCTGGGATTATACACGTTAGTCACTGTACCTGGTCTATATTTTTACCTTTACAGATAATTTTGTACTTTCATGTGTTTTCATGTTGTTACTATTCTTTCATTTCAGCTTGAAGGACTCCTTTTAGCATTTCTTTAAGACGTTTCGAAACTACAATTCCTTAAGGACCCCTGTTTTTATGGATCTGAGTGTCTGTTCTTAAGCAGTCAATCAGCATTCCAAAAGGTTGAGCAAGTAATGTTTTCTCTGGTCTTACATTTGAGATTGTTGTCCACTTATTTTACTGCACTAGAATTAGACATCTGCCAATTATCCTATTTTAGAACGAATATTATATCTCTTAGTACTTTTTACCCTTCTTATGAATGCTTTCAAAATATTTTATAAAAAGATGAACCCATTTTATCCTTAAATGTGAGCTTTTTTAAAGAGATAAATCTGTCCATGAACTTTGGGGAGGATTTGCAGACACCTGTGGTTAGTTTTGCCAGTGACTACAGAAGGAGTGTTCTGGAGTTACCCTAGGTTCTTGGATTGAGAGGGGTTTAGAATTTCATAAGGTAATAGAAAAGGTAGTAGATGGAATTCTAGCAATTTTTGTTCTGTTTGTGTTAGTATACTCTCTTTATTGTCTTTCTCCAACCTGGGAATGTCTATTTGTTGAATAATTTCTATGTTCAAGATAGTCCATCCATATATATGTGCATCCTAGTATACTATTTTATTTATTTAATCCTGAAAGATAGCCAGAGAGGGAGGTGTTGCTTTTGCATTAAGGGAAGTTAGCTTGAGCATAGCCACACAGAACACCAGTAGCAAAGCTATTTAAACTCGATGTCTTATTCCAAGTTGATGCTTTTTTCATTGTACTGCAGAGCATGAATGTGGGAGACAGTAACATCTGTGTGATGTAGGGGAGACCAATAGGAGGAGAAAGACTGCACGGGTTTTAGGAAACGAGGGCAAGGTAAGGGAAACATGAGGCAGAGGAGAAAGGATCTTTCCTTTTCTTTTCTTTTTGGCATAAAATGTACCCCATTTAGGCCCCAAAATTTTAGTTTTCTAAATTCTCTGTAAGCAAATATTTAAATAGTTTACTAATACTTATATTTCTTTAGGTTATGAAGATTATGAAAATTTACCAGACTTAGGCCGGGCACGGTGGCATAAGTAAAATATACTATCTACCTCATTGTGTTGTTTGAAGATTAATATATGTAGATGCATATGTAAAGAAATTTGAGTTATTGCATGTACAGAAATGAATGGTGCCTGACATACTATAAGTACTCAATAAATATTAACTATTATTTAAAATTAGAAAATTTGAATGGTACTTATTAATTTTCAGCATCTAAAATTACCCACAAGGTATAGATGACTTAATTGTAGTTTAGAATAAAATTAAAATGTTAACAGTCTTATGAAAATGCTTCTATCAGAAGCTGGGAGGCAAAAGAGGAAACGACAGGTGGAAAAAAGAGTGGGAGTTTAACAGAGAGTCAAGAGATATGGTCTAAAATTAAAAAATAAGAAATAGAGGTTATATGAAAATGTATATGTTTATAAAGGAAACAAATGAGAAATCATAATAGTATTATCAAAAAATTAGGAATATGGGGAGAAATAAAGGCGGGAAATGCAGTAAGGCAGCTCAATCCTCATATCATCTATTATCTGTCACACTAAGAAGAATACATGTACAAATGAATTTTAAAGGTAAAACCTCAAGAATTTTTGGTCTATATATGTTTACTTAGAGATATAACAAGAAACATATAGGTTGCCTCTGCAGAGAGGCTAGGATGGGAAAAGGTGAAAGAATGAAATTTCTTTTATTGGTTCTGTTACCTATATACACATGACTTTAATAACTTTTTTTTGATAAAAGTAAGGGACAAAAAGATTCCCCAAACCAACTGTACTTTAGGTCAAAAATATAGTGTTTTTCAAAAACTAAGTCTGGTAAATTTTCTTTTCTTTTCTTTTTCTTTGAGATGGTGTCTCCCTCTATTACCCAGGCTGGAATGCAATGGTGCGATCTCAGCTCACTGCCATCTCCACCTCCAGGGTTCAAGCGATTTTCCTGCCTCAGCTTCCTGAGTAGCTGGGATTACAGGCATGCGCCACCCATGCCCGGCTAATTTTTAAAAAAAATTTTTAGTAGAGACAGGGTTTCACCATGTTGGTCAGGCTGGTCTCGAACTCCCGACCTCGTGATCCACCTGCCTTGGCTTCCCAAAGTTCTAGGATTATAGGCGTAAGCCACAGCACCTGGCCGACAGCAACCATTTCTTTACTTCACAATTAATTCCATGGGCCAAAAATTTGGCTGGCCTTAACTGAGCAGTTATTCAGGTTTTGGCTGTGTTCATTCCAGCATCTGGGTGTAGCTGGGCAGTGCTCTTCTGGAAGGTAGGTGGATGTTGGTTGGAGTTAAGGGGGAGAATGGGCCATGTGTGTCTTATCACCTAGCATGCTACTTTGGTCTGTTCACAAGGCTACTGTCAGGGTTCAAAGAAAGACAGCAGAAGCAGGCCAGGCCTCTTGAGGCCTGGGCTTGGAAATGAATGGCACACTGCTACTTCTGCTGCATTTCTTGGGTCAAAAGGACTCACAAAATTAGCCCAGATTCAAAAAGAAAGGAAGTAGACTCCATTCTTGTTACGAATGGTTATAAAGTTACATTGTTGTGGTGTGCTTTTGGAGGAAGGTGGAGAATTGTCATCTTTGCATTCTATCACAATTCCCTTGACCATTGCACATATTGCCCCTTTATTGTGTAAATATTACACTGGAGAACCAATGTGTGTTCATGCTAGACAGTTCCAATATCATCACTCAGTATGAAAAAATTAATAAAAAAGAGATCTCTTTCAGACTTCATCAATTGTTCCAAAGTTAGATTTTGTTTTACTTTTATATTAGGCCATTGAGTTTTGAAAATTTTTTTCCTGGGCATTATTATTGCCCTCTTGCTTTTTTGAGCAGAAATACGTGCTTACTTTACAATACCTATAATATTTTATGGCTCTTTAGTTTCTTTAATAAATATATTCCATATTTTTTTTCATGAAGTTATCCTGGATCTAAATGACTTTGGTTATAATTTGCACAGATTGCTTTGCAGGCTGTCATCCTGGGATTTCTTTTCATGCATATTTTGGTTTGTTGCACAGTTCTTCGTATCTTACATCTTTTCTTAATTTTTACCCTTGTTTTGCTGGAGGATAGCTTTACCATCTTCTGCAAAATAGAAGTAAATTTTCTGAGGTTTCGTGTGTCAGAAAATGGATTTATTTTCCTTCTATGTTTACCAAAAATTTGTCTGGATATAGAATTCCAGGATCAGAATATCTTCCTTCAGTACTTAAAAAATCTTGCACAACCATATTCTAGTTTTTACCACTTCTAATGAAAAATTTGAAAGAGCATGACTTTCTTGTTCCTTTGTAGATTCTGTATTTTGTTTATTCTCTGTCTCTTTCTAAGATGTATGATTTCTCTATCATTTTGTTTCGAAATTTCACAAAAATGTCTTTAAGCACGGATTTTCTGTTGATATTTCTTGGATTTTTTTAAAGTTTCTGTCTCTCAAGCTCTGGGAAATTTTATTTTATTGCTTTAATAGTAATCTTCCCTTTCTTTTCTCTGTTCTTACTAGAATTTCTGTTAATTAGATATTTTACTTTTTAGGTTGATTCTCTCTCCATTTTTCTTTCTTTCTCTCTCACTCTCTCTCCTCTTCTGTTCTTTCATTCTCTCTCATTCCACATCCTGGAAGATTTCCTTGGCTATACTTTTTAAACTACTGATTGAATTTAAAAAAATTTGTTATGGATTCAAGGGAGTATATGTGCAAATTTTTACATGGATATGTTGTGTAATGGTCAGGTTTGGGCTGCTGGTATACACATCACCCAAGTAGTGAATGTTGTTCCCAATAGGTAAGTTTTCAACCCTTTTCCCCCTTTCGGCTTCCCCTTTTGGAGCTCCCAGTGTCTATGATTTCCATCTTTATGTCCATGTGCACCCATTGTTTATCTCTCACTTATAAGTGAGAACATATGCAGTATTTGATTTTGTGTTTCTGAGTTAATTGAGTTAGGATAATGGCCTTCAGCTCCATTCATGTTGCTGCAAAAGACATGATTTCATTCTTTTTTATGGCTGCATGGTTGAATTTTAGATTTTTTAAATTATGCTTTTAATTTTTGGTTTTTAATTTTTAGATTTCTCTCCATACATTACTTTTCAAAAAAGGAAAAGGAATCTTAACTTTATATTCTTTGCTCATGAGGAATATTCAGTCTTCTTTAATTGATCTTCTTTCATGTGTTAACATCTATATTTGCTACATCTTCAGGTCTTTTCAGCTAATAGCTCTTGAAAAGGAAGGAAGATGCTTTTATGGTTTAACATTTAGTGGGGTAGCAATGAAATACTCATATTGGATATTACTACATTATCCAGATGTCACTGTATTACAGAATATGGTAAGACTGTTATAGTCTTCTCTCCCAGCTGTCCTGAGATTGTGTGATATATGGGACAGGAACTCTTACCATACATGTATATAAATATGCTTAATTAACATAGACAGATTTCTTGTCAGTGGTTGGTATATTAATCTGGCAAATCCTCCTTCTCCCATCCTGCCAAATTTTTGATCTTTTGAAAGTCTGCCAATCTAGTTTTTAATGGCTCTAAATGTGGGGTACCCTTGATTTGGGCTTTCTTGAAACAGGTGCCTGCCTTCTTGCTGCTCTTATAGTAAGTCTTTTGGGTTGTTCTATTTTTTGCTCATCCCTGCTCAAAATTCTAGAAAGTTGCCCTCTTCCTCAGTGGATAGATGTGCTTGGTTTACTCTCAAACTCAGTTCATATTTTAATAAGCCCTTTTTGAATTCTCTAAGGGCCGTGGTTTCATGTTGTCATCTTTTGTTTTTCCCCTGTGGATACATCCAGCTCCGTATCTTCGCCATCAGCAGAAGTGTCCCCTAGACCCCCCTTGAGAGTTTCCACCCACACTTTTTCCTGTGTTACTTTTGCCCTGTCCGTAATGAGAGTGTTTTCTTTGCTGTTTATGGTAGCCTTTTAGAAACACACAGATTAGATAAATAAGATGAGACCTGAGAAATCATTTGGACTTTCACTTTTACCAACTTTAGGTCTTTATTTTTTGGGGGGAGGATCAATATTCAGGATTTAATAATTTTTTATTAAAAATTTTATATAGACTTGTAATAATACAAGTCTAAAGTATCTTATTCAATGAATTTCACCTGTGAGAACATTCATTCATTTAAGAATATACATTGAATCATTCTATGTGACACACATTTGCTGGGGTATTTGGTGTTCAGAGAACAGATGTGTATTCAATTTAGGTGTTAATAAAATCACGCAAATAGATGTAAAATTACACAAGAACTATGAAGAGGAGGGAAGGTGCCATGATAATTAATTATGGTCTTGGACAGTGAGGAAGGGTAAAATTGACAAGACTTAATGATTGGTTAAGTAATGTCAAGGTGGGAGAGAAAGAAAGGTATCAAGGTGTGAGAGAAAGAACAATGTCCAAAGTAATTTCAAGGATCAAGGCATGAGTAGATAGATGGACTTGGGTGGGTAAGACTGGATGGGGGCCAAGTTTGACAGGAAGAAAGAAGACTGTGTGTTGAATTCTGGACATGCCAAATTTGAAGAACAGTTTCAACATCTGAGTATAGATATCATATAGACATTTAATTATACAGTGGTTCCCCACTTATCTATGTGGGATATGTTCCAAGACCCCCAGTAGGATGCCTGAAACTGTAGAAAGTACTGAACTGTATATATTCTGTTTTTCTTATACATACATATATACATATGATAAAGTTTAACTTGTAGGCACAGTAAGAGATTAACAACAGTTACTAATAATAAAATAGAACAATTATAACAAATATACCAGCTTCACTATTCTTGAGTTTTGGGGCCATCTGTAAGTGAAATAAGAGTCACCTGAACACAAGTACTTCAGTATCTCAAAAGTCACTCCGATAACCACGATGGCTACTAAGTGACTAACCAGCGGTTACTGTATACACATAGCATGAATATGCTGGACAGAGAGATGACTCACATTCTGAGTGGGTCACAGCATGATGCTTGAGATTTCATTATACGAATCTGAATGATGTGCAATTTAAATTTATGAATTGTTTATTTCTGGAATTTTTCATTTAGTATTTTAGAACAGGCTTGACTGTGGGTAACTGAAACTTCAAAAAGTCAAACCTTAGATAATGAGGGAGGACTGTAAATAGACAAAACTATGGGTTCAGGTCAGGCCACTAATGAGCTATTTAGACAAGTCACGGACAGGGAATTTTCCCAGATCAAACCACCTGGTGGACAACAGAGCTGAGATTAGAAGCCAGATATCCTGATTCATAGGAACAAGCTTTCTGGTACAACTCACCACAGATCACTATTTGAAGGTATTCTTTTACACACTTCTCTACTTTGTAGTCTCTTAGTCTACATTTTTATTCTTACTTTTTATTCTCAAAACTGAAGTTCTTTTTTTGTCATTTAATTATAGTCAATTTTTACAGCGGTTTTAGGTTCACAGCAAAATTGAGCAGAAAGTATAGAGAGTTCCATTGTATCCTCACAACCTCCTCCACGATCAATACCACTGGGACAATGATGTAATTCATCATTACAATCGATGAATTCTACATTGATACATCATTATCACTTAAAGTCTATCATTTATACTAGGGTTCATTCTTGATATTGTCCATTCTGTGGGTTTTAGCAAGTATATAATGACATGTATCCACAATTATAGTATCATATGGATACTCTGATCTGGCCTTATAGAATGTCACAGAGTTGTAATCACACAGTACGTAGCATTTTCAGACTGGCTTCTTTTACCTAGTACTATGCATTTAAATTTCCTCCATGTCTTTTCTTTCTTTCTTACATTTTATTTTAACTTTTTTGTTTTTTACATTTTATTTTTTTAGCTTTATTGGGAGATATAATTTACAAATAGAAATTTGTAAAATACACAATTTACAAATAAAAACTGTATATAAGGTGTGTAACATGATGTTTTGATGTATATATAAGTTGTGAAATGATTACTACTGTCAAGCTAATGAACACTTATCACATCACATAGTTATCTTTTTTTTTTTTTTTTTTTTTTTGGCGAGATCTACTCTCTCAGCAAGTTTCCAGTATTCAATACAGTATACTCACCATGCTTCACATTAGATTTACAAAACTTATTCATCCTGCATAACTGATGCTTTGTACCCTTTGACCAACTTGTCTGCATTTTCCTCACCCCCAGTCTATGGTAACTACCACTCTACTCTCTGCTTCTGTGAATTTCACTTTGTTAGATTTCACATATAAGTGAGATCCTACAGTATTTGCTTTTCTCTGTCTGCCTTACTTACTTCACTTAGCTTAATGTCCTCCAGATTCATCCGTGTTGTTGCAAATGGCAGAATTTCCTTCTTTTTGAAGGCTGAATGCTATTTTGTTATTTATCAGTCTACACACACACACACACACACTTGCCAAAACCCGTATAGTGTACACCAAAATGTTGAGCAATTTTTCATATGCTTTATTTGCTTTCATATTCTTTTTTTTTTTTTTTTGAGGCGGAGTCTCGCTCTGTCGCCCGGGTGGAGTGCGGTGGCCTGATCTAACCTCACTACAAGCTCCGCCTCCCGGATTTACACCATTCTCCTGCCTCAGCCTCCCGAGTAGCTGGGACTACGGGCGCCCGCCACCTCGCCCGGCTAGTTTTTGTATTTTTAGTAGAGACGAGGTTTCACCGTGTTAGCCAGGATGGTCTCGATCTCCTGACCTCGTGATCCGCCCGTCTCGGCCTCCCAAAGTGCTGGGATTACAGGCTTGAGCCACCGCGCCCGGCCCGCTTTCATATTCTTTAGTGAAGTGTCTGTTCAGGTCTTTTGACCATTTTTAATTGGTTTATTCTGTTTTATTATTGATGAGTTTTAAGAGTTCTTTGTATATTTTGGATAATATTCCCTTGTCAGATATGTCCTTTGCAAATATTTTCTTCCAGTCTGTGGTTTATCTTCTCATTCTCTTGACATTGTCTTTCACATCAAACTTAAGTTTTGATACAAAACTCTATGTTCTGTGATGTCTGGCTCTGTGCACTCAAAAATACTTTTGAATTTTGGAAATTCATGTTGAAAGGAAGTAGCTTTGTGAATTCTGAAGTACTCCCTTGAGTGACATGCCAAACTTGATGTCTTAGTTTACCCTGAAAGGCTCACATTATATGTGTCAGTAGTCACCTCTTAAGCACAAGTTCTGTGCTCTTGACATTGGGCAGGTGTTGGTCTTTGGCTGTCAAGTCAGAGCTAAATACAGCCTAAATTTTGGGTCTCTTATTTGAGGGATTGTAAAACTCTCATAAAAATTAAAATCTTCTGCAATACAATAGCAAACATGCAATGTGGAATGTGCATATAATGAGGAACAAAAGGATCTACCTTCTAGTGTGTACTCCAACATGTGGTGGATGGTAACTTTGGTTAAATAAGCCTTACAAAACCTGTTTCTTTCTATAAAACTGGAATAATATTAACTGTTGTGGTGGTTAATTTTATGTCAGCTTGGCTAGGCCATGGTCCCCAGTTTTTGGTCAAATGCCAGTCTACATGTTGCTGTGAAAGTATTTTTTAGATGTAAGTGACATTTAAATAAGTAAATAAAGCATATTACCTTCTGCAGTGTGGGTGGGACTCATCCAGTAAGTTGAAGGCCTTAAGAGAAAGGCTTTAGGTCTAAACAAGAAATAATTCTGCCTCCAGATTACCTTTCGACTTGAGACTACAACATTAACTCTTCCTTGGGTCTCCATCCTACCCTTCAGATTTTGGACTTGCCAGCTCCTGTAATCATATGAGAAAATTCCTTAAGATCTCTCTGCACACACACACAAACACACACACACATCCTATTTGTTCTGTTTCTCTGGAGAACCCTGACTAATACAACTGTTTAGCCACTACATATGTATTTATATATGTATGTATGTGTGTTGTGTGTGTGTATACAGTATATATATAGAGTATACAATGTGTCTATAGATAGTATACTATATATACACAGTATATATGTAAATATGTGGTATACATAGTATATATATACACACAGCATATGTAATAACACTGAATATATATAGACAGACTGTATTATACACAGTATATCTATACATAGATATATACACACATAAAGTATATATATACTGTATGTATATAGCATACTGTCTATATATACTATACTATGTGTATACTATGTATGCAGCATATATTTATATACTATATATTTATATGTGCTATATATTATATAGTATACATAGTATATATAGTATACTATATATTTATATAGCATACTATCTATATATAGTATACTATATGTACTATGTATGCTGTATCTATATATGTGAGTATATATCTATAGATATACTATGTATAATGGTGTGTAATATACAGTGTATATTATATAATATGTATATGTATATATACACATATGTATACTGTAATATATACACATATACTTATAGATATATAACAGTATTATATATACACTGCATATACATCTACATTTATGTTATATATACCGTGTATACATATATGTACACATATGTGTATATTATGTATATACACACTCTCTCTCTCTATAGGCTTTTCTATATAATGGAGTGATCATTTCCTTGTTCTTTATTGACATTTGTTGGCCATATTTCACTTCTACAAATTGTTATAAAGGTTATTTATTTATTTATTTATTTTTATTTTTATTTTTGAGACGGAGTCTTGCTCTGTCGCCCAGGCTGGAGTGCAGTGGCCGGATCTCAGCTCACTCCAAGCTCCGCCTCCTGGGTTTACGCCATTCTCCTGCCTCAGCCTCCCGAGTAGCTGGGACTACAGGCGCCCGCCACCTCGCCCGGCTAGTTTTTTTTTTTTTGTATTTTTTAGTAGAGACGGGGTTTCACCGTGTTGGCCAGGATGGTCTCGATCTCCTGACCTTGTGATCCACCCGTCTCGGCCTCCCAAAATGCTGGGATTACAGGCTTGAGCCACCGCGCCCGGCCTATATAAAGAGCAGATCAAGCAGACAAAAATGAGCTTTGGAGGCTCAGTGAAGTTTTTGAATTTGCTGGATTTCAGAGTCTTAAAGTTAACGTAGAGACTGATACATATACACCATGGAATACTATGCGGCCATAAAAAAGAATGAGATTGGCCAGGTGTGGTGGCTCACGCCTGTAATCCCAGCACTCTGGGAGGCTGAGGCAGGTGGATCACCTGAGGTCAGGAGTTTGTGACCAGCCTGACCAACATGGTGAAACCCTGTCTCTGCTAAAAAATACAAAAAATTAGCCAGGCGTGGTGGTGGGTGCCTATAATCCCAGCTACTCACAAGACCGGGGCAGAAGAATGGCTTGAACCCGGGAGGCAGAGGTTGCAGTGAGCTGAGATGGTACCAGTGCACTCCAGCCTGGGCAACAGAGTGAGACTCCATCTCAAAAACAAAAACAGAAACAAAACAGAAACAAAAACAAAAAATCATGTCCTTTGCAGCAACATATATAGAACTGGAGGCCATTCTTCTAAGCAAACTAACATAGGAACAGAAAAATTAGTACTGCATGTTCTCACTTATAAGTGGGAGCTACACAACAAGAACATATGGACACAAAGAGGGGAACAACAGACACCAATGGTGGAGGGTAGGAGAAGGGAGAGGATGAAAATAACTACCTATTGGTTACTATACTTATTACCCGGGTGACAAAATAATTTGTATACCAAACCCCTGAGACACACAGTTTACCTATGTAACAAACCTGCATATATACTTCTGAACCTAAAATAAAAGTGAAAAAATAATAGAAACGGAAAGTTGGTTATGAACAAAAGGATGGGATGAAATGAAGATGACTGGACTTGGCTATTAAGTAGCAACAGATCACCTTTTGTGAACCAGGTTCCATAGACTGGTGGTAGGGGAACTCCATTCATATGGGTAGACCCAAGATCCCACAATGGTTTCTTGAAGATCATATTTTCAAAAAGTACATTCTGGAAGAATAAGCTCCAGGACTAACACCCTGTAGAGTTATTGAAAAGACATTTACTTTCAAAGGATGTCATGAATCATCAAATGACCAGAACAATAAGTTAATCCTGTAGGGTAGGAGTCTATTTGTGAGTTTAAGAGTGGAGAAGATATTTTAATATTGTACTTCTTTGTTCAGATATCTCCTCAGATTATGTGGGAAAGTTCTTAATAAGGAAGTTAAATAGAGAGGGATAATAACTTTTCTTAATATACAATGCACATTTGATGCCATCAAGATTGGCAAATTTCCCAGATCAAAAACTGTTATTAGCTCACTGTTTCTTTAGCCAATATATTTTTATTCAAATTATCTACTGTGCACTGACATGCAAGAGAAACATCCATTTCTAATGAAATATGGCCTGATATTATCTAATGTGTTAAATCTAAGGGTCATCTCAAGAATACAAAGTTTAATATAACTCCTTAAGGACTGTACTAAATAAATATCATTCTTTTGCAGTAATCTCATGACCATATTATTTTTAATTGCTGTAATAAATGACTTCTCTTCAGATAGTTTCAGAAAGATCCTCCCAGAGTTTATTCATTGGTGCAAATGCTGATGTGCAAACAGCAAGAGGCTGAATGCATGCATAATCAATAATGCATCTAGAAGCTCTCAACAGAATTTAGTCAGAGTATCTATTAGACCTTGTCTCTCAATATCTCATCTCTCTGGCTAATTATTCATACATTTCGGGGAATCTTGACTGCATTAAGCCTCTTTCCTTTGGACAATGAGGGGAAAGAAATTACCCCCAGAAGGATGAAAAATAGTTTTCTGCAGTGGCTCCATACATATAAGAACCTGTGACTCCATGGTAATGCATAATCAGCACATATTTCAGAGTCCTTCATTTATTCAACATTCATTCAAAAACACTTACTTATTAAGTACTTTCTAGATGCCAGGCACTAGTGGGAATAGAGCGGACAAGTTCCCTGCTACCTGTATAGCATTTAGCAGAAGACAGAAAAATAAACAAGTAAATCAATATATAAAGATACTTTATAGCTAGTCTAGATAGGCCTAAAAATGAAAAAAAAAGGAGTATTATAATGCAGGGAGTGGGGTTGACAGTGCTAATTACATTAGACAGCTAGGGAAGACCTCCTAAAGGAAGTGACTTTGAGCTGAAGGTTTGGGAAAATAAATATCTGAGGCTTAGGCAACCACAATTTAAAGACCCTCAAGTGGGGTTGAGTATGCTGAAGAATGAGAAAGAGAGCCTGCCTGGTCAGAATGTAGAGATCACAGGTTAAGAGTGGTATGCGGGAAGACTGTGTAAGGTCTTGGGTCTTGTAAACAGTGATTGAGAGTTGGATTTTATTCTCACTGAATTTGGAAGTCACTGCTGTGTTTTGAGTCAGGGAATGACATGATTTGCTTTTTCTTCCTCCTGCAATTGTTCCCCTGGCTTTTTCTCAGGTGCTTTCTCACTCAACTTCTCCACAGGTTTTCTGAGTCAATGTTTCAGATAGTATGTTCTCTGGATAGTTCCTGTCTGTTCAAGTAGCCTCATTCTATGAAGTGATAGTAGTTGTATTGCTACTCCCTTTTAATAATTGCATAATCATCCACACATTATTGGTTTAATATCACATGAAATATGATACCATAAAATCATATGAAATGAAATTGATTTGGTTCCGTTGTATCGGAGTTTGCATACTGACAGCCTATGGGTCACAGACCATAGACATATTGTATTTGGTCCATTCAGAATTTTACAAATAGAGAAATTTATCATAAACATGGAGAGTAACATGATGATCTTTTTTTTGTATGTTTCTAAAGGATCATATTTGGAAAATAGACCTTACAAGAAGAGACATAAGGCAAAGCGAAAAGGTAAAGAGGCTGGGGAGGCAGGTTTTACAAAGTTAAAGATGAAAGGCTGGAGATCAGCACTCATTGTATATGACATGCATTCTTTGAGACACTGTCTATTTACAGCCATTTACAGCTAAAGGGATCTAAGAGGCAGTATATATAATGAACCCACTGAACTCATATTGCATAGGTTCAAATCCTAGTTCTAATGCTTATTAGATATCTGATTAGGGGACCCATTAATTTGTCTTTCTATGCTTCAATTATTTTATTCTCTGCAAAGTTGGGATAATATAGTAAGTACTTTTTTCATAGGGTGGTTATGAGGATTAAGTGATTAATACATACGAAGCACTGGGAACAATGTCAGTCACTTAGTAACATCCATTAAGCTATTACTGTTGTTATTCTCATTGTATAGATTACTCAAAAAACATGATTCTCAAACAACTAATTGACATGGCTGAGGTTACCCAACAAGTTAATGACAGAGTCAGATGCTGAAATTAGGTCTGTTAGAAAGCTCTGCTGGAGATAAGTGTTTTAAGAGTAGTTTGAATAATTTGGCTTGGGAACCAAAAATTGCCAATTTTATCTTTGTTTAGCTCAAGTTTTATATCAGTCATTCTAAAAAATATATCAAGACTTTTTGCCAGTCTTAAAAATTGTTAAGGACCAAAAAGAGGTTGTGTTTATGTAGTTTGTTTCTATTGATATTAATAATATTAGAAATTAAAGCTAACAAACTTAAAAATTACTTATGAATACATTAAAAACCTATTAAATGCTTTCAAAAATAGCATATTTTTAATGAAAATTATTTTCTAAGACAATAATATTTAGTGAGAAAAGTGGCATTATTTATATTTCTGCAAATCTCTAATGTCTGTCAGAAAGACAGTTGGAGTCTCATATCTACCACTGCATTCAATCTGTTGCGATATCACTCTGGAAAACTCAAATGAACATGCATCTCCTTACTCATAGGAAAGTAGTTTTGACTTGACTTACCTTCTGATAGTCTCACAGATCCCCAGAGGTTCCCAGACCATACTTTGAGAATCATCGATCTAGATAAAATCAGAGATTTGAGATGGGAGAGATACAAACCTTGCCCAAGTCTCCAAATTTACTTTGGAAGTGGAAACCCAGTGGCCAAGAGCAAACCTTTCCAGGGAGAAAACATTTGTTGCCTTTGCAAGATGACTCCAGTTAAAATCATCACAACAGATGTCTACAGCCACCCCAAAATATTCATTACTTTGACTAAATATGAAATATTACCCCTCCAAACCCTTTCTCCAGATTCACGTGTCTGAAAGAGCTGAAGTGAAATAGAGATGGTGCGCAATTGCTCAGAATTAAATTAGTGAGTAAAAGAGTGTGCGCTGAATTCACAGGAAAATGAGAAAAATTCCATGTACTCACCTTCTTCTTGTCCCTCTAAGCTCCTTGGAATTCCTGAGTATTACAATAGTTGTCTTTGTGGTGGGAGTTGGGGAATGCTAATGTCCTCTTCTTGCAGTTGGTGGGCGTAGATGAGGCATTTGAAAGATAACATCTACCTGATAATAGACTCAGTGACCTGTGAAGATTTCAGTTCTCTTCTTATCCATCAGATCTTTATAGTTCTGAAGACCTGCTATTAGACGGGCTGTATTTAGAGAACGAAAATTATTTTCTTATCTAAGAAAACTTTAGATAAACCGTTTTTGTAATGGGGTTCATTCTGATGAGGTCTCAGTATTTGTGGACTCCTTAACAGACTAAATCTTTTATTTCTTCAGGCAAATCTTGAAGTTCCACATTGTCTCTTAATGCCATCTGTGATTTATCCATGTATTCATTCAAAATTTGTTGGCTAGCTATTATGCCAGACATGGTGTTAGATACTGCTGACTAAAGATGAATATCCAAATTTATATATTTGAAGAGTTCGGAAGAAGGTATAAATTATTTAAATATATGTGAACTATATGTGAAAAACACTGTACTAGAGACATGGAAACATTGCTTTGGAAGACACGTAGGGGAAGACTAATTGTAGTTGAATGATTTGTAAAATGTTTCTCACTGGAGCTGGGTCCTGTAGGAGGCATTGTGATTCAGGGGATTCTTGATGAGAGAAGGGCATTCTTGAAGGGAACAGAGTGAGTAGAAGTGTGTAGTTGTGAAGAAGCCTGAGATGTGCAGGGAATGATGAGAAGCTGGAATGTAGGGTGCACATGAATGGAGGCTAGAACAAGGTTGGAAAGGAAGGCTGTGGTTAAACTGGGGACAGGCCCTAGGGATTGAAAAGGGGTATTTGTACTTTATTCTGTAGGCCACAGGGAACCATCAGTGGGCTGTTTTCTGTTGCAATGTATGTTTTGGAAAGATCTTTCTGCTTGTGGATAGGCAGGAAGAGGAATGAGTTGGGGGATGGAAGCAGTGCTTCATGTGAGTTAAGATGGTTTACTTTCACTAAGGCAATGACAATGGGAAGAGAAGGGAGGCAGTGGGGACAGAGTTGAGAGGTATGTAGAAGCTTGCATCAACCAGACCTCATTCTAGATGTGGAGAATGAGAGTTCATCCTTAAGGACAACTTATAGGAGACTGAACTGGTGAATTAAAGTAGTTACTCATTCAGGTGTAGAAAACTGGAGCAATGGCAGGAGTTCGTAGAAATGCTGATACTGATTTTAAACATTCTGAATTTGACTCATCTATGGTTTATCTAGGTGATACTTAGAAATACGAATCTCAAGAGAGGTTGAGAAGAAGTTATGTGTTTTCTTTCTAGAAACATCTGTAACCAGCTTAGTGTATACTACGTATGAACTCGATGACAAACCCTTTGCTGTTGTTTGTATGGATGTCTTATGTCTTCAGCAAGAAATAAAATTTTCAAACGGTTCCAAATATTTGTCCCTAGTCGTAAGCTTTTAAAAGGCAGGAACACTGGGTTCAACTTCTTTTGTTTTCTCACAGAGCCTAATACAGGGGTAGGCATAAATTGGGAGATAAACACTTAAAGGTATTCTTTAAAGTAAGAAGATAGAGTCAGAGAATGAAGGCAATGAAGAATAGTTTAGGCCAGGTGGGGTGGCTCATGCTTGTAATCCCAGCACTTTAGAGGCTGAGGGGCAGATAGATCCCTTGAGTCCCCTTGACCAGCCTGGGCAACGTGGCGAAATCCTATCTCTAAAACAAACAACAAAAAAAGCAAAAATTAGCCAGGAGTGGTGGTGCATGCTTATAGTTCCAGCTGTTTGGGAGGCTGAGCTTGGAGGATCCTTTAAGCCCAGGAGGCAGAGGTTGCATCAGCCGAGATCACACCGCTGCACTCCAGCCTGGCAACAGAGCAAGACCCTGTCTCAAAAAAAAAAAAAAAAAAAAAAAAAAAAAAAAAAAGAAAGAAGAATAGTTTAGAAAATTGAGCAATTAAAGTAATTCAGAGGACTTAAAAAAATCCCTCATATAGATTCTTAGTAAGAAGTGGGGAGAAAAATGGAATCCAGAGATACAAAGAAAGATGAAGAATATGAGTAATTATGGTTTTAAAAATATTTAATGCTTACAGTAATTGAAAGAAAGATTATTGCCAGAAGGGATTTTTTTAAGAAGGGAATTTAAAAAATATAAAATACTTGTAATGGTACATACCTTTAGAGAATTTAAACAAAAAAATCATTGAGAGTTAATAATAAGGTGGTTTATTTGATAGTTTCAGTAAAAAATCCTGGATCTCTGAATATAAAGACACTGAATAAACAAAAAGTGCCATTTATGATTGATATAATTAAAAGGGACTTAAACACTTTAAAAATAATATTTTGGGTGTTTTGCACCCCATAGAGAGAGGATACTGAGTATTGATTGACTGAAGGGTAAATTCCTACTGTCCAGAGACAGAGATAAACTCAGTGGAATGGACTAGGTTTTTTGCTACAGGAACAATGGTGACTTTGTCAAGCAAAGTTTTCACTTTGTTTTATTTTCAATCTATATGTTGTCTTCTATCTCATTTTCATATATCATTACATATCTATGATTATTATGTAAAAATCACTTTTCTTACTTTGTAACAGATACGGTTTGCTTTAGAAAGTGTTAAAAATCTAACCTCTGATCAGCTTTAAAGAACATAGTCTCTGGGTAGTCCATGTCTGATCCATACCATTACTTTAACTTTTTTTCGATACTATTAATATTCAAACAAAAATAGCTTAAGAGAACCTGCCAGATGAATGAGATTGGGTCATATTCCTCTTCAATAATAAAAATCTTGCTAAGGCTGGCACCTGGGGAAAGGCTAGTGAGATTAAAATCAGTGACTCTTTCACCTCCCTTTGCTTTGTCAAGCATAAGAGAAAGAGGGACTATGAAGCCTTGACAAGGAGAGCAGTGACTTTAATTGAGGGCAAGAAGGGCCTAGGCCTTGATTCCTAATTATAGATGTTTTTTCAAACATCAGAGGTGCAAACTCAAAATACCTTGCAATTTACTGGTGAGTACAGTCTACTTAAATAAAGGACTATTTAATTCAAAGAAATTTAGAAGGCTTTTTCTTATGCCAGCTTTGTGTATATTATATTATCATATCCCTGGAGAATGTAAAATTCTGAATGTGGACCTGCACCTTGCTATTTTTTTCCCTCACTTGGATCTTCTTTGGTGTGTATGTGGCTGTGTTTACATGTGTCTCCTATGTGTCCAGCTTATTTTTGGGCATAGAGGAGAGGTTCCTGATGACTCGCACTCTTTACTTCTCACTACCATCACATACATTACTTTTATGGCTTCCATCCTGCCATTTCAATGCATGGGAAATACGATCACAGGGTAACATGAGTTAATAAGTAATTTTAGGAGGATATTGCTTAAAAATGGTTTCTCAACTATGTTCCATTTGGTTCCTTGTGTTGATAAAATGAGAGCTTCCTTAACAGTAGAATTCACATCGTGAAGTTGAGTTGAAGTTTGAGGATTCTTGCTACCATTTAACATTTAATGACATTCAGTTTTCTTGACTCATATTTTTGACATAGTGTTCCATGTTTCATCTGTCACCAATACAGTCCTACTTGGATCTGTAAGCCAAATGAATGCCACCTATTAAATATTGTAGTGTACTCTTCGATTGTTCATATATTTAGTAGGTTATTATTAATTTAATGACTATGGTCCTAGTCCCTTTCACATATGGTGCCATAGGTGGAGGAAGGCTTCAAATGTTTCCATAGTATTTATATTTTTTCATTATGTGAATGCCACACAAGCAGCTCTGCAGCCAGAATTTCTTGGTGGCCCAAATATAAAGCCTTCTAATTAGAAGTATGTGGTGCTGTAATAAAAGCATTATCAAACCAGCTGTACTAGGTGCAGATTTTCTGTTTTGATTCATGTGTGTGCATCTATTACAAACACAGCACAAATAGAATATAAAATAAGTTAACACTCACAGCCAAACCTGTTAAATTTAGTTCAACAAATTGTATGAAACCCTCCATCTGTTTGCTACATTATTCTCACAATGATAATAGGCAAGGCAGATTTGCTAGCTGGGTTTTGTAGAGAGAATGGCTTGTTCAAAAAATAGGTAATAAGCTCCCCTAAATGAAACCAAACCAAACAGCATTATTTTCTTCTCTGTGGCTTTGAGTGTTTATGTTGTGATATTACATTTACACGGATGTTATTACTGATCTGTTGTGCCAAAGAATAATTTTGAAGCTCATTTATCAATAATTATTGCTCTGGCCAGTATGAATGTTCCAAAAGAGCAAGCAAGTGTGTGGAACAGATCTTTTGATTTCTTTAGTAATAGGTCATGAATAGCTGTTTTTTGCCTTTAGAACCTTTTGCTATGATTTGCTCTTGGCATTGCAAATACATTTATATTTTCAAAAATACAGGAGGGCCACTAAGGTCTTTACCATGTAATAATTTGTAAATTGAATAATATTCACATTGTAGGGTTATTGAGGATTGCATGAGATAAAGAAGCATCTAGCACCAATGCTGATTTCTAAGCTGATGAAGCTAACTTGACTTACTTACCTGTCAGCACCTACATCCTATTAGTAATAATTGTGAATTACTGCAGACATCTCTCAGAATTCCCATGACATGTCTTTCTAGAAAGCCAAAATTTTTCTGAATATAGTTTTAGGAACAGCTATCTTAGTTCTCAGATACTAATTCTCTTACTGTCTGAGAACTAAGACAGTTCTCAGATACTCATGATAATTTTTATTTTATTTTTTCAATTTAAATGAACAATTATTTAGCTCCTACTATGTGTGAAGAATTTGTGTACTAGATATATAGGAAGTAAAGATAAATATATCACAGTCTATACAGGTTCAAACATTAATTTGAAACACTAGTCACACTTTTATTCCATTAAACACTGATTTTCCTTCCAGTTTTTGGATTTTTCTTGGCTACGTGCCTGGAAAAACCTTAAAACCTATCAAGAAGACATATACCATTCATGCCACACATCTAATATCATTCATTGTTTTAATAATTCTTTTATTTATTATTATTTTTATATATAAACAGCTCTGGAGGCATCCTATAGAGAGAGAAACCATGGCACAGATCAGGTTTCACTGCCACTGTGTTTGTTAGTAAACCAAGTATCCCCAGGTCCTCTGGCTATCAGGGCCCACAGGCCCCTTTGTATCTGAATAGTAATAGTAGATCTCCCTACTGCCACATTCAGCATAACCACAGGAAGACTTGTCCTTAGGTTCTCATCCCTTTTGTATCTGGAAATCCCCAAAGAACACATTGTTTTCCAAATTTAATTCTGGGGGATGGATTTGGGAGTCTTGTGGCAGCTTCTCCAGGCTGCTTCCACACTCCCTTGCAACTTTGTTCCAAATGTGAAAACAAGCCTCTCATCTGACTCTCTGTAGTATACTTATGATTAAATGCAAACATTTTGCAAACTCTGCTGAAGAGCTGCAGGTAATTCAGGAAATTACAACACAGAAAAAAAATCTTAAATATGAATTTGCCTATTATAACTCCATAATATCAGAGGCTATATTCTTTTACAGGATGATGTCTACTGGTTTTCCTTCTCTGTTCCAACCCAGTGGCAGTGTTTACCTCCACAACAGGAGTGAGAACATTTGACCAGGTTTCCTTTATTCAGAGACCTGACACCCCAACTTTCTCTTGGGCTAACTGCAAAGAAAAAAGAATAATAAAACCCTTCCTCTTTACCTCCAGGCTGTGGTTCATGTTTCAGTAAACCTATAACCTCCTTTTCAGATGAAACTCTACCTCTATTTAAGAAGGCCTTTTACGTTATTACATAGAATAGTTTAGCATCTGGTTTTCTCAGCTCACCCATTCCTGAAAAGCAGGATTTATAAGTTCAGATATCTTTGTAATCTGGTAAATATAAATGGGTGAGCACAGTGGCTCATACCTGTAATCCCAGCACTTTGGGAGGCCAAGGTGGGCACATCATGAGGTCAGGAGATCGAGACCATCCTGGCTAACACGGTGAAACCTGTCTCTACTAAAAATACAAAAAAATTAGCCCAGCATAGTGGCGGGCGCCTGTAGTCCTAGCTACTCAGGTGGCTGAGGTGGGAGAATGGCATGAACCTGGGAGGTGGAGCTTGCAGTGAGCCGAGATTGTGCCACTGCATTCCAGCCTGGGTGACAGAGCGAGACTCTGTCTCAAAAAAAAAAAAAATATATATATATATATATATATATATATATGGGTGATGTGGGCTGTTTATAAGAAAAAGTATGCTGTCTTCAATCTTTTTGAAATAAATAGTTGGACTTCTTGGGTGTATTTTTTAACACAACCTTTGATAGGAAAAAGTTTAGGAAATATTTAGCTTAAGTGTGATGACATTTATCATCTGATATATATAATAAATAGGGAAAGATGGGAACCGTGGTTAGTGGATAACAGATGCTTCACCTACAGAGAACCTGGGACTCAACTTTAGCTGTTGACACCACATGAGAGCATGAGTGGGGCATTCCCAACTCTTCCTACTATTTGGAGAGACAACAGGAATTCCCATTTCTATGAGGTGACTGGATTTTGCTTCCAAAATTTAAAAACACTATGAGGGTTGATACTGTATGTTTCAAATGAAGCATGTTGGTAGGCCACATCTGATCTCTAGGGTGCAGTTTCTCAGCCTCTGTTGAAAAGGATTTGGGCTTCACTTTTGCAAAGCCAAAAGGCCAGAAGGTCAATGGAATTTTTTTTGGTTTTGATTTTGTTTTGGCCAAATCTATACATAGTGTTTTTATTGTTTTGTGGAATAACAGCATCAACAAGTTACGACATTATAATAGTATTTTGTCTCTGTTACATAGACAAGATGAAGATTTGGGGAAGAACAGTAGTTCACCTGAAAATGTTTGATTTAGTTACAGGAATTAGTCTGGATAGAAGAAAGGACATGAGAGGTTTGGAATCAGACAGACCTAGGCTTAAACCCATCTCTGACATTCAAATGTAAGTTGGTGTAAAAGACAAACTCTATGACTCACCTTCTGATCTGTAAAATGGGAATAATAAAGCTTACCTTACAAATAGGAGTAAGGCCAGATAATTCATACAACTGGCTGGTCCATAGTAAGCATTAAAAAATATCAGTTTCTTCTTTTCTACCTCCTGTTTACTTGGTTGTTTATTAATTTCCACCACTTGCCTTAGTTCCAAAGCCAGAACTTTTAAGTTTGTTTTGTTTCTGTGTGTAGGTTTTGCAGTGTTTAGAAGTGGGATGGCTATCTCAACAAGTTCCAATAAATTCCTAGTTTTATCCAATGGAAGACTCCCTGGTCTCTTGCCCAGGATTTGTTATGGCACTTCCCCAGTACATTTTGTTGTATTCCTAGTACTGCGTTAATCCATCTAGCTGTGCTCACTTGATGTCTAATGGTTGGTCCTGCTGACATAACCTTAGCAACCTTATTTTCCTTGTTAGTATCACCCACAGCAGCCAAGTAGCTCCTCCACCAATTACTCATTTAATTGTTTAACTAGTTGCATGTATTTCTCTCTTACATTGTCATTCATATTATTTTTAGTGGAATTTGGGGCAGAAAAGCTACTATCATTTTTTCTCTTTGTCATTATTAGTTTGTACAGCCAGTGCGAAGCAATCTGGGGAAAACACAGGTTGTTTATCAGGAATGCTGTGTTCCAGTTGTTCTAGTAGCAGAAGGTCTGCCATTAGCTGTATGCCACTAGGCAATTCTCCTGACCCTTGGGTGCTTGGTTATCTCTTTTGTAAATTGAAGTTAATAGTGTTTGCCCTGCTAGCTCTCTGGGTTGTCATGAGATAATAGATAACAAGGAATTTCACTCTACAAATGTAATGTGACTGAAAAATAAAGGTCATCATTTTAGAGTTTTAAGGAATGGGACAGGGTTCCTCAAACTTTGCTCTACACTAGAACCACCTGGGGAGCTTTAAAAGCACCCCATGCTCAAACACAGTTTATAGTCATTAAATCAGACTCCGATGTGGAACCTAGGTGTTGGTATTTTTTTTTAATAGGAAATATGTTTATTATTGATCATCTCAATTCAAAAATATTCTTTCTCAGGGCTGGTCCATCATATTCAGTCTCTTTGCAAATATTAAATACATCAAAATCATGATCAATTTTAACAGTAACACAGAAACTTCTGTACAGTAAGCAACACAGGAATTTCTAACAATGATGCAAGAGCTCCAGAACTTGCCAGTAAAACAAAGGAAGCATTTCCAATGACAAGGCGTAGGAACCCATGGATAAAAATCTAACAGAACACATGCTGGAAACCAAGGTTAGGAAATGGTGTCATCCACCCTTGATCTGAGTATGCTCAGTGATGGCACAAAGCATGTCCTGTGAGAGCGACTTGGAGATACAATCGCTTCTATCCAGAAATGTGCCCTTTGGGAATGGGACATATGGTACCTAAGTGCCCCCAAATCAATTGTTTTCCAACTTCTTGTCTACACAATCGTAACCAAGGTTTCAAGGAGAAGGCAGGCGCAGGAAGTATTTAGCTTTGACTTCTTAGCAGATGTAACACCAGCTCTTCATCCTCCGCTAAAGACAGGCCAGTATCCAAAGGCTCTAAAGTGTCCCACTCGGCCTTCTTTCTGTTATGACTTGTTGGTCCCATGTCTTCCACTTCACTGTTTTTCCTCTTTTTCATCCCCTGCTTCTTCTTGGTATCACTAATTTCATTTTCCATATCTTCACTATCTGAATCTTCAGAGCTTCTGTACCTATCTGGATCTGGGAGTGTGCTTAGATCAAATCCATCATCATCATCATCACTCCAATCCAGAAAGCCTTCCTCTTCATCTTTGGCCTTCGCTTGTCTCTTATTGGCTTCTCTTCTGGCTTCCCTTTCTTTCAGTCTTTCCTCCTGATGCTTTGCCTTAATTTTCTTCCTATATTCTTCTTTGTCAAATTTGTCCTCTTCCTGAAGTCTTCCCTTTGCTTTATCTAAGTTGATACCACCCATGTTATCATCCTCCTCAGCATCCTTGATGGCAGATTTCTGCATTTGTGGCCACTGCTGAACCAACTCTCCTTCATCAGTACCTCTTATCTTCTTATTCACTTTAAAAATTCTCTTCATTACCTTTTTTGCTTCTGCAACTTTTTTTCTTGATGCTGGATTTAGAAGGTTCTTTCTTCTGTAATGTTTTCTCCTCTTTAAGGTCAAATCCAAACACATTGTGCCACGTCACCTTCAAGAAATCAGCATCTTCTTCCTCCTCATCTCTGTCTAGGAACTGCATAGGAACTTCCTTGATATTCTGTGCCTCACTGGTGTTAGGAAGAGATGGAGCTTGAGATCCTTTTGCCTTTGCCAGTTTCTCTTCCATTTCTTCTTCATCGTCTTCCTCTTCTTCCTGTTCTTCATCACTAGTATCGTTAGCCAGTCTGTGCTCTGCCCCTTTGAGTCTTTTTCCACCTTTCAGAAGGATGGACATTTTCTCATTGAAGAAGCCTCTAAATTCTTCCACTTTGTCATCAGTGAGGGAGGGGGCCATTGGCTCAATTACTTCATCAGCTTGGCTCATTACCAATTCTTTGATGGGTTGTTTCTGCACTTTCTGAAGAAATCTTATGCATGGTGCCACAACAAGACCAAGAGACAGGGCATATTCAGGTATAGATAACTTACATCAAATACTTCTTTATCCTTCATCAGGTATATCAATCGTGTATAGGAGACGAAACACCTTTGAGCTGTTTCTTTTAAATCTTGATCTTGAGCTAAAAAATATTCCAATTTTTTGGACATCTATAAGTTTTTCTGGATTGATTTTGATTTCCTTCACAGGTACTTTCTTCTGAAGAAGCTGCTGCACGATAGCTTTTTTCTGAGGCAAGCAAAATTAATAAAGTTTCACCATCTTCTTTGTATCCGGCAGTTCTACCTGCTCTGTGAATATATGTGTTGACATCCTCAGGACAATCAAACTGAGGAGTCCAATTCACACCCAGGAAATCCGGCCCCCTGGCTGCAATATCACTAGCAAAGAGTACCGCAGCTCTATTACGGACAAACTCATTATAGACTTCCATTCTTCTCATTTGCTGCTGTCAACTGTGGAGGGCAAGGATAGAAATACCAGGACGTAGCTGGCAAAACACTCGGTACAGATATTGGACGTCTTTGCAACTGGAAAAAAAATACAATGCTCTTCTTCTTCAGATGGCTTCTCAAAAAGGAATACAGCAACTTATTTTTTGCTGCTGCTCACAAACTATGTAATTCTGTTCCAAAGTGGCAGGGGTGCTATATTTTGCTTTTTCATGGACCCAGACATACTCAGGGTTTTTCAAACTCAAGCATGCAAGGTCCTTTACAGATTTAGTTTGTGTTGCTGAGAAAAGTAAAGTCTGACGTTTCTTGGGGAGATTTTCAGTATCAGCAGAGCCCATATCCAAGAATCTATCTACTTCATCAAGAACTAACATTTGGAGATCGGTAGCGTGAAAAGATACTGTTTCATCCATGTGTTGAGGAAGCTGACCTGGTGTGCACACAAGTATATTTATGTTGTTGATCCTCTCAGCTTTGTGTTTCAGATTCTTTGCACCAATGATGAGACCAGCTGAGAAGCCATGAGTCTTTCCCACTTTTTGGAGAACCTCAAAGGTCTGATAGGCCAGTTCTCTCATAGGTGATATTATGAGAACCCCAAGCCCATCTGTTGAGGTCCGTTGCAGACGATATAAGGCTTCCAGCACTTGAACAAGGAAAGCCAAAGTCTTGCCAGATCCAGTTTTGGCTGCTCCAAGTACATCTTTACCTTGCAAAGCCAATCCAGTGGTCTGCTTCTGTATCTCAGTTACCAAACGGTACTGAGCTTCTTGCAAACCTTTTAGTGTTTTTTCTGGACAAGGAAAAAGCTGAAAATCTTGTAATTTCATTTACATTTATCTTCTCATAGTTCTGCATGAGGCGGCTGATACCCTCGTGCCTAACCTGCCATTTGGGTTTCTTCAGTTGCTTCCTTAACTGCTTCTTTTTTTTCTGCCTGTGGCTGTATTTTTTCTTCCAGCGATTGAAGCTCTGCACTGGGTCAGGTTGGGCTCCCGAACCCGGAGAGTCTGCAGTTTTGCCCAATGTGGAGGCGACGACAGCTCGGGTCACCCCCAGACACGAAGCACCTAAGGCCAGGCTCGTAGAACAAGCATGGGGAAAACACACAGAGGCACATGCGTAGGTGTTGGTATTTTTGAACTACTCATGTGATGCTAGTGCACAGCCAAGTTTGTGAACAGTGCTCCAGCACCTTGCTCTCAGAGTATGGTCCATGAGGCCGACCATTAACAGGATCACCTGAGAGTTCATTAGGAATGCAGGTTGTCAAGTCCATTCTAAATCTTTGTATTTTAACAAGATCTTCAGGTGATTCATTTGCATCTTAACATTTTAGAAGCACTGCTTTAGAAGTTATTTCATCTGTTTTATTTTGAAGTTGAAGAAAAATCCAGAGAAGTTACGGAGTTTACTGATGGTCACAGTTCTAGCTAATGAAGCCAGGACTGGAATTCAAAATTCTTGAATTCCAAACCTGTGCTTCTCTCCAACGCTGTGGATGTAGGCCTGTGTTATGCTTCACATAGAAGAAAAAGGTGTGGATAAATTGTCAATAATGTGTACACTTTGAGTGTACTCTGTCTTTTTCAGATGTGGCTAATGGATTTGCTGTAATTCTCATCTCTCTCTAGACCTATCACCTTTGAGAACAATGTTCATGAGATGGAGAAACTTACGGGAAGCTGCACCTAGATAGATTGCTTTGGATATTTCGGGATACAGTGGAAGAGTTTGCAATTTAATTGTGCTTGTTATTGAGGTTTTTTTTTTTTTTTTTTTTTTGGTTGTGTGTGTGTGGGTGTGTGTGTGGGTGTGTGTGTGTGTAGCAGGGTCTCAGTCTCTTGCCCAGGCTGGAGTGCAGTGGCACGATCTCAGCTCACTGCAACCTCTGCCTCCCGGGTTCAGACGACTGTCCTGCCTCAGCCTCCTGAGTAACTGGGATTACAGGTGTGAGCCACTGTGCCTGGCCTGTTATTGACTTCTCTTACTAAAATTATCTACTTCCAAAGCATGAATACTAATAAAAAATATTTATAAAATAAGACTTTTCTGCTCTTCATTAGCTGATGGACCAGTCTCAAGACTAAAAGACCATGGTATGAGACAAGAATACTGGTCTAAAAGATGATGGTATGGGAAAAGAATATAATTTTTTCTTTCAGTTATCAACTTGAGGCTTTTGGGAAAGGGGAAAACCTGGGAATTTAGGGATGCAGTTAGTTTTGTAAGAAGCCAACTGAACGTTCTAAAGACAGAGCTTATGCTAGACTCTGTGCTCAAATTGATCTAGCCAGAGTATGAAGGAAGCTGGAGAGAAAATGCAGGCTAGGTTGGTGTTGATCTGTCCAATCAAACACCACATGGGTTTAGCAGATGTATGCCATGCACATTGAGATGTGCTATTTTAAATTTCCTGGGGCAATACTTGTTAGAGAAGAGCAGTATGTTGTTGGACTCATCAGGCTTCTTAGTAATATGTACCTAGCTCTCTCCTCCTCTCTGCACCTGCTGTGCCACTGATTATACTGTAAGTAATGGCAGCTTTGCCTTGGGAGGTTATGGATATGCTGCAGATGAGGCATCTCTCCTGTGAAGGTGTGTAAATTTCAAATTGCTAGTTGCAGCTCCTTGCAAGAGGGCCATGGGGAGCAGGAGGGAGAGAACACCAGTGGGAGTGACACCCAAAGCCGTAATAATTTCTGATGATTAACCTCCAGTTTTTCACATCCCCTATTATGTGTGTTTCCAGGATCATAGATAAAATGATTGCTTTGCTGCATGGAAAATCTGGCACTGTATAACTATCTAATTTTCCACACATGATATCATAATACCTCTAGTAGCACTATTTGTAGCTAAAGCCTCCCTCTCCTCCTCCTTCCTGTTTTTTCCTCTATTTGATGTATTTTCCTTTCTTTCATTAATTGCAAGGGGCTTTAGCCCAGGGTGAGGATAGTGAGTAGTGCAATAGGAGTGGTGGCTTCAGAGCCTCCGGTCTGCATGGTAAAAAAATATATGTGTGTGTTTAGCTGTTTAGGAGAAGATTTCTAAAGACCCAGAGTGATATTATTACAGCTAGAATGTATTTAGAAACTCTAATGAAATGCATGTAAGGACAGAGGCAGGTAATAGAAATGAGTGACTGGATCAAGAGAACTGTGGTGGACTGGGCAGCTCCTAGCCTGTCTTAGAAGGGACATACCAGCCAGCTCCATCCATTGTTGCTATAGAGTGACAACCAGTGCTATGAAATCTCATTTTTAAACAGAAGCTAAAAATTCAAGTTTTACGTGAAATGTTCTGCTCTCTAAATGTTCATAATTGAGGTTTCTTTTTAACTCCATCAACTATGTAGCCCAAAAACCACATCTGAAGGACTAGATTGGGCCTGTGGAGCAGGAGTTTGTAAACTTGATTTAGTCTGATGTCCTCATTTCACGGAAGAAAAGGAATTTGTCCAAGCTCACTCTTGACATTAGTGAGGTGCACAGTTGAGAAAAGAATGCAGGTCAGAATGCTCCTCATTCTTTTCACCTCTGAAGATACCTACAGTAGGATTTATGTGCCAGGCAGTGAGCTAGGTCAGGGTTAGGTTACAGATATGGCTGCAGCCCTCAGTGACCTCACAGTCTGGCAGGGGTGACAGACAAGCAAACAACTAACTATAATTCTTTGAGGTATGTGCAACAAAGAAGTAGCTATAAATGCAGAGGCAACATCAGGAGGAACAAGTTCATTTCATCTGTGAAGAGGGTGACATGGTGTGAAGAATCACGATGGGCTTACAGAAAAGGTAATGCCTTGGTTGGGTATTGACACTTAAATATTTTGATAATAGTCACGGTGTTTTGTTTGCTTGCTTCTTTTACGTTTGTTAAGCAGCTGGGTTGTTACTGTGATTCTGATGAATTTAGGGGGGCAGGAATTGATAATAAATTGTCTCGTATTGACTTAATTTAAAGTTCACACATACCACCTTACTTGGACCTCATAATGTTTGGTGAGGGTAAGGAATAGGGCAGGTATTCGTAGATGAGGAAATTGTTACTCGGGAAAACTAAATGCAAGGCCCAGTGTCACCTCATTATATATGCAGCAGTAGAACTGGGTGGAAGGGAAGTTTCTCATTTGTAGTTGGTGCTATTTATATTTTGGGTCCTGACTTAGCGTGGCAACACAAATCATCCATCCTGTGCTGTAAACCAATTCCAAGTTCTGGAATCCTCAGGAATTTTTGCCTCAACTTTCCCAGGAAATTGGATTTGAAGAACTACCCTTATGTTCATTGGAGATAAGGTGAAGATAAAGGTTTGGCAAGACTCTGATTTAGAGTGCAGAAACACTCAGTCTTTCAGCCTGGCCCCATTCCACAAGTTGTAGGCCTCCAAGGCTGTGTTCAGTGGGACACTGGTGAGAGTAGAAGGTTGGGGGATAGGAGGCCTAATTTTCACGGAGTCCCAGTGTAGGCTAGCAGGAACCTTGGGAATGCTATTGTGTCTGGAATTGGTGGGTTCTTGGTCTCGCTGACTTCAAGAATGAAGCCGCAAACCCTTGTGGTGAGTGTTACATCTCATAAAGGTGGGGTGGACCCAAAGAGTGAGCAGCAGCAAGATTTATTGTAAAGAGCATAACAACAAAGCTTCCACAGTGTTGAAGGGGACTGGAGCAGGTTGCCACTGCTGGCTCCCGCAGCCTGCTTTTATTCCCTTATCTGACCCCACCCACATCCTGCTGATTGGTCCATTTTACAGAGAGCTGATTGGTCTATTTTACAGAGTACTGATGGGTACGTTTACAATCCTTGAGCTAGACAGAAAGGTTCTCCAAGTCCCCACTAGGTTAGCTAGATACTGAGTACCAATTGGTGTATTTACAAACCTTGAGCTAGACACAGAGTACTGACTGGTGTATTTACAAACCCTGAGCTAGACACAGAGTGCTGATTGGTGTATTTACAATCCCCTAGCTAGACATAAAGGTTCTACAAGTCCCCACTAGACTCAGGAGCCCAGCTGGCTTCACCTAGTGGATCCTGTACCACCGCTGCAGCAGAGCAGTCCTGAGCTGTGCCTCCACTCCTCAGCCCTTGGGCGGTCCATGGGACCGGGCGCCAAGGAGCAGGGGGCAGTGCTCCACGCTGGAGCCCACTGTGGAGGAGGGTGCTTGGACAGCCCTGCCCCGTGGGGAGGCAGCTGAGGCCCGGCGAGAACTGGAGCACAGCACCGGGGGACTGGCACTGCTGGGGAACCCTGTGCACCCACCGCAGCTGCTGGCCCAGGTGCTAAGCCCCTCACTGCCTTGGGCCTGCGGTGCTGGCGGCAGCTCAGTGTTCCGGCCTGCTGAGCCAGGGCCCCCGCCCAGCCGGTGCCCCCACCCGCGCCCCCAAGCCAGAACTCGCGCTGGCCCGGAAGCACAGTGAGCAGCCCTGGTTCCTGCCCTTGCCTCTCACTCCACACCTCCTGGCAAGCAGAGGGAGGCGGCTCCAGTCTCGACCAGCCCAGAGAGGGACTCCCACAGTGCTGTGGCAGGCTGAAGGGCTCCTCAAGCACCGCCAGAGTGGATGCTGAGGCCCAGGAGGCACGGAGAGCGAGGGCTGTTAGCACATTGTCACCTCTCACTATGGGCATGGGGTTAGGTACATACAAACAATTTCACACTTATAGTGGGTTATTTTAGAAATTCATTGACTGGCTGGGTGCAGTGACTCAGGCCTGTAATCCCAGCACTTTGGGAGGCTAAGGCAGGCGGATCACAAGGTCAGGAGATTGAGACCATCCTGGCTAACACGGTGAAATCCCGTCTCTACTAAAAACACACAAAAAATTAGCCAGACATGGTGGCAGGTGCCTGTAGTCCCAGCTACTTAGGAGGCTGAGGCAGGAGAATGGCGTGAACCCAGGAGGCGGAGCTTGCAGTGAGCCCAGATGGCGCCACTGCACTTCAGCCTGGGTAACAGAGCAAGACTACATCTCAAAAAAAAAAAAAAAAGAAATTCATTGACGATGTGACCCAACTTCTTAGGAGAAAATTGAGACAGTAAGAAAGGGGATACTTTTACTGAGTGCTCACTGTGTCTTTACAACTGCACTAGGTATTTTTATGTTATTCAAGTTAATACTGCCAGAAAGCCTGAAAGATGAACATCATCAACTCCATTTTCCAGAAGAAAAGCTGAGATTCAAAGAAGAGGTTATGTGACTTGCCAAAGGTTAGATGGGTATTAAATGATGGAGCTTGTATAGAGATAGGTCTGGTAGTCTGACTGAATCCAAAGAACGTGTCATAAGAAACCTAAGAAATGGGACATAATTTTCTGTGTAATGAAGGTGATTTATTTTATATAATAATTTTACTTGGAGTACCTATGTGCACGTGTGCATGTATGTGTTTGTATGTGTATGCTTATGGTGATGGTGAGGTGTCAACAGAAAACAGCGTAGGAAAGGCAGAGGAAAGAACCAAATGGGTGAATTTACTTCTAGTCTAATTTACCATGTTGGCTATTCACTTTCAGTTACTCTGCATTAACGGAGATAAAAGAGTCTGGTGGAAAATCTCAAAACTGGATTAATGAAATTATTTGTATTTGGTATTGGGTGTGAGTGTGTGTAATGGTTTAGAAAATTATAAAACAAATAATGAAACCATTTAGTCAATGTTCAACTTAGGAGGAAGAGAAACGCTGTGCTTTTCGTCAACTCTGCTCAATAACATCTCTCTCCTTCCTTCTTTCACATAGCAGTGTCTCTTAGGCGGGCACAAGTTATCCTTACAAAGGGAACTGGTTTCTCTCTCTCCATTTGCTTGTTTACTTTTTCAGATTTCCTGGAAGAGTTAAGGTAATTAAACAGCTTGGTGTAATTGCGATGCTTTTCAGCTTTCTTTTCCAATTTCTTTTAAACTATAGCCTATGGTTGGTTGTAAGGAGGACTACCAATTAATTTACCTAACATAGTTTAATTGAACACCTACCATATGCAAGGCACTGTGCTAACTTCTGGGGAATACAAATATCAAAGTGACAAAGGCAGATACGAAACTTACTGTATTGTAGTTAGATTGTAAGAAAAACAGGCCCAGATCATACCAGGCAGAGATGCTGGGAAAGATAATTCGATATCCTTAAAAAAAAAATATTTAAAAAATATTTGTTCTGCATTTATTTAGCAGGAGAGAGGTTATTATCAGCTTGAACTTTTAATTTTCTATTAAAGTGTACACTCAGCTTTGATGAGAAAGATGTTTGTTTTTTTTTTTTTTTTTTTTTTTGAGGCAGGGTCTTGCTCTGTCACCCAGGCTGGAGTGCAGTGGCATGATCTTGGCTCACTGCAACCTCTGCTTCCCAGGTTCAAGTGATTCTTGTGCCTCAACCTCCCGAGTAACTGGGATTATAGATGTGTGCCACCATGCTCAGCTGATTTTCGTATTTTTAAGGTCAATTTATATGTATATATTTTCAGCTATTTATAGAATTGCATGTGGGTACCATGGTACCATTTTATTTCAATGAAAACCCCTCCTGTAGATTGTTACTCTGGGCTACCACCCAACTGGCCCAGCCCTTAACTTTGCTCTCTATAGAAGAACGGAGCTCATGGAGACAGGGGAGGGAAACGGAGGAGGGAAAGACTAATTCTGCCTGCTACTGAGCCAGGCCTCAAAGAATGATTAAAGTTTCTAAAAGCTGAGAAACTAAGGCCCAGGACAAGATAGGTCTGTCAGGAAGAGAGGGCAGTAGAGGCAAATGCAGGGCCAACTAAGCTAAGGTACAAGGGCCACAAACTGAAAGAGAGATATAGGAAGTCACTAGCTGACTGCAAAGGACAGATCTGATGAAGTATTACTGGCAGATTCAAAGGTCTTACTTCTACCATGGGACAGTTCTCATGAAGTGATAAAAGCTGAAACTGGAATGAAGTAGGGGAGAGCCAGGCTGGAGCGCTTCTCTTATTGGAGGCTACAGTCACTTGCTTTAAGTTATCCCTGTCCTTAAGCACAAGCATTCTGCACCAGCTTCTACATTACCCTCACTGTTCTGTGCCTTGCTTTGCTTCAACAACCTTTCTTGAAAGGATGTGCCATTTAGTGGCTCCTTTGCCACTTTTTTCTCAATTGCTGACTTAGGATTTTTTTGTTTATTTGTTTTAAAGACAGGGTCTTGCTCCATTGCCCAGCTGGAGTGCAGTGGTGCAATCATAGCACATAGCTCATAGGTCATCAGATCCTCCTGCCTCAGCCTCCCGAGTAGCTGGGACTACAGGCATGCACCACCATACCTGGCTAATTTTTTAGTTTTTTGTAGAGACAAAAAACTCACTATGTTGCTCAGGCTGGTCTCAAACTCCTAGCCTGAAGCGAGCATCCCACCTTTGCCTCCCAAAGTGTTGGAATTACAGACATGAGCCACTGTGCCTGGCAGAGGGCTGACTTAGGAAGTGGCATGTCTTGAGATCATCCAAGGACTTTAGGTAGTCTGAGTTTGCTGTTTTTATGAACACAAACAGGACTGACATTAACAGAACTGACCTGGGAAGTTAATAATGGCAAGGAAGATGCCTGAATGCCTGGAGGAAGTGAGTAGTTGTAGGTGTCGACTGGTTCTGCTTGAAGCAGAGGCTCTCCATCCGATAGACCCTCTAGGAATACCTGGGAGGCTCAGCTTCTAGTCTCAAAGAAGGCCTGGAGCTTTGAGAATGTGGTCTTGTAGAGAGGATCTGTCAGATCAGTATTCAAGATGGCAGATACCACCTTACATAATTGCAATTTCATTTTAGATTCTTGGCCTTCATATTTAGAAACAAATTCATACTTGTAATAGTTCTTGTTAAGCATTAGTGGAACAACATTTTAGCATTATTCCTCTACCACAGGCACAACACAAATACAATAGCTGAGGATATTTAGAAAGGAGGGCATTTAGAAAGTGAGATTACATGTAGGTTTCCACTCCAAGTTTGTTGGCGTTGAGAACTTTTATTCAGTCATCTAATATTTCTATCATCTTTGATATTTTAAGGACATATTCCTAGCTTAATATTTTTATTTTTAAAAGGGTATTTGAAAAAAAAAATAAAAGGGTATTTGGCAGAACAATTAATGGTACTTTAAAAAATAAAAAATTCTGCAGCTAAATAAGTTTGGAGAATGTTGACTTAAGAAACGTAAACAATTTTTTTTAAGTCCAGGACTTTTCAGAGCTTTAAATATGGTAATATGCTTTTAGCAATGATAAGAAGAGTATACGTGGTCCCCTGTTTTATGGTAAACGCAGACCCACTAGAGACAACATGGGAAGCATTGTTCTAGATCATAATTTACATGAAATCTCTTGAGAAAGTCACTTGACAGCTTCTTTATTTATATACAATTTTTTTCAACTTTTATTTTAGATTCAGGGGCTATTTTATTTTATTTATTTATTTTAAATTCACGGGTTTGTTACATGGGTATATTGCATGATGCTGGTTTGGGATACGGATACAGATGATGCAGTCATCCAGGTAGTTAGTATAGAACCCAGTAGTTAATCTTTCAACACTTATCCCCTCTGCCTCCCTCCCCCTCTCTAGTAGTCCCAAGTATCTATTGTTCCCATCTTTATGTCCGTGAGTATCCAGTGTTTAGCTCTCACTTATAAGTGAGAACATGCAGTATTTGGTTTTCTGTTTCTGCCTTATTTTACTTAGGATAATGGCCTCCAGCTGCATCCATGTTGCTGCAAAGGACATGATTTCATTCTTTTTTATGGCTGTGTAGTATTACATGGTGTATACGTACCAATTTTCATGATCCAGTCCACTGTTGATGGGTGCCTACATTGATTCCATGTGTTTGCTATTGTGAATAGTGCTGTGAGGAACATACAAGTGCAGGTGTTTTTTTGGTAGAATGATTTCTTTTGGAATGAGATTTCTGGGTCGAATGGTAGTTCTGTTTTAAGTTCTTTGAGAAATTTCCAAACTGCTTTCCACAGTGGCTGAACTAATTTACATTCCCACCAACAGTGCATACGTGTTCCCTTTTATCTGCAGCCTCACCAACATCTATTATTTTTTGACTTTTTAATAATAGCCATTCTGACTGGTGTGAGATGGTATCTCATTGTGGTTTTGATTTGCATTTCTCTGATGATTAATGATGTTGAGTTTTTTTTTTCATATTTTTGTTTTGGCTGCTTTTATGTCTTCTTTTGAGAAGTGTCTGTGTCTTTTGCCCACTTTTTAATGGGGTTATTTGTTTTTTTGCTTGTTGATTTGTTTAAGTTCCTTATAGATTCCGGATATTAGACCTTCATTGAATGCATAGTTTGCAAATATTTTCTCCTATTCTGTAGATAGTCTGTTTACTCTGTTGATAGTTTCTTTTGCTGTACAGAAGCTCTTCAGTTTAATTAGGTCCTACTTGTCATTTTTTGGTTTTGTTACAATTGCTTTTGAGGACTTTGTCATCAATTCTTTCTCAAGACCAATGTCCAGAATAGTGTTTCCTAGGTTTTCTTCTGGGATTCTTCTAGTTTGAGGTCTTATGCATTTTTAATCCATCTTGAGTCACTTTTTTAATATGGTGGAAGGTAAGGGTACAGTTTTATTCTTCTGCATATGGGTAGCCAACTATCCTCACACCACTTATCAAATAGGGGGCCATTTCCTCATTGCTTGTTACTGTTGACTTTGTCAAAGATCAGATGGCTGTAGGAGTGCAGCTTTATTCCTGGGTTCTCTAGTCTGTTCCATTGGTCTCTGTGTCTGTGATGAGAGTGGGCATCCCCATCTTGTTCTGTTCTTAAGGGAAATGTTTCTGGCTTTTTCCAATGCAGTGTTGTGTCCGGACTTGGTGAGTTCTTGGTCTCACTGACTTCAAGAATGAAGCCACAGACCCTCACGGTGAGTGTTACAGTTCTTAAAGATGGTGTGTCCAGAGTTTGTTCCTTCAGACATTGAGATGTGTCTGGAGCTTCTTCCTTCTGGTGGGTTCGTGGTCTTGCTGTCGGGAGTGAAGCTGCAGACCTTCATGGTGAGTGTTACAGCTCTTAAAGGCAGCATGTCTGGAGTTGTTCGTTCTTCCCAGTGGGTTCATGGTCTCGTTGGCTTTAGGAGTCAAGCTGCAGACCTTCGTGGTGAGGGTTACAGCTCATAAAGGCAGCGTGGACCGCTCATAAAGGCAGCATGGACCCAAAGAGTGGGCAGCAGCAAGATATATTGCAAAGAGCAAAAGAACAAAGCTTTCACAGTGTGGAAGGTGACCCCAGCAGGTTGCCACTGCTGGCTCCCGCTTTTATTCCCTTATCTGACCCCACCCACATCCTGCTGATTGGATATTTTACAGAGAGCTGCTTGGTCTATTTTACAGAGAGCTGATTGGTCCGTTTTGACAGTGTGTTGAGCTAGACACAGAGTGCTGATTGGTGTGTTTACAAACCTTGAGCTAGACACAGAGAACTGATTGGTGTGTTTACAAACCTTGAGCTAGACACAGAGTACTGATTGGTGTATTTAGAAACCCTGAGCTAGACATAGAGTGCTGATTGGTGTATTTACCATCCTCTAGCTAGACATAAAAGTTCTCCAAGTCCGCATCTGGTTCAGGTGACCAGCTGGCTTCACCTAGTGGATCCTGCATCCCTGTGCAGGCCAAGCTGCCCACCAAGCCCGAGCTGTGCCTGCACTCCTCAGCCCTTGGGCTGTAGGTGGGACCAGGCGCCATGGAGCAGGAGACAGCGCCCATCAGGGAGGCTCTGGCTGCGGGGGAGCCCACGCAGCAGGGGAGCTCAGACTTGGCGGGCTGCAGGTCTGGAGCCCTGCCCTGCGGGGAGGCAGCTAAACCTGGCGAGAATTTGAGTGCAGTGCTGGCGGTTCTGCGCTGCTGGGGGACCCGGCACAACCTCTGCAGCTGCTGGCCCAGGTGCTAAGCCCCTCACTGCCCTGGGCTGGGGCCCCTGCCGGGGCGCTCTGTGTGCGGGCCCGCCGAGCCTGCGCCGGCGCCTACCGGAACTCGCACTGGCCCCTCAGCACTGCAGCTCAGCCCCAATTCCCGCCCGTGCCTCTCCCTCCACACCTCCCGGCAAGCGGAGGGAGGCGGCTCTGGCCTCAACCAGCCCAGAGAGAAGCTCCCACAGTGCTGTAGTGGGCTGAAGGGCTCCTCAAGCACCGCCAGAGTGGACGTGGAGGGAGAGGAGGCGCTGAGAGTGAGGGCTGCTAGCACATTGTCACCTCTCAGTATGATGTTGCCTGTGAATTTGTCATAGCTTTTCGTCTTCTAAGGTATGTTCTTTTGATGCCAGGTTTTTTTGAGGGTTTTTATCATAAAGAGATGTTAGATTTTATGAAAAGCATTGTCTGCATTTATTGAGATGATCATATGGTTTTTGCTTCTAATTGTGTTTATGTAGTGAATCACGTTTATTGATTTGCATATGTTGAACCATTCTTACATTGCAAGAATAAAACGTACTTGATCGTGATGAATTAACTTTTTGATTTGCTGCTGGATTTGGTTTGCTAGTATTTTGTTGAGGATTTTTGCATTTATGTTCATCGGGGATACTGGCCTGTAGTTTTCTTTTTTCATGATGTGTTTGCCATATTTTGCATCAGGATGATGCTGCCTTCCTAGGATGAGTTAGGGAGGAGTCCCTCTTCCTCGATGTTTTTGAATAGTTTTACTAGCATTGGTACCAGCTCTTCTTTGTATGTCTGGTAGAATTCGACTGTGAATCCATCTCGTCCAAGGTTTTTTGGTTGGTTGGATTTTTATTACTGATTCAATTTAGGAACTTGATATTGGTCTCTTCAGGGTTTCAATTTTTTCCTGATTCAATCTGGGGAGATTGCGTGTTTCTAGGAATTTATGCATTTCTTGTACATTTTCTAGTTTGTATGCATAGAAGTGTTCATAATAGTCTCTGAGGATCTTCTGTATTTCTGTGGGATTGGTTGTGATGTCACCCTTGCTGTTTCTGATTGTGCTTACTTGGTTCTCTTTTTTTCCTTTGTTAATCTAGCTAGCAGGCTGTTGCTATTGCTTATCCTTTCACAGAACTAACTTTTAGCTTTGTTGGTCCTTTTTGTGGATATTTGGGTCTCAATTTTATGCAGTTCTTCTCTGATTTTAGTTCCTTCTTTTCTTCTTTTAGCTTTGGGGTTACTTTGTTCTTGTTTTTCTAGTTCTTCTAAGTGTGACCTTAGATAGTTAATTTGAGGTCTTTCTTTCTTGATGTAGGCATTTAGCACTATTAACTCCTCTTAATGAGAGGTGAAGCCAGCTGGACTTCCTGAGTTGAGTGGGGATTTGGAGAACTTTCTGTCTAGCTAAAGGATTGTAAATGCACCAATCAGCACTCTGTAAAAATGCACCCATCAGCGCTCTGTGTCTAGCTAAAGGAATGTAAATGCACCCATCAGCATTCTGTAAAAACGCACCAGTCAGTGCTCTGTGTCCAGCTAAAGGATTCTAAATGCACCAATAAGCACTCTGTAAAATGGACTAATCAGCACTCTGTAAAATGGTCCAATCAGAAGGATGTGGGCAGGGACAAATAAGGGAATAAAAGCTGGCCATCCCAGCTGCAGCAGCAACCTGCTCTGGTCTCCTAATGCTGTGAAAGCTTTATTCTTTTGCTCTTCACAATAAATCTTGCTGCTGCTCACTCTTTGGGTCTGTGGCATCTTTAAGAGCTGTAACATTCACTGCGAAGGTCTGCAGCTTCATTCTTGAAGTTAGCAAGACCAAGAACCCACTGGAAGGAACCAGCTCTGGACACATTAACACTGTTTTTGCTCTATCCCAGAGATTTGGTATGTTGTGTCTCTGTTTCCATTTTTATTTAAAAGAATTTTTTGATTTCTGCCTTAATTTTGTTGTTTACCCAAACATCATTCAGGAACAAATTGGTTTATTTCATATAATTGAGTAGTTTTGAGATCTTGATATTGATTTCTATTTTTATTCCACTGTGGTCCAAGAGTATTCTTTGTATGATTTCAGTTTTTTTGAATTTACTGATACTTGCTTTATGGCTGAGCATCTGGTCAATCTTAGAATACGTTACATGTACAGATAAGAAGAATGTATATTCTGTGGTTGTTTGTTGGAGTATTCTGTAGATATCTGTGGGTCCAGTTGGTCAAGTTTTGAATTTGAGTCTAGAAATCTTTGTTAATTTTCTGCCTCGATGATCTGTCTGATGGTATCAATGAGTTGTTGAAGTCCCCCATTGTTATTGTGTGGCTGTTTCTTTTTATAGGTCTAGAAGTACTTGTTTCATGAATCTGGTGCTTCAGTGATGGGGTCATGTATATTTAAAATAGTTAAGTCTTCTCATTTAATTGAACTTTTATTGTTATGTAATGCCTTTCTTTGACCTTTTTTACCGTTGCTGGTTTAAAGTCTGTTTTATGTAATATAAGAATAGCAACTCCTGCTTCTTTTTGTATTCAATTTGTGTGATAGCTCTTTCTCCATTCCTTTACTTTGAGCCTATAGTGTTGTTACACGTGAGGTGGTTCTCTTGAAGTTAGCAGATGGTTGGGTGTTATTTTATTATCCACCTTGCCACTCTGTGCTTTTTTTTTTTTTTTTTTTTGAGATGGTATCTCACTCTGTTGCTCAGGCTGGAGTGCAGTGGCGCAATCTTGGCTCACTGCAACCTCTGCCCTCCGAGTTCAAGTGATTCTCCTGCCTCAGCCTCCCAAGTAGCTGGGATTAAAGGTGCCTGCCACTACACCTGGCTAATTTTTTGTATTTTTAGTAGAGATGGGGTTTCACCATCTTGGCCAGACTGGTCTTGAACTCCTGAACTAATGATCCACCCACCTCGGCCTCCCAAAGTGCTGGGATTACAGGAGTGAGCCACTGCACCCTTAAAAACAGGAGTGAGCCACTGCACCCTTTAAAAACCACTCTGTGCTTTTTAAATGGAGTGTTTAGAGTGTTTACATTCAAGGTGAATATTGATATATGAGGTTTTGATCCTGTTGTGATGTTGTTAGCGGGTTGCTTTATAGTCTTGTGTAGTAGACTTTGGGCTATGTACTCATGTGTGCTTTCATGGTAGCAGGTATAATTCTGTTTTAATGTTTAGAACTCCCTCGAAGAATTTCTTGTATGACTAGCCTAGTAGTAATAGATTCTTTCACTGTTTGCTTGTCTGGAAAAGATCTGATTTCTCCTTTGCTTAAGAAGCTTAACTTGGCAGGATATGAAATTCTTGGTTGGAATTTCTTTTCTTTAAGGATGCTAAAAATAGGCCCTGATCTCTTCCTGTTTGTGAGGTTTCTGCTGAGAAGTCTGCTGTTAGCCTGAGGGAGTTCTCTTTGTAATTGATTTGACGCTTTCCTCTAGCTACTAAGATTTTTTCTTTTGTGTCCACTTTGGAGTGTTGATGACTATATGTCTTGAGGATGGTCATTTTGTATAGTAATTAACCTCACAGGGGTTCTCTGAATTTCTTGAATTTGCACGCTCACCTCTCTAGCAAGATTCAGGAAAGTTTTATGGACTACATCCTCAAATATGTTTTCCAGGTTGTTTATTCTGTCTCCTCTCTCAGCAATACCAACAAGTTGTAGCTTTAGTTTCTTTACATAATGGCATATTTCTCAGAGGTTTTGTTCATGTAAAAAATTATTTTTGATGCCAGGCGCGGTGGCTCATGCCTGTAATCCCAGCACTTTGGGAGGCCGAGGTGGGCGAATCACAAGGTCAGGAGATCGAGACCACGGTGAAACCCCGTCTCTACTAAAAATACAAAAAATTAGCCGGGCGCCGTGGTGGGCGCCTGTAGTCCCAGCTACTTGGGAGGCTGAGGCAGGAGAATGGCGGGAACCTGGGAGGCGGAGCTTGCAGTGAGCCGAGATAGGGCCACCGCACTCCAGCCTGGTGGACAGAGCGAGACTCCGTCTCAAAAAAACAAAAAAACAAAAAAACCAAAAACTAGCCTGGCGAGGTGGCGGGCGCCTGTAGTCCCAGCTAGTCGGGAGGCTGAGGCAGGAGAATGGCGTGAACCTGGGAGGCGGAGCTTGCAGTGAGCCCAGATCGTGCCACTGCACTCCAGCCTGGGCGACAGAGAGAGATTCCGTCTCAAAAAAAAAAAAAATTATTTTTTCTTTATTTTGGCTGACCCAGTTGATCTGAAGCATCAGTCTTTGAGCTCTGTAATTTTTTCCTCAGCTTGGTCTAGTCAGTTGTTAAGGCTTACAACTGTATTTTGAAATTTCTGTGGTGAATTTTTAATTCCAGAAATTCAGTTTTGTTCTTCCTTAAAATGGCTATGTTATGTTTTAACCCTTGAATCATTTTACTTACTTTTTTGAATTTGGTTTTAACTTTCTCTTGAATCTTATTGAGCTTCCTTGTCATCCAGATTCTAAAGTCAATATCTGTCCTTTTGGACATTTCAGTCTGGTTAGGATCCAGTGCTGGGAGCTAATGTGATCTTTTGGAGGTGAGGAAACATTTTGACTTTTTGAATTGCTAGAGTTCTTGTACTGGTTTCTTTTCATCTTAGGGGGCTGACATTTCTTTATCTTTTTGAAGTTGCTGTCATTTGGATGGGGCTTTTTGTTTTTCTGTTATTTTTTCCCTTGAGGGTTCGACTGTGGTGCATATTGTGTATAGTTAATTGGCTTCATTTCTGAGTGCTTTCAGAGGGTTAAGGCTCTGTACAGGTTCCTTAGTTGTGGCTAGTTTCCTGCACTGGGTTTCACAGTCGATGCATGCTGTAGGAATTTATTTTTGTCTGGTGGTGTAATTCAGGCTGTGATCTGGTAGATGTCCCTTAAGAGTAAGAGCTGGCAGATAGGTTTTTAACCCTGTGCCCTTTGTATTTCCGTGCATTCACAGTAATGCTCGGGGAAGTGGGAAATGGGGGGAGTGGGGATTACCCCTTTACCAAGTTTATTCCCAGGTCTTGGAGAAGCTGCCTCCAATCACTGGTGCTATGCCTGCATTTCCTGAACCCCAAAGGGCTCCTGGTTGACTGCACTCTCCCCTGCCTTAAGGGAGGCCTGAGCTGAAGGTTAGGCCACCAGAAGACTTGCAGCCCCCCAGGACTCTGGTCATCTGAGCTTGGCAGAGTCAGAGGATGTTGTGGGGTATGTCTGTGGGTGGTCTGGTGATGCCCACAGGGTGGGCAGGGTGGTGGAGCCAATGGTGTGCAGCTGGTTGTGGCGCTTACAGCCTGGGGTTTTTGCCCAGATTACAGTTATAGGGACCACTTAGCTCAGCTCGCCCAGCTGGGACTCCTTCTGGTGTCTGTCCCAGGAGTAGGCCTGATCAGCTAGTTTTGTCCCAAACCTTCTGGGCCCAGATCTCTGGGCTGGTCAAGGCCAGAGGGCTTCCTCAGGTAGCAGCTACACTGCCCAACAGGCTATATCCATCTTGTGGAGGGAGGGACACCAAGCTTTTGTGCTGGCACAGAAACCCACACCTCACTCTTCTCAGTGTTCTGAGAGTGGGGGCTCCTTCCCTGCTTAGGCTGAGGTCACACATCTCAGCTGGATACCCATGGGCAGTGTGCTTGAAACCTGGGGGATTCGAACCGACCTTTGACTTTGTCCTCTGGCCCCTTAGGGTTGAGTACCACCTGTGCTGGAGGCACTGAATTGCTCCCAAGCCACCGGCAAAACACTCAGGGTAGTGGAAGCTGTGCTGTGTGCACCCTCTTGTAGGAGTGCCCAGGCAGGGCTTTGGGAGGGGCCAGCTGACAAGGGGGCGCACAGGTAGGATGCTCTCCAGACCTGTGTAAAGGCAGCCCTGGTTTCTCCTGATCCAGCAATCAGCAGGGGCTACAGTTACTCAAAGCAAGATGGAGAGCCTTGGGGATAGGCACATATAGTTGCATTTTGCCCCAGCTGCGTGTTAAACCTTCTGGACCCCGTGGAGGTTCAAGCTCTGCCTCTGCCTATTCTCCAGCAGTTCCCTGTGCCAATTCAAATGTCTTTTCAGGTTGTAGGATCTCTTGTAGCTAGGACCCCAGAGGTCTGTGGCAGGAGTGTTGCGTCCTGGAGCTATTTTACTCTTCCCTTCCTTAGTACCTGTTAGGGATCAAGAGCTGGTCCTGGTGCTTAGTGATGTCATGCAGGCTTCCTAGCTTCCTCCCTCTTTGATCTCACGGTCTACATCACCTTCCTATTGACTTTCAGCATTTTGTCTCAAAAGATCTGTTTGAAGTATGATGGTTTACTCAACATTTTGGTTTCTCTCAGTGGGAGAGGTGTTTCCTGGCTGTGTCTAGTCAGTCATCTTTACCTCTAAGCTATAGTTTTGTAATGTGCAAATTGACCATGAGAGCACTTGGGATAATTTGAAGTCAAGTGAGATCTTGCGAACTGTTTAAAGTACTGGAACAGTTTAAGGTGCTGGGAAAATGTTAGTTATTATTAGTCTACAAAATTTATATCTAAAAGATATTTTGTGATTATTATTCAATACGATAATTTTTATGTTAAGGAAAACAATACAAAATCAATCACAAGCTTATTTAACATTGAGTAATAATAATACCCTCAGGTGAGGCTGGAAATAATTTACAGGTGTATCAGAGCTGGCTATACCAATAGAATTTCAGTAAACTAGGAGTACTAAGAAGATCAGGTATTAATTATCACACGATGAAATTTGGCTCACAAACTTAGAGATTCCACAAGATTCATCAATATAAATTTAGGGAATATAGAGTAATTATATGAAAAAGAGATAAACAAGAGAGACCTCCTCATCTTCCAGATTATTTGTGTGAAATGTATGAGTTATTTTAGATTGGGGATTGGGTCTTGTATCATCTTATAGTTGTCTTTCAGCACCTAGAACAGTGCTGGATGTAAGTTGTATTAATACAAATTCACAGAGAGATTGGTTCCTGTGTCTGCATTTCTGGAAAAACGTGGTTTAAATTAGATTACTGTTAAGTGGGTTCATACTTAGTTGACAACACTATTTGTAATGCTTCAGTGTCAATATAAGAATATTTATTATTTGAATGAAACTCCACAGCAGTCAGTCTTTGGGCAACTCAGTGGGGACCCATTAAGACAAATTATCTTAAAGCAGGAAAAAGAATCTCAGTATCAATCAAATAAATTCTTTGTGTTTTTGTTTAAGTATATAAGAAAAAAGGAGCTAAGAATCAAACATCACATACTGAGGGTTACCAAATTAAGATAATTTAAGATACAATTGATGGAATAAGCAGGTCTTTGCCTAGAAAGGTGAACTTCTGAGGTCTTTGGATATACTGTTTTCCAAGAACATACACAATTTTTTTATGAGCTGCATTCTTTTGTGTAGGCCTTGTTATATTAGACTAGGTTATGTTTGTATTTTAGTTATCTTTCTTTGTAAAGCTAATATGTCCCCACAGCCATTAAATTTATGTCATTGGCCTCATTGGCACCATGGTGCTATGTGTAAAATTAAATAATACAGTGTATGAAATCAATTAGGTTCTTATTGAGCTATTTTCTGCATTTGGGGATACTATAATTAAATAAGATGGTTAGGAAAAGGATAATGTCCAGAGCTACATTGTCCAATACAGTAGCCACTAGCCATGTGTTTATATTTAAATTTGAATGTAAATTAATTAAAGTTAAATTTATTTTAAATTTAATTTATTAAATTAAATTTAAATTCAAAATTCAATTCCTCAGTCTCACTGGCCATAATTTAAGTGCTCAGTATTCACATGTGGCTAGCTGCTATCCTATTGGACAACACAGAAACAGAATATTTTCATCACTTCAGAAGGTTCCATTGGACCGTGCTGTTTTAGAGAACAGCAATGTAAATGCTGAGATATAACTGTCAGATTTGAGGTTTTTTAGCCTCAAGAAGAGGAGCTTGGAATAGAAGCTAAGTTAATAGTCATTGACTACATGAGAAGCTTTGGTAATCATCCTGCAGTTTAAGAAAGGAAGAATAATAAATTAGGACCAGGTAAAACTGTGGCAGGAAGGATTCAGATAGACTTTTTAAATTTTATTTTTATTTTTATTTTTTTTTTTGAGACAGAGTCTCACTCTGCCACCCAGGCTGGAGTGCAGTGGTGCCATCTTGGCTCACTGCAAGCTCCGCCTCGCGAGTTCATGCCATTCTCCTGCCTCAGCCACCCGAGTAGCTGGGACTACAAGTGCCCCCACCTCTCCTGGCTAATTCTTTGTATTTTTAGTAGAGATGGGGTTTCACCGTGTTAGCCAGGATGGTCTTGATCTCCAGACGTTGTGATCCGCCCACCTCGGCCTCCCAAAGTGCTGGGATTACAGGCGTGAGCCACTGCACCCTGCCTCGATAGACTTTTTTTTATTACTTTCCAACTTTTATTTTAGGTTCAAAGCGTATATGTGCAGGTTTGTTACATGGGTAAACTATGTGTTGGGGGCAGGGTTGGTGTACAGATAATTTTGTGACCCAGATAATCAACGTAACTCGATAGGTAGTTTTTCAGTTCTCACCCTCCACCCACCCTCCACCCTCAAGTAGGCCCTGGTGTCTGTTGTTCCCTTCTTTGTGCCATGTGTACTCCATGTTTCGCTCTCACTTGTAAGTGACAACATGCAGCATTTGATTTTCTGTTCCTGCATTAATTCACTTAGGATAATGGCCTTCAGCTTCTAGATAGACTTTTTGAAGTCCTTCTCACAAGAAAAATTAAACCTTTGGAATAAACTAAATATGGAGAATATGCAAATGTTTCCTGGATTGTTGATAAAAATGTATAGAACAGTGATTTCTAATATTTTAATGCCCTAGATGTTTACATGGATGGATCTTACTCTTCTATAAAAAATTAACTTTAAAGAAATTCACATATCATTTGTCCCATGCCTCCAACCTTGAGTGTGGTGTTGCTTTTTAGTGTCTGTTTCTTGAGAAACCACTGAGGAAGAAAAACTGCTAGAAATCAGTAATATTTTAAAGTCAGTATCTAAGTATAGTTAAAAAGTATTTTGTGTTTGTATAAGACAGACTGTTTTTTAGCCCTAGCCAATATTTGCTGCTCTTGTGGATTCCTGAACCTGTTTTAGTAACTGAGCCCCACCACCTAGAGGAGGCTGGTTCTTGTCTAGGAGCTGCTGGTCTACACATTTACCTCTCGGAGGGAGTTAAAGTGAGTTGGACTGGAGGCTACAGGCAGAGGTAAATGACTTTTAACATTCCTTCTGGTCCTCCACTTCATGATTAAGTACTTCTGCTCATACGTTTAAGTTTTGCTACTTTTTTTCTGGCCTGTATCCAGATTTTTACCAATCTGATCTGAAATGAAATTTTTCATTTGATTTTAAATCAGGCCATTGTAGGCTTTTGAAAGCTCAATGATAGCTTCTCATGTCGTAGCTTTAGTGCCCTGAAAGATCATTTTATTAAATGTAAATCCAGATGATCTCCTTTATCTAAGATGTCCATTGGTATAAGCGATGTGCACACATTCTACACCTGGCAGGACCTTCAGTTATGCATGAAAATCTTGAGTTCCCTTCTTAGTCATGCAACCTTGAATTCCTTGAGAATGTGATTTTTTTCATTTTTTATTTTCTTTAAATCTACATTAATAACATAGGGCTGTGAACATCTCATTGAAAAGGATTAGCCCTTGAGAGAAAAGGGATTTGGATTCTTGACTTGTGCTCATAAGCCCAGGATGGAGAGTTCAGGACCATTGGTTATGGTTATGGGAAACTTGGCCATCCTGTGTGTAATCCCATGTGGACAATAAAATCTGTTTGGGAAGCAATTATGAGGGTTAATTTTCTTTTAATCTGCTTTATTCTGGGGACTGGACTCTGGTGTCAGGCAAATAGACTCAACAGTCCAGCCGAGGCAGCCTGCATCGTGGTTCACTGAAAGTCTAAATCCCTTCAGTCGCTTTAAGAACAATGTTTCTTTCAGAAGTGCCAGAGGCACTGTGTGTAGAAATCAACATTCAGGGCATTTTAGCTATAGGAAAAGCTCAGTCTATAACTCGAGATGAAATATTTCTCTTCCCATGACTCTGGCTTAGCCTAGGAAAAAGAAGTTTTTTTTTTTTTTTTTAAACTAAGTGGTCTACAAAGACATTCAACTGACAAAGGTAAATCATTCTTAAGTTTTTAACGTTCACAAATTCTTACGAATGGGCATTTATTATCTACTTTTTTCCAGGCACTGGAGATATGATTCTCTTTAATGAGGAAGCCAAACAAGTCAACATTCAGGTGTATATAGTGCAGAAGGTTTGGGGTTAGAGTGATGGAGATTTCCATGGTAGCACAGAGGAGAGAAATCTCACTCAGTCTGTGACAGTGAATGGGGGAGCGAGGATTAGGGTCTTCCAGGTCTTCCAGGACCTGGAAGACGAAATATCTAAGCTGAATCTTGAATTATTATTATTTTTTTAAGGTAAGGAGTTGCAGTTGGGGGAAGCTGAAGTCATAAGGAGGATACAGTACGATGCATGCAGAATGCTAAAAAGCCTTCATTTCTAATAGAGCATAAATAGCACACTGTTGAGTATCAGGAGAATTAGAAGCAAAGAAGCAAATGTTCCCCAAACGTCACGTGATCATCTCTTTCCTTTTAGCACAATATCCCAAAGGAAAATAACTGAAGTGAAATACATACATATGCACACATGCACACATTTTTTCAAATATAAGGAAAGTTTTCAATATAAGAAAACAATAAAGGCAGTGTTTGAATGAGGCTTACTTGAGGTCAAAATTAAAGCCATCAGCCAATAAACCAGAACTCCAATCTTGTCAGAGTCAAAGAACAAAGAAAAAGTTTAAGTTCTGACCAATTCTTGAAAATCTGGAAAATTTTCTCCAATAGCTCCTCAAATGGCCTAATGGCAAGTATTTCTGGACTTTTTGATTACAATCATGTGCTGCATGATGATATTTTGGTCAACAGCGTACTGCATGTACAATGGTGGTCCCATAAGATTATGATGGAGTTGGAAAAATTTTATTGCATAGTGATGTTGTAAGCCATTGAAATATCATAGCAAAACACATTACTTATGTGTTTGTGGTGATGGTGGTGTAAACAAATCTGCCACACTGCCAGTTACATAAAAGATTAGCACCTACAGTTATGTACAGTACAGAATACTTGACCATGATAATAAACGACTATGTTACTGGTTTATGTATTTACTAGACCATGCTTTTGTTTAGAGTGTACTTCTTCTACTTATTAAAAAAAGTTAACTTGTAAAATAGCCTCAGGCAGGTCCTTCAGGAAGTATTCCATAAGATGGCATTGTTACTATAGGATATGACAGCTCTATGCATATTATTTCCCCGGAAAACCTTCCAGTGGGACAAGGTGTGGAGGTGGAACACAGTGACATTGATGATCCTGACCCAGTTTGGGCCTAGGCTAGTGTTTGTGTTTGTGTCTTTGTTTTTAACAAAAAAGTTTAAAAAGTTAAAAAAAAATTAAACATTTTAAAAGGAGAAAAAAGCTTATAGAATGAGGATATAAAGAAAATATTTTTGTACAGCTGTACAATGTTTGTGTTTTAAGCTAAGTGTTATTACAAAAGAGTCAAAAAGTTAAAATAATTAAAAAGTTACAAAGCAAAAGAGTTACAGTCAACTAAGATTAATTTATTATTGAAGAAAGAAAAATATTTCTTTATAAATTTATAGTGTGTGTTTATACAGTCCCAAGTAATGCACAGTAACATTTACTAGATTTCGTATTTACTCACCCAGACCTTCACATTTATTCACTTGTTGACACGCCCAGAGCAACTTCTAGTCCTGCAAGCTTGGTTCATGGCAAGTGCTCTGTATAAGTGTAGCATTCTTTTAATTTTTTTTACTGTATCTTTACTGTACCTTTTCTATGTTTAGGTCAGTTTAGATACACAAATATTTATCACTGGGTTACAGTTGCCTGTAGTATCCAGTGTAGTAACATGCTGTACAGGTTTGTAGCCTAGGAATAATAGGCTGTACCATACAACCCAGGTGTGTTGTAGGCTATAGCCTCTAGGTTTATGTAAGTATACTCTATGGTGTTCATAAGAGGACAATATTGCATCATAACACATTGCCCAGAATGTACCCTCACTGCTAAATGACACATGACTATACTTTTTTATTATCCTGATATAGAAACAAGTGTGGAAGCAGCAGAAAGAACAGTTGTCCCCTCATTTCAAAGGGGATAAGCTTTGTTGTTTTGATGATGAGCCTCTTTAGCAGACAGCTAACCACATGCATGCTCAGCTTCATTTATAGCTTGCTGGGCTCAATCTCCAACATAATATTGGCCTGAAATACTGCCAAAAAGAAAAAAAGGGAGGTATTCTCTATGTAAATAAAATTCCATCCTTTTACTTAAAGGATTTGGGCATTTTAGTCCTTCATTAACAAACTCTTTGAAGTGTGGGTCCCAGCACATCTGTAAAGGGTTGTAGGCTTTTTTAAGACTATTTTTGGATTTTGAACAAATTTAACAATTTCTACAGCATGAATGTCTCATTGTTTCTTAAAATCGTAGGATTAGAAAAACATATCACTTTAATTTTCCTCTGTTCTAGTCTGAGACTGAGATTTTCATATTGGTCAGAAAAGAACATTTCCCAAAAGCAATAGATTTTTACAAAGCCATGGATAATTTTTATTTCCTTTCTCAGCACAGCGTGAGGAGAATTGGAAAACTCTTATGAGAACTGATAAAGAATACAGAACATGTTCTTTGTTTCTTGGCAAAAGAAACTTCTATCCTAAGTTTTGTGGTTGAGGGAAGCATAAATCAATCCCCTAAAGAGCCCAAATCATAGTTGGATTCAAGTGGGAAACCACTTTCCTGGTTATGCTTGAGTGGCATCCTTTGGCTGGTTTGGGTAACATACAATTTCCCCACATTGGAAGGCTTAGGACTTCCTCTAAGTGGGTTGAATATGCTATGCCTTTTCATTCAAAGAAACTCAATCCACATATTTTACAGAAGTAGGAGGTTGTCTTATGAGGCTACTTGGGAAAGAATGTCTTGTGGCAAATCTCAAGCCACCTGAACAAACATGAACACAGCATGGGTCTCCCTAAGAGGGCTTTCTCAGGATGGAAGGCAGAGTAGTCACTCTGTCTTCATCTCTAGAAAAGCTGAGTGGAGTTTGCTTTCTTAAGAGTGATATGAGACCATCTGGGCCTATCTGGCATCCTATCTAAATCTTTAGAAGGAAAATGGTGGCAGCCAGGTACATCATATCTTCTGTGAGTTATAGAGGCTGACTTCAGGAGTGGTAACAATGCCAGATTTGGGAATGAGCCATTAGACTCTATTAATTTCTTACCCAGCCCTATTTTGGATGCCAGATCAGAAAAGGTGAATGGGAAAAGTATGGACTTTTGAACTAAGGAAAATAATATAGATTGCTATTGCTTCAAGCATCTGTGAAAATATAGACAAAGAAGAAATAGATATTAAACAAGATAGACCTTTATAATTGGAAACATCTTACGTTAATATACTTTACCATCCAGGAAAACTGTGGCATTTAGCTATAGGCTTTCAAATGGAATAGCACCCTAATTCTTCCGAGAACAGTACTCTTGATTTGGTGTTAAGGCTGCTCATGGGACCAGATTGTGTGAGAAGGTCCATGTAGTAGGCTACAAAATGGCCCTCCAAAGGATATCTGCTTCCTAGACTGTGGAAGCTATAAATGATAGCTTAGTTGGAAAAGGGTCTTTGCAGGTGTGATTAAGTTAAGGAATTTGAGATGCAAGGAATTTTTTTTTTTTGAGATGGAGTCTTGCTCTGTCGCCCAGGCTGGAGTGTAGAGGTGCGATCTTGGCTCACTGCAAGCTCTGCCTCCTGGGTTCACGCCATTCTCCTGCCTCAGCCTCCCGAGTAGCTGGGACTACAGGCGCCCGCCACCACGCCCAGCTAATTTTTTTTTGTATTTTTAGTAGAGACGGGGTTTCACCATTTTAGCCAGGATGGTCTCGATCTCCTGACCTCGTGATCCGCCCGTCTCGGCCTCCCAAAGTGCTGGGATTACAGGCATGAGCTATCGCGCCCGGCTGAGATGCAAGGATTATTTTGGACAAGCTGGTGGGCCCTAAATGCCATCACAAGTGTCTTCATAAGGGAGAGGCAGAGGAACACTATACCAACAAAAGAGGAAGATAATGAGGCAATGTGACCACGGAAGCAGATTGTGGTAATTTAGTCGCAAGTTAATGAGTGCCAGCAGCCATCAGAAGCTGGAAGAGGCAAGGAATGTTTTCTTCCCTACATAGAGCCTCTGGATGGAGAGTGCCCTGCTACCATCTTGATTTTGGCACAGTGATACTGATTTTGGACTTCTGGCATCCAGAACTGTGAGAGAATACCTTTCTAGTGTTTTAGGTCACCAAGTTTGTTGTTGTTGTTTTTAACAGCTACCATAGGAACTAATAAATTTATCCAGGATGGTCTCGATCTGCTGACCTCGTGATCCACCCACCTCGGCCTCCCAAAGTGCTGGGATTACAGGCATGAGCCATCACGCCCGGCTGAGATGCAAGGATTATTCTGGATGGGGTTGTTTCAGTCCAAGTCCAAATGTATTTTCAAATCCTGAAATCAGATCATTGACAAGTCACTGAGAACTCAGTGCCACCAACATGGAAATGGGTGGTAAACTAGGGGAAAGGCAACAGTTCAGGAGCTGGTGACGCTGGTCTGCTGTAGCCCAGGTCAGGAGGCAACAGGCAGCAGATGAGACTGGAAGAACAGAGAAAGAAGAGAAAATGCAGGTCGGGCGCAGTGGCTCATGCCTGTAATCCCAGCACTTTGGGAGGCCAAGGCAGGTGGATCACGAGGTCAGGAGATGCAGACCATCCTGGCTAACGTGGTGAAACCCTGTCTCTACTAAAAATACCAAAAATCAGTCAGGCGTGGTGGTGTGTGCCTGTGGTGCCAGCTACTCGGGAGGCTGAGGCAGGAGAATAGCGTGAATCCAGGAGGCAGAGAGACTGTGCCACTGCACTCCAGCCTGGGCAACAGAACCAGACTCCGTCTCCAAAAAAAAAAAAGAGAGAAAGAGCAAAATGAAGCTAAGCAATAGGATTGGCTCATGAGAACTTGGATTCTGGTAGCTTTCATGTAGCTTGACCTGTCCCTGTAGGATTGGGAGAAGGCCCTAAAGTCACATGCCACCATCTCCAGATACTGAATCCTCAATAGGGCCTTGTGGAATGCAAAATAATATCCTTTTTCTTGGATTGCCACCCGAAGGATTAGTATAGCATCAGTATAAGAGGGAGTTTAATAGTCCTGAAGTATTCGCATCTCTTTATCCTTAATGGCCAAACCTTGTCCTCGTTATCTTCTTCCATCCCCACTGCCTGAGAAGAATGAAGGTTTGCAGATGTCTGAAGATGACTTGGACTGAAACAACTTGATCCATAATGTGAGCCCATGATTCTTAAGTTACTTATATGTTTTCCGCTCCTACTTTTCTGCTATGTGGGCTTCCAAATATCACTCATTTTCTCTTTTGTTTTCACTTTATGGGGCTTATGGTTACGTTAGAGGAGTTGATATTGAACTTTCAAAATGTATTATACAGTACTCTGAATTGTTTTAAAGAAAAACCTAATATTAATATCTATCATCTATCTGTTGATGACCTGTGTGTTTATCTATAATAAAGTACTACTACTAATAAAATCCCCTAGGCAAATGAATTTTAGGATTATTATAAGTTTGAAATGTGTCAGAGATAGTTTGGGGAACAGAGAAAGTTCAAATGAGTGAGGTTTACTGCCTCTCATATTGTGAAGGTATAATCTAAGGTGACTTTTTCAGCTCTTCCACTTTGGTTCATTTACTCACTCACTTCTTTGCTATTTCATCCGTTCATTGATTCAGGCACCTACTAAGTACAGGTACTATGCTAAGTGCGGGGTCTACAAAGCCTGAGAAACCTCTGTCCTGTCCTTAAAGGGATGCAGGGGCTCTGACTTGGTAGCCTGCCCAGGTTTCTCTTTTTAAATTGGAATTTGCATGGTTTCTCCATTTAACCACAGATCTCATCTCTCCCTTCTGTGTTACACATAAATGGATTTATATATTTACATTATCTGCCTGATCTCTGTAATCCATGGAGTTTTAGACCTCAGACTTAAATTTTATTTGAGAAGAACAGTCTCTGGGGCTGTCCTCATTCCAAGCTTTAATTCTTGAATTATTCCCAACCTCCCATAGCAACTGGAGACATAGAGTCTGGGAACCAAGACGAGAATGAGGGAGTTGATGTAAAATGCGTGTACACCCACTGAATGAGGATGCAGTGGCAGAATTGAATGTCTTGGTTGGACATTCAGTTGGTAACAAAAACTCATAATGCTAAAAAGTCTGATTCTTGGTCCTAAGAGAAAAACATTATTCTTTGTGGGAGAATTGAGAGTCAAACTTAATCTTCGAGGACTATGAGAACTCCATAGGTAAGAAAATTAACCTAACTCCCAGATGGATGACACTGACCTGGTCACCTGGTCACTACAAGAACAATTAAGATCAAGTTCCTAAGTGTTATTCCTGACTTAAGGCAACTGGCAAAGACTTGGCAGTGTCAGCTGACAAACTTCAGGATATTCTGAGTGTGGAAGGATGACTGGCAGGTATAAGAATTCAGGTTTGAACCAACACATATACTTGTTCTAATCAGTGCCTAGAATAGTATTGGTCACATAGCAGGTACTTAAAAAATATTTATTAAATTGGATCCTTTAGTGTACTTGGGGTAGGTGAGTTGGAGGTAGGCAGAGGTAGGCCTACGAGTGGAGCATATATAGTTTTTTCCTCCTTTTCTACAAGGTTTATTTCTAAAAGGCAGAGGGCCAAAGAGGGTAACTTAGTCTGTTGTGCCAGGGCTTATGGGTAAAAGAGAAGCAAGTGGCTTAACTTCTCTGACCTTTTAGTTCCCTTATGTATCATAAAGGATACGAGAAAGTTCCTTGAGAAGGCCACTGCAAAATTATGGTTTTAAATAAAAGTTATTAAACGTTATGTGTGTACTTTATACAGACAACAAAATTTGCTCTCTCAAATGGAAACTGAATAGAGAACGAAGAAGGTTTTATAACTGTCTTTTATAACCATCTACCTAGCTACTACCTCTAGGCTTTGATAGATCAGCCCCATCAACAAATAGCCACCATTTAATAACAACAATGACAATAATAATAATTAGTGATAGTAGTAACAAAACCCACTAATATGGAGGCCTACTCTAAGCCAATCACCATTTAATGTCTTTCCTCATATTCATTACTGCATTTAAACCTCGCAACAACCTTGAAAGGTAGGAGTAACTTTTCAATGTCATTAAATACTGAAGCTGGAGCTCAATGTAATTAAAGAACTTGTCCGAGGCTTCACAGCTAGTAAAATATAACCAGGTCATAATGCAGGTCAGTTTTGTTCCAAATATATAGTCTTTACTCGTCATCACTTTCCCTCCCCATCCTACATGCATAAGAATGAAAAAGATGAGCTTCTATTTTTGTGTCACATGATTTATATAGTCTAGGGTTGTTTAATCCAAGCCTTTTGATAACCTTGTACAATTAATAGTATGGTAGCAATTACTATTATCCCCACTTAACAGAGTAGGAAACTGTGGCTCAGAGAGGCCTTTTAATTTCCCTAGAGTCATCCCAGGAACTAGAGCTCATGTCACCTTGACTCCAAAGTTGCCTTTTTTCCATTATACTGATAGGTTTTCTGCTTATTGAGCAACTCTGCTGTGCGAGACACAATTCTAGATGCTTTTAGGGGGGTAGTAATCATTAATTCTCACAAATATTCCACAAAAGAAAATGTTCTCAGCCCCATTTTGTTGATGGGGAAACTGATCTTCAGAGAGTTTAAGTAAGTATAAGTGGTGTGTCATCAAAAGTTAGTACACCTGGGCCTGTCACAATTGCTGAGGCCTCCCATATAGCCATATTGTGATTATTTATATGATTTATTGGTCACTGAGGTGTCCCTTATAACATGTTCCCCTTTCCCATATGCCTATTGTAGGAATCATAATGCTATCATTGGACATTTATTTCTTTGGTATACATTATTTCTCCCTCTGGTTGGAAAAGCTTACTATGGAGATAGAGACTTTGATGGAGAGCACAGAGGAAGGGATTTTTTTGGAATATGAGGTCTAACTTTTGGAGGACTTACCCAAGTGGGGTTTCCCCAGTGGGGAGCTGAGGAAACCAGTGACCAGCAGAAGACATGACAATGGAAAGTATGAAAGTGCCTTACTCTTCCAGTGGGTCATGCTGAGGGCATGTTGGTTTGATTAGAGATTCTCAAACACAAAGATCATCTGGAGAGCCTCTTTAAACACAGATCGCTGGACCCCACTCTCAGAGTTTCTGATTCAGAAGGTCTAGCTTGGAGTCTGAGAATCTGCAGTTCTAGCAAGTTTCCTGGGATACTAAGGTTGCTGGCTTAGGGGCTATACTCTGAGAACCATGGTTCTATAGTCTGACTGAGAATCATGAGGTGAAATGGTATCTGGAAGGGGAGAAATGCCCAGCACTATGGTGTCTGGTCATCTTCTACTAGGTAAACTGATGTCTATTATGTACAAAATGTGATGAGAGGGAGACACAGATAGGGGAACAAGAAGCCAGTAGGAATTTAAGACTTTCTTTTTTTGAGGCGGAGTCTCTCTTTGTTGCCCAGGCTGGAGTGCAGTGGCTGGATCTCAGCTCACTGCAAGCTCTGCCTCCCGGGTTTACGCCATTCTCCTGCCTCAGCCTCCCGAGTAGCTGGGACTACAGGCACCCGCCACCTCGCCCCGCTAGTTTTTTGTATTTTTTAGTAGAGACGGGGTTTCACCGTGTTAGCCAGGATGGTCTCGATCTCCTGACCTCGTGATCCACCCGTCTTGGCTTCCCAAAGTGCTGGGATTACAGGCTTGAGCCACTGCTCCCGGCCTGAATTTAAGACTTTCTTACATGAACACCAGATATTTTACATTCTCATTTTTTAGTGGGTAAACAGCATAGCTAAAAAATTTGTAAGGAAAACACAGTTAATAAACATTAAACACTGTCTTCCATGAATGTAAATTTAGACAATACAAAAATATAGAATTGCTACTTAATACGTGTATTAGAAGTAACTCAGAAGCAACATACATACACCTGGATAGAACTGAAAAGGTCATTTATTGATAGGAAAAATTCCAGTTTCTTCCTTTTCCTGGCATATGTGGTTGACTAGAAAATCACACAACAGACCCTTATTATAATGCATTTGTGTAAAATGGTGAATTTTCTCTTTATATCCTTTACATTTAGAAGACTTTGATTTGATTCAAAATTTCAGACACTTTGCTTGACCTCATGAATTTAAGGTACAAACGGGTGGCTCTGAATTCTTGGCTGTTTATTTCCTGAATCCCAGAGAGTCGTGTGCTTAATAACTGATGATGTGTGATGAATTTTCAGTGAATGCCTCTGGGGGGAATGTTCTGACTTGCAGCTCAGAGAGAAGCTGGCGCAGAAAGCAAAGGAGAAGGTTGCAAATCCCTTAATGAAATTTTTAATAAAAGAAGCTTTGAATGCATGCTTTTTTCAAATCGTTGCATCAAACCATTTTCGAGAGTCGACATAACTGATCAAGAGAGTGAGTATTAAGAATGCAAAAAGACAGCACAATTAAAGAGAGAGGCACATCTGGGAGCAGGAGAAGGCCAGAAAGTAGCTTTGAACCTGAATCAGGAAATTTTCATGGTGGCCAGTTCTTTTGGAGACTCTTGGATTCCTCTCTTTCAGTTTCTTAACTTTAAAGAGTAAAACTGCGCAGCACTTTGTACGGACCACCTCTACCACCACCCCATTCTGTTCCTAGCTTTTCCTTACTGAGAGGAAGCAAACTTTGTGCAAGAATGCTACAGGGCCAGTCTTTGCCAGGAGAGTGATGGGAACTGAGAATCAATGAGGAAGGTGCTGCTTGAGAGCTAAGTCATCAACTTCACTTCTCTCCCAGGCTGTTTTTGCTCTTCACTCCATGGAGAGCCTCATTTCCAGATGGCACTGAAGGCACCTGATGGATTTTATTTCTGCTAGTCAGATGTCAGAGTCCTTCTCAAAAGGGATATGAGAAGATGGCAGGGGTCTCAATGAAGAGATATCCTGTGATACATAGATCCCCAAAGTACTCTTACCTCTCAGTAAAAAAGGCAGTGGTCTTGTTTGAAAGAAGGAGAAACAGCCACTTTCTTCCATTTTTTTTTGTTTGAAAATAATAAGTATTGCTTTTAAGCCTTCCTCAGAGTCAGAACACAGGTATGCATTGACCTCAAAGGTCCTCATGGTATATTCTCTAACAAATGTAAATAAAACGCTGTGGCAAGCCTGCTGAATGAGAAAGATGATGAAGAAAGGCACAGTTGTCTTCTCAACAATTATTTGCAGACTTCATTAATAAATTGTCCTCTGAAGCAGCAATCAAGCAGATTCTTCCCCTTGGCAAGATGTTTAACAGCTTCACAGAAACAGCTGTAATCAGACCAAGATTAGAACAGAGGGAGGCTTACTTTACGTATTTCCTCCTGTAGTTTGTGAACAAGCGTACGAGGTACTAGTCAAGTAGGTTTCCCAACAGTTCTGTGTATAGCCCCTCAGGAGTGCTCATTCATTGACATACTTATATGTGCGGTTGAAAGTTTCCTTCTGCCCTATTTTTGAATCTTTTGTGTTTTATCAAAAACAGAATGAAGTACCCTCTCTGTATGTTTACACTGAAAGTTGGGGAGGGGGTATCTCAAAAGACCCCACTGAGGTGTAATTCATTGCAGGTTGTGTTATAGGGGAGAGAAAATAAAGGGGTTGAGGAGAAAAAAAAGATTATTATTTTTTTTTTTTTCAAAAAAGGATTTTGTGGCTTTTGGCACTGTTAATAATTTGTGTGGAAAAATAATGTTTTTTTGTGTGTTTCATCCTGTGCCAAGGCAGCTGCTGGTGCAGTAGCGTTCTGCAACAAATTAGAGGGCAGTTAAAGCGAGATTTTCCACCATCAAGAACAAAGCAAGGCCAGTTAGCATGAGGACAGCTTGTTCTAGTTGCTAATGTGCTTAAAAACTTGCTGCACATAATTTGAAACAGCTTTTGTGTGAGGATGCCGTGGCTCCGGTTTCTGAGGTCTAGTTCTAATTCCAAATCAAATGGAAGCAGCTGAATTAGAAAATGACAAGTTATGCACTGACGTCGTCTGTCCTGGCTACAAAGATAATTTTTTTCATCATTGCTATTGATATGAAAGTTAATTCCTCTCAATATTAAAATATTTAATGGGTGACAGCTGTCTGAAATATGAAGCCTGCAGCCCCTATTTACCGAAGAGAGCTCTCAATAACTGTGTGGCAGTTCTAACACACTTACAAATTATTTAAAGATGTATTACCTTTGCTGGTAAGGAAGCAGATGTTAAAAAGATTCAGTGCCTCCTTAAAAGTTGATCTGAACCTCAGGAGTTTTAATCAAGGTAGCTTTTTATTTCACTGGCTTGGAATTAAATGGGATTCCTTGGTTGCAATGCATTGGAAAAGAGCATGCTGGAGTCCAAATATCTTTCAGTGCTTAGAATTTAAAACTTTCATTTGTAACTCGGATAGGCTGTACAGAATTAAATCTAGGTGGGAGAGAAATATGAGAAGGTAGATTTTTAGTTGGAGTTTTTTGCCTACTTAAACACGAGCTGGGCACAGCTATAGTGGTGAGAGGTTTTAGACCCCGTGTGCGCAAGAAATGAGTTCAGTTCCTAAATTCACATTCATCAGGCTGAATATTAAGTTCTTCTTAAAGGCCAAGTGCACCGCTGACACCCTCACTAATAGGATTTCAAATGGTATAGTTATAACTATTCTAGAAAATACTAATAAACGACGTTAAGGTCTAAAGAAGGCCTTGAAGAAATTTCAGAGATCAAAATTTCTTTGTAGACTGTATACACATGGAGAAAAATGAAAGGATTTTAGCTAAGTTAAGATAAATAGAAGAATTTTATTCAAAGCAAGTTTCAGAAAACCTGTCTTTCATCCATATTATACCACTGCATCTGGGGAAAATTATGCACTTTTATTTTTTCTACAGAATATCAAAAATGGGCTTCTTGAATTCATTTACTTTCAGAAAAAATGCAAATTGACCAAGTATTTAGTATGTGTAAGCACTATTTATCTCGAGTTGAAGTTAAGTGAACTGGAAATTAGGGATTGGAGGAAAAAAAGTGTGGGGAGGGCCTCTTAACACTCAGGACAATGGAGCAGCTACTCAATTGGTGAAGGGCTACTGAGTGTGGTTGTGCAAGTTGTACACTGCACACCTCAGGGAATGCTATTCAGTTTGTAGTTAGACAGTGTATAATGTGCATGACCACCTTATACCTGAATTGGTGTGATTTTAAGGTACATGGACAGATTTATCTGTCTAGATATTCCCATATGGACAATCACAGTACCTGGTTATCTTGTCCAAGTACCTTTATAAGGGATGAGATTTAAATATTTTTTATAAGGGACATTATCAGTGAAGAATGATACTGTAGTTAGCTAACATATTAACCTCCCCATCCTTTTCTTGGCAAAAGAAACATTGTCGCCATTATAAATCAGGATGCTAAAAGAAATGAATATAGGACAGATCAGTTTTAATAGCGAAATAGGAAAATATTAGAAGCTTAAGGGCCTGTTTAGCCAAGGAAGATGCATAATATGGTATCTTAAGCAGCAAAGAAAATCTGGGGGTATTGAGGACCTGGGTTGAGAAGACACAGAAAAGAGCAGGAAAAGCTTCACATATTTTAGAATTTTTCATAGGGCTATCTTAATTACAGAAACAAATATTCATTTAAAATTTCCAATTATTTCTGTCTCCAGATTAGTAGGAAAAGGCCTACAGGAATATGTTAAAACATTTTTTTTTTTTTTTCTTATTCAACTTCTACAAAGCCTAATTGGTGTTTCCAAGATTTAGCATTTCAACAGATACTTGTTGGGTAGCTCTTATCTAACAGACATGGTAGAACATATGCAATGGCACATGTCAAAGTTCCTAATCTCAACTGGCAGACATTTGAGTAAGAGACATAAAGTAAGCTAAGCACATTCACATCAGCATAAAGAGTTATAAGGATTTAAAGAAGGTGGAGATCACATATGGTTGAGGTGGGGGGTGCATCAAGGAAAGTTTTCTGATGAAGATGCTGTATTTAGGTCGGGAGATGGAGACCATCCTGGCTAACATGGTAAAACCCCATCTCTACTAAAAAATACAAAAAAATTAGTGGGGCGTGGTGGCGAACACCTGTAGTCCCAGCTACTCGGGAGACTGAGGCAGGAGAATGGCGTGAACCCGGGAGGTGGAACTTGCAGTGAGCCGAGATGGCGCCACTGCACTCCAGTCTGGGCAACAGAGTGAGACTCTGTCTCAAAAAAAAAAAAAAGATGGATCTCAATAGATGACACAGCTAGTAACTGGGATTAGAACTATGTTCCATGGTTTTAAAAGTCCCAAGAATTGTAAAAATTTAGATGGGTTGAAAAATTTTCAAAGATCTTAACACAATTAAGTTTGATTATAATTCCATTTGATTTGCTCATGTTTTATGCTAGCTATTCTTGTTACCTTTAGGAGAGAGGTAGGTTAAAAAAATAAGAGGCTTGCAATGATAAGGGATAAAAGTAATATTTGGATAGGTATTGGCCTAAGAACTGTTTCTGTGATATAATCTGAATTGTCTGTTTACCCTCAGGAAAATATAATTAGGTCATTTCCAGCCACACTCCTGTTCAATCTTTAGCTACTTAAATTTTGTCAGCAGCATCATTCTAAATAATGAATTGCCCTGAGGGATGAGGGAGTTGTTATCCCTTTCATGGGTTACTCCCAAGGGTATCAGCTTCCTGGGACTTCCTGGTGAAATATGCTCCAATGACCACATAATGCTTTCGGGCAGAGAGATGCAGGAAGCCACTGACTTGTAAGGAAACATCCACAGGTGATCTCCAGGAGGGCTGAGGGAATATGAGTGAAGCACCAACAGAGTTTGGCATGGTGTATATAAAAAGATAAAGAAACAAAAAGTAGGATTCTGTGGCCAATGCATAGTTGAATGGAATAAAATAAGTTTATTATTAGACTTCTCAGTAATTTTAATATTCATCACGAACAGATTATACAGCTTTTATGAAACTTACTCGACCAAGGAACACATTTTTGAAGGAATCTTTCACAAAGCTAATGGTGCCTAGAAAATAGTTTGCAAATATCTCATTTCCTGCATTGACACAGTGTCTTTCTGTTCAAAACACACTCCTAGGCCTCAGATGGGATTAGAGAGATGTAGAGGTAAATCTGACTTAAATCTTGCCTCTAGGTTGCTTATGATCCAGTAGGGAAGATGAGGAATGTGTGAAACAATCATAATGTACATATAAGAAATTACAGTGATATGGGGGATTAAAGATTATCTCTAGGTGGGATACAAGGAAGGCTTCCTGGATGAAGTGGTATTGACCTGGACCTTGAATTTAGGGTAGGCTTGGAGAATGTTAAGAGGGAGGAAGTGTCACTTTAGGCTTAGAAAACATAGGAGGGGATTTAATGGGGGAATAGTGTTGAAACGCTAGTATATACAGATGGTCATAAAGTCTACAAAAGGTTGGCCAGATAAGAAACAAAATATTGTCTAAAACTTCTCTCAGTAATAAACTATATATATATAAAATATGTATAAACCTATATATGTAATATGCATATACACATAAACGTATCTTCAGAATCCTAATAATTACCTTTCCGTGTTCACATACACCCTTATGCTCTCGGTTGGTGAATCTAGAAAATAGTTCAAAATGTCATGGAACTGCCTGGTAGTCTGTGGACAGCTCCCCTGAGATTTCTCATCACTTTCACCACATCTGGAGCTGTTACAGTTGTGGTATCAACTAGCAAAAGGAGGGCATTGAAAACTCCCCTCCATAGAAGACTACCTATTCCAGGAGCAACTACACTCCAGAATCTGTCCATTTAACCCCCAAACTTAAAACACTGTACTCCTTTAACCTATGCAAGCTCTCGTAAATGCTTAGGTGACTACCTGTAATATGAGACCAAGGTGATTAGTTCAGTTCTCATGTCAGTGAAAGTATGAATGATTGATTTCATTAAAGTTCTGCTCCTGGTAAAATAATTCAAATCATATGAAATTATATTGTTGAAAATATACCAAGAACTTGAAGAAAAAAATTAATGACTTCTTTTCATTTTTTAAATGTTGCCTTCTAATCCTTATCCAGATGCATACATATTTTTTCTTACCATGAATGATTACAATTTTGTAATTTTATTTATTGATGTATCTTACCTTTTGTTTCTCCATATTCTTTTACATTTTTATTGAAGGATCTATTTTAAAAGACTAATTTGATTGTTTTGTAAAAAATCATTATAAAAATGTCAATCAAAACTCAAAACTACAAAAAGAAAGTAAAGAAAAAAACCCTCAAAACTCCATATCCCAAAATAACTCTCATTAACATTTATTATAAATAATTCTAGACATACTGGCATTGTGTTTCAGTGAGAAAGGCAGATAAAATGAAATTGAGATAGTTGCTGAACTTTAGATAAATCTCTCTTTAACAAAATATAGGGCTTCCTAAAGTATCCCTTTAAAGTTACTCATCAAAGTAGTATAGATAGACTATAAGAGATGGTAGTGGTTTCTTTGGTTTGGTTTTTTAGCTATGTGTTTATGTGGGCACGGTGGCTCACGCCTGTAATCCCAGCACTTTGGGAGGATGAAGTAGGCGGATCACTGAGGTCAGGAGATCAAGATCATCCTGGCTAACATGGTGAAACCCCATCTCTACTAAAAATACAAAAAAAGTTGCCAGGCGTGGTGGCGGGCCCCTGTAGTCCCAGCTACTCAGGAGGCTGAGGCAGGTCAATGGCGTGAGCCAGGGAGGCGGAGCTTGCAGTGAGCCCAGATCATGCCACTGCACTCCAACCTGGGCAACAGAGCGAGACTCCGTCTCAAAAAAAAAAAAAAAAAAAAAAAAAAAGAGAGAGAAAATTAGACTTCTTCCTATTTTTCCCACCCATTTCAATCTTTGTATTGTTATATTATTATTCTTCTAATATCATCAAGTTGTATTTACGTTATCTTCTGTAACCATAATTTTGTAGTCCTGAGTTCTTTCTTTTGGTTCATCTCCAGGCTAACTGGATTAAGGGCTCTCAGGTTTTTTTATACTTGAGCTCTTTCATGCTGTAGTGTAGCACTGTTTAATAGAACTTTTTGTGATGACAGAAATGTTCTGTGTCTGTGCTGTTCGATCCAGTAACTACTAGCCATATGTGACTTTCGAACACTTTAAATGTGGCTAGTGTGACTAAGGAACTGAATTGTAAATTTAATTTAATTTTAAATAATTAGTTAATTAAAATTTAAATGACCACAGGTAGCTAGTGGCTACCACTACCATACTAACACTGGTAGTGGGGTGACCAACAGTTCTGTCTGTCTTTAATGCTTTGGCGTATCTTCAAAGCTTTTATATGTTTATATCAAAGATATAGAATATTGGGTCGTTGTTTTCATTAGAATTTTGTAGGCATTGAGTGTTGCCATGAAAAGTTGGGAGGCTATTCTGAGTTTTTCTTCTTTATTTGACTTTTTTTGTTTTTGTTTTTTTTTTACATTTTGAGAGCTTCTGAAGCTGGGGTGGGCAGGGAGAGGAGGCTGCCTACATCTGTTAAAACAGGCAGGATCTGTGATATTTTGAACTATTTTACACATTTACCAAACAGTACTAATAACAGGGCTGCATGTCCACATGGGTGTGTCAACATGGGAAGGTTATTATATCTGCAAGATAGTTGACATTTCAGTTTCACAAAAGAGAAACTTAAGAGAGGTTAAATAATTTGTCTAATATTATGCAGACAGTAAATGGCAGAAATAAGATTTGATCCAACTAGTCTGTTACTTCTACCACCCTATAAATTTAATTTTTTTAGCATCAGAAAATCTTTCCCTAAAAATAAATTCTTGTGTAGAATTCTAAAATAAAATTTAAAAAAGTATTTACAATTGTTTTTAATTCTATAAATTTATTTTATTTTATTTTTTCAAGACAGAGGGTTGCTCTTTCTCCCAGGCTTGAGAGTAGTGGCATGATCTTGGCTCACTGCAACCTCCGCCTCTCTGGCTGAAGCAATCCTCCCACCTCAGCCTCCCAAGTAGCTGGGACTATAGGTGTGTGCCACCATGCTGCTTGGCTAATTTTCTTATTTTTTGTAGAGACAGGACCTTGCCATGTTGCCCAAGCTTGTCTTGAACTTCCTGGGCTCAAGAAACCCACTGTCTCAGCCTCCCAAAGTGTTGGGATTACAGGCGTGAGCCACTGCGCCTGGCCAATAAATATATTTTAAATGTCAGGTTTTAAACATTAACTATTAAAAAGCCAACCCATGGCCAGGTGAGGTGGCTCACGCCTGTAATCTCAGCACTTTGGGAGGCCGAGGCGGATAGATCACCTGAGGTCAGGAGTTCTAGACCAGCCTGGCCAACGTGGTGAAACCCCGCCTCTAATAAAAATACAAAAAAAATAGCCAGGCATGGTGGTGCAGGCCTGTAAACCCAGCTACTTGGGAGGCTGAGGCAGGAGAATTGCTTGAACCCTGGAGGCGGAGGCTGCAGTGAGCCAAGATCACGCCACTGCACTCCAGCCTGGACGACAGAGCGAGAGTCCATCTGAAAAGAAAAAAAAAAAAAAGGCAACCCATGAGAATAATAAAGCAATTTTAGTTAACACCATAATTTGAAATCAGAGGTTATGACCAACAATTACAGCCTTAACATTACTCAGCATCGAACTTCTGTCTGGTTTGGTTTGCCATATCATGGAATTAATGACTCATGCAGATAAATAGTTGTAATGATCTCTCTTTTTGATAGCATACATTCAGCTCAGGACATTCCTCAATTAAACTGATTCAGAAACTTTAAGGGAAGTAATAGAGAAAGCTTTGTTTTAAAGTTGAATCATCTAATAAGTGCTTGTACTTATTAGTTTTATTAGCACATCTAATAAGTGCTTGCATTTCTTTCTTTCTTTCTTTTTTTTTTTGAGACAAAATCTCATTCTTGTACCCCAGGCTGGAGTGCAATGGCACGATCTCGGCTCACTGCAACCCACACCTCCCGGGTTCAAGCGATTCTCTTGCCTCAGCCTCCCGAGTAGCTGGGATTACAGGTGCCTGCCACCATGCGTGGCTAATTTTTGTATTTTTAGTAGAGATGGGGTTTCATCATGTTGACCAGGCTGGTCTCCAACTCCTGACCTCAGGTCATCCGCCCGTCTTGGCCTCCCAAAGTGCTGGGATTATAGGCATGAGCCACCGCGCCAGGCCAAGTGCTTGCATTTCTTAAATAGGAAGGTCAGCCCCCAACTTACAGTAAACATCAAAGTTCTCTGTAGTATGCTGTGTGTCACTGGTTCAGTTATAATTGAATACGTGAATACTGAGCTATGCCAAGTGTTTGAGCCAAGTGAATATGTATGAGTCTTTCCTGGTACAGGACTGAGCAGAGTATCCCACGAAGCACTAGATATTTACCTGAGCAAATTTTCAAAAGATGAGTTTAGACCTGTAACTTTCCCAATTAATTATACATTTATAAGAAGTTCATAAAATGTGTAAAGCAAGTAAAGGGGACTTTCTTCTGATATGTATAAAAAATAAGAAAAAAGGATTAAACTGGCAGCATAGATTAAATTTTGGTGATTTTCATTGTCACATAATCTGATAATTATTAAAATCAATAGCTCTTTTTTCTAAACACAGTTTAAAATGTTAAAATATGCTTGAAAATCTATTTGAACCAAATGACCCACAAAACACTGCTGAACAGTTTGAAATACCTTTTAGTCCCTCTATCAAGCCTCATAGGCTTTGATGGTTATAAATACTTAAGTCTGTGTGGCATCTGTCAAAAGCATTGCCCCAAGCTTTCATGATTTTGCTCCTAAAGCTATTGGTTTATGTTCTTTCTTTTGTGGCCAGGGTAAAAAGGTGACTCACTCACACCTGCTTGCTCTGACTTGACAGTGTTAGAGGGGATGACTTTTCCTGGTTTCAGATCTTGTAGACATTGGAGCAAAGTGTGTGTGTGTGTTTGTGTGTGTGCATGTGTGTGTTGTAAAAAGTTGGTATACATTACTGGGGTTAGTGGTTCAAAAATGATCTAGGCTGATTGTATTGAATATGAATACAAATCCTGTATAAAGATCCTTACCTGGTCAGCTCTTGCTAGAAGCACCTACTTTTTTTTTTTTTTACCCAGCCTGAATCCACTTTTGGTAACTCTGGAAAGGAATCCCAGAAGTGAACATTCCTGTCCTCTGGCTTTCTCTTCAGTTGAAATTCTAAGCTTCTGTGGTCCCTCATTTGAGTTCTAATCTGTGGCCCTTATCTCTTTTAATAAAGAAGGAACAGGTCCATGCAAGCAGAGAGAGCAGGTGTCAGATGCATGCAGACATTGCAGTTTGAAATATGCCAAACACAGATCACACACTGACTTCATGTATGGCAACGAGCACTTGTAAGTTTAGGAACAGCCCAAGCGTTAGTCGAGACTATGAATTCCTATATCAAAATCTCAAGGAATAACTTTTAAAGTGGAGTTTGAGTGCCCATAGGAGTTAATATATTTTACAGATATCTCCTGTATGCAATCTAGGATGTGAGATAGATTCATTCATTAAATGAATGACGGTAGGAACCCTGGAGGACCTGTAATCAACAATCTTTATCTGCTGTATGAGTCCCACTGAGGTGCAAGACATTCTCTAAGGCCATAGGCCAAGTGAGTGCCAGCTCATCTCTTACTTATCAAGTGCTTACTATTTAGCCAAATATTATCCTTGACTCTGGAAAGACAGCAAAATAGACATGGTCCCTGTCCCCATGGGACTGATTGTATTGTGTGAGAGCAGGCGCTTGAAGAGAGATTTCAGTACAGACTACTAAGAGTGGGATAGACTTTCCTGAAGTGATTTCATCACTTCCTTTAAGCTTCTAAGGTCCTGCTGCTGCAGCTGCTTCTGTAATCATCAGCCAACTTTATATGCTTGATTGTTTTATTCTTCACAAATCCCTTTACTATAGCTACTATTATTGGCCCCATTTTATGACTAAGTAAACCAAGGCTAAGGAAAGTAAGTAGCTTGTCTGAAACCGTTCTTTTGTTTAATCTGCTAATGTGAAAGGATGTGACTGCTTCAAATAGGAGAAAATGCTGTCAAGAGAATGAGAAGACAAGCCACAGACTAGGAGAAAATACTTACAAAAGGCATATCTGATAAAGTATGGTTATCCAGAATACACCAAGTTCTCTTAAAACTCAACAATAGGAAAATGAACAACCCAAATTAAAAATGAGCAAAAGACCTGAACAGACATCTTAATAAAATAGTTACATAGATGGCAAATAAGTATATAAAAAGATGCCCCACATCATATGTCATTAGGGAACTGCAAATTAAAACAATTAGATAAAACTATGCCTGTTAAAATGGCCCAAATCCCAAACAATGTCAATGCCAAATGCTGGTGAGGATGTGGAACAAAAGGAACTCTCATTCGTTGCTGGTAAAAATGCAAAATGATATAGCCACTTTGGAAAATAGTTTGGCAGCTTCTGACAAAACTAAATATTTTCTTACTATATAAAGCAATCTTGCTTTCTGATATTTACCCAAATGAGCTGAAAAGTTAGGTCCTCAGAAAAACTTACATATCGTTGTTTCTATCAACTTTATTCATAATTGCCAAAACTTAGAAGAAAAGTAGACGTCCTTCAATAGGTGAATGGATAAATATACTGTGATACATCTAGACAATGGAATATTATTCAAGGCTAAAAATATATGAGCCGTCAAACTATGAAAAGACATGGAAGAACTAAATGCATATTACCAAGTTAAAGAGGCCAATCTGAAAAGGCTCCATACTGTATGGTTCCAAAAGCCAAAACTATTTAAAAGATCAGTAGTTTCCAGGGCATTGGCAGGACAGAAAGATGAATAGGAGAAGCACAGAGGATTTTTAGGGCAGTGAAACTATTCAGTATGATACTGTAATGGTGGAGAATGTCATTATATATTCGTCAAAACTTACAGAATGTGCAATATCAAGAATGAGCCCTAATGTGAACTGCGGGCTTTGGATGATAACGATGGGTCAACGTAGGTTCATCAGTTGTAATAAATGTACCATTCTCGTGTGGGATGTTGATAGAGAGGAAAGTTGTGTTTGTGTGGGGGAAAGCGATATATGGGAAATTTCTGTACTTTCCACTCATTTTTTCTGTGACCCAAACTTCTCTAAAAATTAGGTCTGCTTAAAAATACTGTTAGCTCTTTTGCTAAGATTTATCAAGAAAGTTAGTGTAGCAATCAACTGGCCCCAGGTTCAGCATTTTTTTTTTTTAACCCACATTGAGGTAAGGTTAACCTTTTATTTAGTAGAGTTCTAGGTAGGTAGCCTTGAATCTACTGATCACTTCATTTATTTTGAAGTCTTATACAACTTTGGGCAGATGTCAGAAGAAGATACTAGGGAAAAAAATACCCTTAAGCAAGAAGAAGGTTATACACTTTAATTTTTTTTTTTAACTTTAGAAACCTCACCATGTTAAACTTCCTCATTTGAAATCTATTGTTAATGGCTCTTTTCCTCCCACAGATGAGGGTGGGCAGATTATTACCAGTCCATGCTGACTTTGAACAGGGCATCCATTATGGGAAGGCCCCACTGAGTTCATTATTAATCCCGTATATAATAGAAAAAACCCTGAAAACCTCTACCCAACCCTGACCCTTTGTTTCCTGTTCGCGTTGTTGTTTGTGGTGGTGTGCCGCTGCCTGACCTATTATAAATGCCAAGTGCACACAGCTCCTTTGAATTTCACACTGCAGCCATAAATCGTTTGTCCATTTATAAATAAAATAAAATGTGGGATATGATGGAGCTCAAGAGAGCATATTGTCTGAAACTCTTGGATCTCATTCTCAGCGCAGATGTGCCAAAGCTGTTTGGCACAGTATAAATTGAGCTGGATGTTAGGGCTGTTCACAGCCCCCTGGGGGCAGGTGGGCTGGGTACTTGGCTGAGATTGCCTCAGAGCATTAGAAAATGGTAATTGCCTGAGACTTCTTATGTTTTTTCCTAAAGCATTACTCTCTTCCTAGTTCTCTAGTATAACTGTGAGGGTTGATTTGAAATAGCCAGAAGTATTGATTGAGAAAAAAAGTATTATATTCAGACTACATAAAAAGCAGACTCTTCTCTACAGAGATAAATGTAAAGAGAAAACAAATTCTAATTCAAATCCTATTTTATTTGGTTCGAAAATGCTAGGAAGTTCTGGACGATTGTACTCCACATTGATGCTCTACTTTCTACATTAGTGTTTTTTTCTTCCATGGAATTAGAGCAGGAGATGGTACCTCATGAATTAATGCTAACTGGTTGTTGAACAAGAATTGTGTGGAAGTGAGTTAAGAGATGGTCTTGTGTCATGGAAAGTGTAGTAGTAGCTGGACACTGGGGTGCTGCCTCTAGTTTTGCTACTAATTGGGGCTATAAACTGATGCTGAGCACTTAAATTATAGGGCCTCTGATGCCTCCTGTGTAAAATCTGAGAAGAGAAGAAGGTTGACTTAGTCTGTGGTCACCAAGGCTCCTCCTTGTTGTGCCTTTTTAGAGTTTTGTGAAAATAACTGGGATTCCAGGGATCAGCTTTGGATGTCCTCCTTTGAACAGTCTTCCCCAGACTTTTTGGTCAGCCTAGCGAGGGGTCCACAGTGGCACTGACACTGTCTGCCCTGCACTACAGGATGAACAGATCATAGTCTCGAGAGTACTGATTCTCCAGCCTTACATGGTCTAACACTTTGTAGTTTAAAAAGCACTTCTGCATATATGATCATCTCGAAAATTCCCTGAGATGGGGACTGTTATTGTCCAGAGCTTACAGGTGAGGAAACATCTATAGAGACACGAAGTGTGCTTAACCACACCATACAGAGTCATCCAAGGAAGTCATAGCCAGGTAGTATAGGCTTAGGAGCTGAAATGACCTGGATTTGAATCAACTGCCATTTATTCTTTTTGTGATCTTGGGCATCGCTTAATCTGTTTTTGCCTTTGAACAAAGAAGATCATAATACTCAAAGGAATGTGTAAATATAATGTGAATAGGAGGGCAAATAAGTGTTTTTATATAATATATGAAAAATGCTGGCTGTGAGTGGTGGATCATGCCTATAGTCTCAGTGCTTTGGGAGGCCAAGCTGGGAAGATTGTTTAAGGTCAGGAGTTCAACGCCAGCCTGGGCAACATAGTGAGACCCCTCCCCCATCCATAAGAAAATAAAATTAGCAAGGCATGGTGGTACATGCCTCTAGTGCCAGCTACTCAGGAGACTCAGGTATTCAAGGCTGAAATAAGCTATGATTGTGCCACTGGACTCCAGCCTGGATCACAGAGTGAGACCCTGTCTCAAAAAAAAAAAAAAGTGCTTTGCACAGTATCACCTCTGTAGTATATTCTTAAAAATGACAGCTATAATTACTTATTATTAAGTGAAGGCTTTAGGCCTTCTATTTCTATATTCATGATCTTTCTACTACACCTTGCATCTGTTGGCAACAGACATTTTTATGATCTCAGTTACATTAATGTTTGGAGATTAATGTGTCTAAAAATTGTCAATTAATGGCCAACTAAGTCCTGTGTTTTTTAAGGACCTTCTGAGAGGGCCATATTAGTCACCTATTGAATGATGTGAAAAATGGGTCATAAATCAGCCTAAAAGAACTGGAGCCTTTTATTCCACACTTCTCAAGGAAAACAGAAACAAAAACCAACCAACCCCCAGTTTTTAAAAAAACGATTCTTATAAAAATAATACACAGTAGTTTATTTTAAATTGTTTTGAAAAACAGAGAGTGCAAATAAGAAAGAAATTAACGTTTTTTCTCTGAGAAAACACAAAATGGCAGATGATGCAGCTGCAGCGGGTGGGCGGAGCAGGGGACCCAGGAGCCCTGGGATGGGGGGATAACCGTGGTGGCTTCCGTGGAGACTTTGTGGCATCTGGGGCCAGGGTTGTGGCCGTGGTTGGGGCTGGGGCCGAGGCTGCGGAGCTCGCGGAGGCAAGGCCTGAGACAAGGAGTGGATGCCCGTCACCAAGCTGGGCCACCTGGTCACAAGGACATGAAGATTAAGTCCCTGGAGGAGATCTGTCTCTTCTCACTGCCCATCAAAGAGTCTGAGATCATTGACTTTTTCCTGGGAGCCTCTCTCAAGGATGAGGTTTTGAAGAAGCAGAACTGGTGCAGAAGCACTGGATCTGGTGCAGAAGCAGATCCGCACAGGCCAGCGCACCAGGTTCAAGGCATTTGTTGCCATCCAGGGACTACAGTGGCCACAGTGGTCTCGGTGTTAAGTGCTCCAAGGTGGTGGCCTCTGCCATCTGCGGGGCCACCAAACTAGCCAAGCTCTCCATTGTTCCCGTGCACAGAGGCTACTGGAGGAACAAGATCGGCAAGCCCCACGCCGTCCCTTGCAAGGTGACAGGCCGCTGTGGCTCTGTGCTGGTGTGCCCAGGGGCACTGGCATCGTCTTGGCCCCCATGCCCAAGAAGCTGCTGCTGATGGCTGGTATCGATGACTGCTACCCCTCAGCCAGGGGCTGCACCTCCGCCCTGGGCAACTTTGCCAAAGCCGCCTTTGATACCATCTCAAAGACCAACAGCTACCTTGCGCCCGACCCCTGGAAGGAGACTGTGTTCACCAAGTCTCCCTGTCAGGAATTCAGTGACTACCTTATCAAGACCCACCCCAGAGTTTACGTGCAGAAAAGATCCAGGCTCCAACTGTGGCTACAACACAGGGTTTTTATACAAGAAAAACAAAGTGAATTAGGCTGGTTAAAAACAAAGAAAAGAAAAGAAAGAAATTAACAAAACATATTGCATATGGTTTCATCGCTTATAAACAAATACAACTCACCTGATGATATAATTTATTTGTTTTCTTTGAAAAGAATTATTTTTGTTCTTGTTGATCACAATTACTACCAACTGTATGTGTAATTTAGTAGTCTAAAAATATGGGCCTCAGCTGTTGATAATCCTCATAGTGATTGTTTCATGGTTTTGAGGAAAGTAAGGGGAGTGGGAACACACTGAGTAGCTACTTTGGCAGTTTTTTTTTTTTTTTAAGGCTTAAATTTTATTTCAAACTGCAAAGAAAAAGCCACAAAGTCTGCAAGTGAAGCTCAAGTTTCGAAGTTGGAATCCTGATTCCAGCTTGTTGTTGATACTGTGTTACCATAGATAAGACCACTCATTTTCTTTGAACCTCAGTTTTGCAATCTAAAAGTCACAGAAGCGGGCCTAGGACTGCCCCAAAACTGATTTTCAATTCCTAAAGCCTCCTGTTGTGTAACTACAAGAATGGAGCCTATCAACCTCACAAGTCTTTTCAGATTCACTTCTGCATGGCTGTAGATGCCTCCAGCTGTTCTCCAAATTCTAGCCACCAAGGGCAACCAGATGGACACTACATACAGGTTTGCTGTTGTCATGAAATGTGCTGCTTGAGAACCATGTCAAACTCAGTAGCTCAAACCACAAGTATTTATTCTTACAGATATGCAGGTCCAGTTCAGGGTTGATAATGAAGCCGAGCTTGGCTGGGTGGCTCTGTTGCTCTTGGCCAAACTCATTCAGATGTCTGGGAGTTCTGGGAGTTTGGTGGGGACTGGCTGATACAAGCTGGGCTCAACATGGGCAGTTAGATCCTGTTGCCTAAGTCTCTCATCCTTTTACTGGATCCAGTGGGTCAGAGGGTCATGTTGTAGCAGAGGCACAAGAGAGAAGGCCAGTCATGCAGGGCTTTTCAAGTCTTTGGTCACAATGCACTTGCTAACGTTTATTTGGTAAAGGTAAGCCACCTGGTCAAACCCAAAGCCAAAGGGTAGGGAAATGTGCTTCATCCTTTTAGGAGGAGGAGTTGCCAAATCACATGGTAAAACAGGTAGATACAGAGAGGGCTGAAGAGCTGGGCCATTGATGCAATCTACTAGATACCATTCTTTCGGCAACGTGAAGCTGCATATTTCACCTCCCACACACATTTGCACTCGTTGGTCTCAGGAAAAGATTTTCTTCACCTGATACCTGTCCTTAAAGAATGGAAGATCTGGGTCTACCTTCCTTGGGACTCATTTTTCTTGCTAATCAGGTATCCAGGATAGCACAGATCAGTGCTACTCAAAGTCCTGTTCAAGGCTGGCAGAATCAGCAATACCTTGAGATTATTGGAACAAATTCTTGGGCCCCATATCGGACCTATTGAATCAGAAACTCTGGGGATGGGGTCCAGGAATCTGCATTATGAAGTTTTCTGGGTGAGCCTAATGCTCAATAAAGTTTGAAAAGCACTGGTATGGATCAAATCTTTGCCACAATGTTTCTGGTAGCATCATTCTTATGTTACCTTGTCTTCTGTCATTTTGAACTACCATCTTTCATTACCTGACCTTTCTATTGGGGGTGTCAGGATGATAATAATCCAAGGTAGTGACCTTCTTACTGGACCACAGGCCAAAATCAGCTTCTGGATACTTCTGTCCCACTTCAAGAGTGGAATTCTAGGAGACCATGTGTGGAAAACTGCAGAATAGAGCACTACCCCAGCTGGTGCCCTGAGGCTTCATATCAAGTATGGAAAACATAGGAATAGGAGGTCACAGGCATATGCAAATCTTAATTTTTAAACTCTGCCCAATAGATACACATGTGCAATTGATACAGATGTGACACAAATAAATGTCACATTTGTATTATCTCAATAATTTAGATGAATCACTCGACTTCACAGCTAGAGGTGAAGCAAATAAAAGACTGTTTCTTCATACTTCTAAGAGAGTGAAAGTCATATTTTATGTGGTTGCAAAATTATCGAAGAGGGAGAACAGCCTTGTTCCCCCTTGTCAGGGGAACTCTTGTCTAGGACTGTGTCAATCCTACTAGTTTTATGCTTCACCTAAGGGGAGAGATGTTACATCTTGTTTCCATTTAGCAATTAATATAATTCTTTATTGAAAATATAATATTAAACCATACTATATAATATGATACAATTTAATGTAACTCCTAAAAAATATACTGCTTCCCCATTCTTTTCTCACTTTGATATAGCAGAACTGGATTTATAAGGTTGAGTATCAGCATTTAACATTCCTAAGATGAAAATATCCAAAGTGTCATAACTCAGCACAACTGTATGTTAACTGTGCACATTGTATTTCACAGGGAAAGAAATGAAAGAAAATAAAGGGAAAGTAGGTAATTGCTCACAGGATAGAAGAAGATATTATCCTGCCAGTTTTTTCCTGGAACTGTATGCATCATGTCCTGTGTTTGTGATATAGCACAGGGAGTCATTGCTAACAATGAGTAACATTATTGGGATGACAGCAGTTTAAGTGCAAAAGAAATTTGAGTTCTGACAAACCAGGCAGACACACACAACACGAAAAATGTATAATGCATCACCATGGCTGGTTGTGTCTGTGGCAGTTAAGATACTGATACTGATTGAGAGGCTCATCTGTTCATTTGATTGTGTCTCATGGTTTAAATCTCTCTAAAGGGTTGGGGTGGGGGTGGAAGAAGCTAGTTTGCTCTGATTGATGGTGCAAAGAGGGGGTTTTGGTCTGCTTCTCATGTAAATGTAAGGAATAAGCTTCTCTGAGTTTGCATTGACTTTATTATCAGAGATAATAAATGGATGAATTCTAAAAAAGGAGAGGGAATGTAAAAGCCTTGAAAGCTTTGAAAGTTGCTGTGTTAACCACACAGCCGGTTACAGATACCTTTGCTAGTGTTGCTGTCACTGTTTATTTGATAACTTGATCCTTTATGGACGAGAACTTGGAGCCACAGTTTATTTTTTTTCCTTTTTTCTCTCACACCCAAATTCATGAGACCTGCCATCTTCCCTTCCTCAGTGTTTCCAGAATGTATCTTTTCTTTTCATTTCTGCGGTCACTGTCTTATTCATCCCCAGCCTAATCATTTCTCGATTTGACCTTTGCCAAAGCTACCTAACTGGTTTCCCTACCTCCAGTATTGGAAGTCCTTCTTTGAGGTGGACATCGGTGACATTTTTATCCTTTAAATCATAAAGTCTTCCATGGTGCTTCATCCATCACCCATGACAATGCCCTCCAATGAGAATGCACAAGAGGACCAGATAGGTTATAGGAGAGACATTAGGAAACACACATATGCACACACAAATGATTCTAAAGAATTCAGAAATTATCACTTAATACAAGGAGTGATATTGGTACCTGTATTCTGTCCATGTGTCACGTCTGTAGTTGAGGTAACCAATGGAAAGAGAGGGAATTCCATAACACAGAGCAGTAGACAGCAGTGCCCTTGTGAACCTGCTTAACTGGGCTTACAGATTACCTCATCCAATTTTAACCAAAAGAACTCCCAGAAAAATGGGTAAGTGACTTACAAAGCAATAATAAGACAATGGCAGAGCTGGAACTTTGCCTTCTTTTGGCACAACCTCTTTCTCAGCCACATTATGGGGCAGAAACAATAATGAATGACCTAATTAGATCTGAGAAAGAGTCAGCCAAAAAAGAAATGGAAATTATCAAGAAGATTATTTTAATCATTAACAAAGAACCTCTCAAGCAGTGTAATCTATGCCTTGAGATATTAGCTAATGATAGTAGTAGATATATGTAATGAGCATACATTATGTTTGCTTATGTAGTTCTTTTTAGCTGATGGGATGCACCATGAAAAGTTAGCTCACATGATAAGTTTCAAGCTCTTGATTGTGGAATGCCAAACCATCACACCTCAGCTTCTAGCTTTAGCCTTAGTTATTATCTGTCCATTCCCTCATTTCACTAGACTTTCCCAACTAATTATCTGTGTGACTTTGGGCAAGTCACTTAACCCCTCTGGGCTTCTGATTCCTTACCTGGAAAATGTTTAAGAGTAGGACTAGAGGATTTTTGAAGGATTTGCCAATCTTATTGTAATAGGATTGCTAATAAAGGCATACCTGAGATGGCTAATAAAGACATACCTGAGAGTGGATTATTTATAAAGGAAAGTGACTCACAGTTCCATACGGCTGGGGAGGCCTCAAAATCATGGTGGAAGGCAAAGGTGGAGCAAAGTCACGTTTTACATGGCAGCAGGCAAGAGAACATGTGCAAGGAAACTCCCCTTTATGAAATCATCGGATCTCCTGAGACTTGTCACTATCATGAGAACAGCAAGGGAAAAACTGTTTTTCCTTGATTCAGTTACCTTCCACCAGGTCTCTCCCTTGACACGTGGGGATTACAATTCAAGGTGAGATTTAGGTGGGGACACGGAGCCAAACCGTATCAACTGCACAAGTTTTCCTTGATTTATGATGGGGGCTATGTCTTGGTAAACCCATTGTTTAAGTAGAGAATATAGTAAGTTGAAAATACACTTAATAGCCAGATAAACCCATTGTAAAGTCAAAAAATTAAAAGTCCGGATGCTTCTTAAATTCTAGTGGATTTGGGTCCCATTAAAAAAGTTGAAAAATTATAAGTCAAACTATCCTAAGTTGGGGACCATCTGTAATTCAATTGTAATTTTATGTATGACCATTTAGGAATAAGATTTTTATGTATAAGTGGAGTTTATTTCTTCAATTGTCAAAATTTTTAGAAATTTTTCTATTTGTGATAGAATTTCCTTAAACTATCTCACACTTCCTATTCTTCTTAAACAGAAAATGGAACATAATTTGACTTTTGATAACATAAGATCATTAATATATTACAATTCACTATATTGCACCTTCCTCTTATATAATGTTACCTCTAATTGCCATTGAATTATGCAGCTTATTTGCCCTAATGCTAAATGGTTCCAGACTGCTATTCTTTCCAATTCTAATGCCTGACTTTATACTTGTTTCTTTTTTTTTTTTTAATTTCACTTTAGGGAAGAGTATAAACATCTTCATTATTGTTATTATTATTATTATTATACTTTAAGTTCTAAGGTACATGTGCGCAATGTGCAGGTTTGTTACATATGTATACATGTGCCATGTTGGTGTGCTGTACCCATTAGCTCATCATTGACATTAGGTATATCTCCTAATGCTATCTCTCCCCCCTCCCCCCTCCCCACAATAGGCCCCGGTGTGTGATGTTCCCCTTCCTGTGTCCAAGTGATCTCATTGTTCAATTCCCACCTATGAGTAAGAACATGCAGTGTTTGGTTTTCTGTTCTTGCGATAGTTTGCTGAGAATGATGGTTTCCAGTTGCACCCATATCCCCACAAAGGACATGAACTCATCCTTTTTTATGGCTGCATAGTATTCCATGGTGTATTTGTGCCACATTTTCTTAATCCAGTCTGTCACTGATGGACATTTGGGTTGATTCCAAGTCTTTACTATTGTGAATAGTGCTGCAATAAACATACGTGTGCATGTGTCTTTATAGCAGCATGATTTATAATCCTTTGGGTATATACCCAGTAATGGAATGGCTGGGTCATATGGTATTTCTAGTTCTAGATCCTTGAGGAATCGCCACAGTGTTTTCCACAATGGTTGAACTAGTTTACAATCCCACCAACAGTGTAAAAGTGTTCTTATTTCTCCACATCCTCTCCAGCACCTGTTGTTTCCTGACTTTTTAATGATTACCATTCTAACTGATGTGAGATGGTATCTTATTGTGGTTTTGATTTGCATTTCTCTGATGGCCAGTGATGATGAGCATTTTTTCATGTGTCTGTTGGCTGTATGAATGTCTTCTTTTGAGAAATGTCTGTTCATATCCTTTGCCCACTTTTTGATGGGGTTGTTTTTTTCTTGTAAATTTGTTTGAGTTCTTTGTAGTTCTGGATATTAGCCCTTTGTCAGATGGGTAGATTGCAAAAATGTTCTCCCATTCTGTAGGTTGCCTGTTCACTCTGATGGTAGTTTCTTTTGCTGTGCAGAAGCTCTTTAGTTTAATTAGATCCCATTTGTCAATTTTGGCTTTTGTTGCCGTTACTTTTGGTGTTTTAGACATGAAGTCCTTGCCCATGCCTATGTCCTGAATGGTATTACCTAGGTTTTCTTCTAGAGTTTTTATGGTTTTAGGTCTAACATTTAAGTCTCTAATCCATCTTGAATTAATTTTCATATAAGGAGTAAGGAAAAGATCTAGTTGCAGCTTTCTGCTTATGGCTAGTCAATTTTCCCAGCACCATTTATTAAATGGGGAATCCTTTCCCCATTTCTTGTCTTTGTCAGGTTTGTCAAAGATCAGATGGCTGTAGATGTGTGGTATTATTTCTGAGGGTTCTGTTTGGTTCCATTGGTCTATATCTCTATTTTGGTACCAGTACCATGCTGTTTTGGTTACTGTAGCCTTGTAGTATAATTTGAAGTCAGGTAGTGTGATGCCTCCAGCTTTGTTCTTTTGGCTTAGGATTGTCTTGGCAATGCAGGCTCTTTTTTGGTTCTGTATGTACTTTAAAATAGTTTTTCCCAATTCTGTGAAGAAAGTCATTGGTAGCTTAATGGGGATGACATTTAATCTATAAATTACCTTGGGCAGTATGGCCATTTTCAATATATTGATTCTTCCTGTCCATGAGCATGGTATGTTCTTCCATTTGTTTGTGCCTCTTTTATTTCACTGAGCAGTGGTTTGTAGTTCTCCTTGAAGAGGTCCTTTACATCCCTTGTAAGTTGGATTCCTAGGTATTTTATTCTCTTTGAAGCTGTTGTGAATGGGAGTTCATTCATAATTTGGCCTTGTTTGTCTGTTACTGGTGTATAAGAATGCTTGTGATTTTTGCACATTGATTTTGTATCCTGAGACTTTGCTGAAGTTGCTTATCAGCTTAAGGAGATTTTGGGCTGAGATGATGGGGTTTTCTAAATATACAATCATGTCATCTGCAAACAGGAACAATTTGACTTCTTCTTTTTCTAGCTGAATACCCTTGATTTCTTTCTCTTGCCTGATTGCCCTAGCCAGAACTTCCAACACTATGTTGAATAGGAGTGGTGAGAGAGGGCATCCCCGTCTTGTGCCAGTTTTCAAAGGGAATGCTTCCAGTTTTTGCCCATTCAGTATGATATTGGCTGTGAGTTTGTCATAAATAGCTCTTGTTATTTTGAGATACGTTCCATCAATACCGAATTTATTGAGCGTTTTTAGCATGAAAGGCTGTTGAATTTTGTCAAAAGCCTTTTCTGCATCTATTGAGATAATCATGTGGTTTTTGTCTTTGGTTCTGTTTATATGCTGGATTACGTTTATTGATTTGCATATGTTGAACCAACCTTGCATCTGAGGGATGAAGCCCACTTGATCATGGTGGATAAGCTTTTTGATGTGCTGCTGGATTCGGTTTGCCAGTATTTCATTGAGGATTTTTGCATCGATGTTCATCAGGGATATTGGTCTAAAATTCTCTTTGTTTGTTGTGTCTCTGCCAGGCTTTGGTATCAGGATGATGTTGGCCTCATAAAATGAGTTAGGGAGGATTCCCTCTTTTTTTATTGATCGGAATATTTTCAGAAGGAATGGTACCAGCTCCTCCTTGTACCTCTGGTAGAATTCGGCTGTGAATCTGTCTGGTCCTGGACTTTTTTTTGGTTGGTAGGCTATTAAATATTGCCTCAATTTCAGAGCCTACTATTGGTCTATTCAGGGATTCAACTTCTTCCTGGTTTAGTCTTGGGAGAGTGTAAGTGTCCAGGAAATTATCCATTTCTTCTAGATTTTCTAGTTTATTTGCGTAGAGGTATTTATAGTATTCTCTGATAGTAGTTGGTATTTCTGTGGGGTCGGTGGTGATAATCCCTTTATCATTTTTCATTGCGTCTATTTGATTCTTCTCTCTTTTCTTCTTTATTAGTCTTGCTAGCGGTCTATCAATTTTGTTGATCTTTTCAAAAAACCAACTCCTGGATTCATTGATTTTTTGGAGGGTTTTTTGTGTCTCTATCTCCTTCAGTTCTGCTCTGATCTTAGTTATTTCTTGCGTTCTGCTAGCTTTTGAATGTGTTTGCTCTTGCTTCTCTAGTTTTTTTAATTGTGATGTTAGAGTGTCAATTTTAGATCTTTCCTGCTTTCTCTTGTGGGCATTTAGTGCTGTAAATTTCCCTCTACACACTGCTTTAAATGTGTCCCAGAGATCCTGGTATGTTGTATGTTTGTTCTCATTGGTTTCAAGGAACATCTTTATTTCTGCCTTCATTTCGTTATGTACCCAACAGTCATTCAGGAGCAGGTTGTTCAGTTTCCATGTAGTTGAGCGGTTTTGATTGAGTTTCTTAGTCCTGAGTTCTAGTTTGATTGCACTGTGGTCTGAGAGACAGTTTGTTATAATTTCTATTCTCTTACATTTGCTGAGGAGTGGTTTACTTCCAACGATGTGGTCAATTTTGGAATAAGTGTGATGTGCTGAGAAGAATGTATATTCTGTTGATTTGGGGTGGAGAGTTCTGTAGATGTCTATTGGGTCTGCTTGTTATAGAATTGAGTTCAATTCCTGGATATGCTTGTTAACTTTCTGTCTCGTTGATCTATGTAATGTTGACAGTGGGGTGTTGAAGTCTCCCATTTTTATTGTGTGGGAGTCTAAGTCTCTTTGTAAGTCTCTAAGGACTTTCTTTATGAATCTGGATGCTCCTGTATTGGGTGCATAAATATTTAGGATAGTTAGCTCTTCCTGATGAATTGATCCCTTTACCAATATGTAATGGCCTTCTTTGTCTCTTTTGATCTTTGATTGTTTAAAGTCTGTTTTATCAGAGGCTAGGATTGCAACCCTTGCTTTATTGTGTTTTCCATTTGCTTGGTAGATCTTCCTCCATCCCTTTATTTTAAGCCTATGTGTGTCTCTGCATGTGAGATGGGTCTCCTGAATACAGCAAACTGATCGGTCTTGACTCTTTATCCAATTTGCCAGTCTGTGTCTTTTAATTGGACCATTTAGTCCATTTACATTTAAGGTTAATATTGTTATGTGTGAACTTGATCCTGTCATTATGATAATAGCTGGTTATTTTGCTCGTTAGTTGATGCAGTTTCTTCCTAGCATCAATGGTCTTTACATTTTGGCATGTTTTTGCAATGGCTGGTTCCGGTTGTTCCTTTCCATGTTTAGTGCTTCCTTCAGGATCTCTTGTAGGGCAGGCCTGGTGGTGACAAAATCTCTCAGCATTTGCTTGTCTATAAAGGATTTTATTTCTCCTTCACTTATGAAACTTAGTTTGGCTGGATATGAAATTCTGGGTTTAAAATTCTTTTCTTTAAGAATGTTGAATATTGGCCCCCACTCTCTTCTGGCTTGTAGAGTTTCTGCCGAGAGATCTGCTGTTAGTCTGATGGGCTTCCCTTTGTGGGTAACCCGACCTTTCTCTCTGGCTGCTCTTAACATTTTTTCCTTCATTTCAACTTTGGTGAATCTGACAATTATGTGTCTTGGAGTTGCTCTTCTCGAAGAGTATCTTTGTGGAGTTCTCTGTATTTCCTGACGTTGAATGTTGGCCTGCCTTACTAGGTTGGTGAAGTTCTCCCGGATGATATCCTGCAGAGTGTTTTCCAACTTGGTTTCATTTTCCCCGTCACTTTTAGGCACACCAATCAGATGTAGATTTGGTCTTTTCACATAATTCCATATTTCTTGGAGGCTTCGTTCATTTCTTTCTACTCTTTTTTCTCTAAACTTCTCTTCTCACTTCATTTCATTCATTTGATCTTCAATCACTGATACTCTTTCTTCCAGTTGATCGAGTCGGTTACTGAAGCTTGTGTATTTGTCACGTAGTTCTCGTGTCATGGTTTTCATCTCTATCAGTTCATTTATGGCCTTCTCTACATTGATTATTCTAGTTATCCATTTATCCATTCTTTTTTCAAGATTTTCAGTTTCTTTGCGCTGGTTGCATAGTTCCTCCTTTAGTTCTGAGAAGTTTGATTGACTGAAGCCTTCTTCTCTCAACTCGTCAAAATCATTCTCCATCCAGCTTTATTCCATTGCTGGCGATGAATTGCGTTCCTTTGGACGGGGAGATGTGCTCTGATTTTTTGGATTTCCAGCTTTTCTCCACTGCTCTTTCCCCATCTTTGTGGTTTTATCTGCCTTTGGTCTTTGATGATGGTGATGTACTGATGAGGTTTTGGTGTGGGTGTCCTTTCTGTTTGTTAGTTTTCCTTCTAACAGTCAGGACCATCAGCTGCAGGTGTGTTTTAATTTGAGGTCCACTCCAGACCCTGTTTGCCTGGGTATCAGCAGCGGAGGCTGCAGAAGATAGAATAATGCTGAAAAGCGAGTGTTGCTGTCTGATTCTTGTCTGGAAGCCTCGTCTCAGAAGTGTACCCAGCCATGTGAGGTGTGGGGTGTCGGTCTGCACCTAGTAGGGGATTTCTCCCATTTAGGGTACTCAGGGGTCAGGGACCTACTTGAGCAGGCAGTCTGTCCATTCTCACATCTCAGCCTCCATGCTGGGAGAACCCCTGCTGTCTTCAAAACTGTCAGACAGGAACATTTACATCTGCAGAGATTTCTGCTGCTTTTTGTTTAACCATGCCCTGTACCCAGAGGTGGAGTCTACAGAGGCAGGCAGGCCTCCTTGAGCTGCAGTGGGCTCCACCCAATTCGAGCTTCCCAGGGGCTTTGTTTACCTACTTAAGTCTCAGCAATGGCAGGCGCCCCTCCCCCAGCCTCGCTGCAGCCTTGCAGGTAGATCTCAGACTGCCGTGCTAGCAATGAGGGCGGCTCCGTGGGCGTGGGACCCTCTGGGCCAGGCGTGGGATATAATCTCCTGGTGTGCCGTTTGCTAAGACCCTTTGTAAAGCACAGTATTAGGGTGGGAGTTACCTGATTTTCCAGGTGTTGTGTGTCTCAGTTTCCCTTGGCTAGGGAAAGGAATTCCCTTCCCCCTTGCACTTCCCAGGTGAGGCGATGCCTCGCCCTGCTTCAGCTCTCGCTGGTCGGGCTGCACCTACTGACCAGCACCGACTGTCCGACATGCCCCAGTGAGATGAACCCAGTACCTCAGTTGAAAATGCAGAAATCACCCGTCTTCTGTGTCGCTCACGCTGGGAGCTGGAGGCTGGAGCTATTCCTATTCGGCCATCTTGGGTGTCCCCCAATACTTATTTCTTACAACCAAGTTGTGAACTGATACTGATACTTCATACTCATTCATTGTACATGCCCTCCTGTCCCATCTGTCATCTTTCAACTTTCTGGCTGTAAGGTGGAATGGGCTGGGAAAAGAGACCTATGTCTAAAGTAATAGTGGTTATAGAACCATTTAACCACCCTATACTATGCTTAAGTGCAGGGTGAAGGATATGAAGTAAGACTGGAATTCAAAACTTAACTCCTCCATGCCTCAGTAGCCTCATCTGATAAATGGTGGGAATTAAATCAGATACTGATTGCAACTTGTTAGAGTAATACCTTGCAGCTCTAAACACCAACACATTTTAACAAGAAGATCAATAATAATACATAGGTTTATTAAATGATCATTATGTGGCAGATACTTTGCTAGGCACTTTATGTAGATCTACATGTTTGGTCCCCACAAAGGTTTTGTGTCTCCCAGAATGTCTCTTTTACCTATGAGGAAATGAAGATTATTATTATTTTTCTTTTTTTCATGTGCTACTTTTAATTTTTTAAATTTTAATAGCTTTTGGGGTACAAGTGGGTTTTGGTTACATGGATGAATTACATACTGATGAATTATGAGATTTTAGTACACCTGTCACCTGAGTAGGGTATGGTTTGTGCCCAATATATAGTTTTTTATCCCATACCCCTCTACCACCCTCCCCCTTCTGAGTCTCCAGAGTTCATTTTATTACTCTGTATGCCTTTGTGTCCTCATAGCTTAGCTCCCACTTATAAGTGAGAACATACGGTATTTATTTATTTTTATTCCTGAGTTACTTCTCTTAGAATAAGGCCTCCAGCTCCATCCAAATTGCTGCAAAAGACATTATTTAATTGAATTTTATGACTGAGTAGTACTCCATGGTGTATATATGACACATTATCTTTACCCACTTATTGGTTGATGGGCACTTAGGTTGCTTCCATATCTTTGCAGTTGTAAATTGGGGTATAGTAAACATACATATGCATGTGTCTTTTTGACATAATGACTTCTTTCCCTTTGAATAGGTACCCAGTAGTGGGATTGCTGAATCAAATGGTAGATCTACTTTTAGTTCTTTAAGGAATCTCCATACTATTTCCATAGAGGTATAGAGGTTGTACTAATTTACATTATCACCAGCAATGTGTAAGCATTCCCCTTTCACCACATCCACACCAACATCTATTGTTTTTTGATTTTTTAATATTGGCCATTATTGCAGGAGTAGGGTTATATCTCATTGTGATTTTAATTTGCATTTGCCTGATATTTAGTGATGTTGAGCATTTTTTTCATATGCTTGTTGGCCATTTGCATATCTTCTTTTGAGAAATGTCTATTCATGTCATTTGCCCACTTTTTGATGGGATTGCTTATTTCTTTCTTGCTGATTTATCTGAGTTTCTTGTAGATTCTGGATACTAGTCTTTTGTCAGATGCATAGTTTGAAAATATTTTCTCCCATTCTGTGGATCATCTGTTTACTTTGTTTTGTTTTGTTTTGTTTTGTTTTTTGCTGTGCAGAAGCTTTTCAGTTTAGTCAGGTCCCATTTATTTATGTTTGTTTGTGTTGCATTTGCTTTCGGGGTTTTAGTCATGAATTCTTTGCCTAGGCCAATGTTCAGAAGTGTTTTCCTAAGGTTATCTTCCAGAATTTTTATGGTTTTAGGTCTTTTGAGTTGATTTTTGTATAAAGTGAGAGATCAGTTTCATTCTTTTACATGAAGCTAGCCAGTTTACCTAGCACCATTTATTAAATAGGGTATCCTTTCCCTAGTTTATGTTTTTGTGTTCTTTGCCAAAGATCACCTGGTTGTAAGTATTTGGCTTTATCTCCGGGTTCTCTATTCTGTTCCATTGGTCTGTGTGACCACTTTTATACCAGTACCATACTGTTTTGGTAACTATAGCTTTGTTGTATAACTTGAAGTCCAGTAATGTGATGCCTCCAGATTTGTTCTTTTTCCTTAGGCTTGCTTTGGCTATACAAGCTCTTTTTTGGTTCCATATGGGAAATCAATTGCATACCTTGGTTTTTTTTTTTTTTTTTTGAGACGGAGTCTCGCTCTGTCGCCCAGGCTGGAGTGCAGTGGCCGGATCTCAGCTCACTGCAAACTCCGCCTCCCGGGTTTATGCTATTCTCCTGCCTCAACCTCCCGAGTAGCTCGGATTACAGGCGCCTGCCACCTCGCCTGGCTAGTTTTTTGTATTTTTTAGTAGAGACGGGGTTTCCCCATGTTAGCCAGGATGGTCTCGATCTCCTGACCTCATGATCCGCCCGTCTCGGCCTCCCAAAGTGCTGAGATTACAGGCTTGAGCCACCGCGCCCGGCCGCATACCTTGGTTTCATCAAGGTTACACACCTTGCTGGCCATCCCATGTGGGGAAGGTGCTTTGCCTACTACCACTCTCCATCTTCAGCTAGGCTATAGCAGGGATGGTGGATTCTCCTTGACTTTTAATCTCCAGCAGGTCTGGTTGCTTTCTTTCCACCTGGGCCTCTGCCAAGCACCTGATGAACAACAACTGTAATGATGTTTTAGTTGCCTTTTAAAAAATTGTCATATGACAGTGATGTTCTCAGGGCAGGGTCTGTGTTTAGTCATGTCTCTGGCCTCAGGAACTAGAAAATCATCCAGTTTATATTAAATGTTCTGAGTGGGATGAGACTTTAAGTTAAAATCAGTTTCCATATTTTTTTCCTTCTATGTTCTAAAAATTAACTCTCTTGTCATTACAAAAAGTTGAGGGAAGCTGGGATCCTGGAAAGAAATTATCTGTCAGGATGCGGTGGCATTCCCATTTTCCACTGTGGGATGACACCTGCTGCTCCTATAGGACAATTAGCAACTCTTGGAGTAGGGGAAAGGTCTTAAACAGGTGGTGTTTTCCAGGCTTTGGTCTTGATCCTTTGGCCAGGGAGGAGAAGGGAACGGGAAGGGAAAATCAAGAACACAACTTATGAAGCCTCTGTTCAAGAATGTATCATATTTCAGAATTGCCATGCAAACAGTCACTTCAGATGGGAATTTGGGCATGCTCAGTTTGGTGCTGAATCCCCAGATGCATGATGGAAAATAGTTCACAGGTGGACTTGAAAAACAGCAGGATGTAGCTGATTATTTAAGTGGTGAAAAGTCCTCTTGATATATCAACTCACAGCCTAGAAACATCATAACATTCTCTACCTGCCCTTCAGAGGGAAAGCTGGAGAAGCAGAAAGGAGGCTGGTCTCACCTGCTTCCTTTAGGGAGTAGAGAATGAATTTGTGAATTGAGAATGAAGCAGGCAGCATCAGCTGTATGAAAGTGAGCTCTGAGAAGTGATGTGTTCGTTTATTCTTCTCCTCCCCTTCCATCTCTCCCTCTTAACTCTCTCCCCCAAAATAATTAAATGCAAAAGCTACTTGAGTGCAATGGTAAGTTACAAATTTAAACCCACAAGAGTCAGAAACTGTAGAACTGAAGGTCCTTAGGGGGACGTTAACTTTGCCACTTTTATATCATAGTAAGCTATTCATTTAATAGCCTAATTTGTAATCACAAATACCATGGGAAATTTTGCTGTACCAACCTCTGGCTTCAGTTTTCCTGACTTGGTTGGTGATTTTGAATGTTGTAACCTTCAGAAATGCTTATTTTTAGCATTTAGCAGTCCAGATCACTGGCAGATTAAATTACTTATTAGCCACATTTTTCTCAGCTCTATACCCTTTCCAATATACAATGAACTTGGTAAAGTCTAATGAGGGTACATCTATAAAGATAAGATTAAATAATATAATTGTGCTGTTTCCATTTATTTAGCTGATTTGTATGGCCTAATGAAAGCTTATTTTTACCTGGAGGATAGTCATAGGGAGCTATGAATTAACCAGTGATAAAGATTCTGTTTTGAATTTGTCCGTAAAGGACCCCTCTGCTCAATTGAGTGCACTAAGGGCCCTAATTAATGTATCCATACTCTTCTTCCTGTGAGTTTATAACTCCTTCTTACACCACAGTGGGCTTGATCATGTGATTCACTTTGGCAAATGTGACACAAGCAGAGGCTTGAAAAGCACTTGAGATTTTCTGCTTATTATCTTAAGCATATCCTTGAGCTAGCCTTCTAGATTTATAAAAGAGCCAAATCATCCCAGCCAAGGCCACTCTAGACAAACCAGATCCCGGCCCCCATTCTGGCTGACTGTATGCATGTGAGTGAGTTTGGCCAAGATCACCCAAACCTGGCCCAGATTAGGAGAACCACCCAGCCAACCTGTAGATGCAAAACAGACGATTAGGTAATATTTTAAGCAAACAGCTTCAGTATGTTTGGAACGCATTATTATTGTGACAATAGAAAACTGGTGCACTTCCCTAAACACTTTTTTTTTTTTTTTTTGAGACAGAGTCTTGCTCTGTCACCCAGGCTGGAGTGCAGTGGCACGATCTCTGCTCACTGAAAGCTCCACCTCCCCGGTTCACGGCATTCTCCTGCCTCAGCTCCCGAGTAGCGGGGACTACAGGGGCCCGCCACCACGCCCAGCTAATTCTGTTTTTGTGTTTTTAGTAGAGGAAGGGTTTCACCGTGTTAGCCAGGATGGTCTCGATCTGTTGACCTCGTTATCTGCCCGCCTCGGCCTCCCAAAGTGTTGGGATTACAGGCGTGAGTCACCGCACCTGGCCAAACCCCGCTTTTTAAACGTAGTTTGTTTGAGGGTTATGAGCTTCATATGGTAGAATCAAAACTTCTGGCATTAAGCCCTTCCTGCTATTCCACAGTCCCTGCTGGTAGGTGTTGCAGCACCACTTCGTGTTTCTACTGCTATTTCACACTGCAGAGAGAAATGCTATTCAAAAACACCTAATGGGAGCTCTGGTTTCTGCAGCTTGCCCCCGCGTTCCCCACTTCTGTTCCCATCCCCTTTCCCATTTGAGACTCGGCTAGAGGCAGCAGCAGCTCTGTGAGTCTTAGGTGATCTTGTGAATGAGGTCTTCAGTTCTCCATCTAAAAATGTGTTAAAGGCAGAAGAGTTTCTTGACACACACAGCAGAGAAGAAAGCCCCTGTACGAGGTAGCCTTCCACTTGACAGTGCATTTCGAAAGGCTTCATCAACAACCCCCAATTACAGTCAAGAAGTGCCCTATCTCTTCAGAATGAGGACAGATCGTCTCCTCTCATCCTGATTCAAAGGTCCCAAAGCACCAGATTCACTCACCAAAAAGAGCATTTCTGACTACACAGGGTTTTAATGCTTTTATTGTATGCCTCACAATCTGTTCCCATGTAGTTTATATTGACCAATTATTAGCTGGACTTAAGGACTTTTGTTTGGGGCATTAAAGGTGGTAATGAGGGAATAATCTTCATTAGAATGAGCAACTTTGATGAAAATGTAAATTGAAAATGTCTGATACAGTATTTTAGACTTATTGTTCCAGAGTAAATGGTTGTGATATTATCTCAGTCAGAGGAAAAGCCCCTGCCTGGACAAAAGCAAGCATCACCTTTAATAACCAATAGCATGTGCTTAGCAATTGGAAATCTATGGTGAGTATTCTGTAGTGACATGGAAGTTATTTATGCTTCTGTTAGATGGCAGACTGTACAAATACTGGAAATTTAGCATTTTGTACAGAACACTGAAAGTGCTCTGCAAGTTGAGTGTGAAAAATGCTTGGGCTTTTGGCCAATGGAAGGTTGTTCCACATGCCCGTTGTGGGTAGGCTAAACAAAGAAGAAAGAGTGACCCACAGACTTGTTTTAGAACACACTTCTATAAAATGTAAGAGTCTGGCATTGCCTGATTGAATTTTATTTTTTTCTTACTACCAAGTTGTTAATTGATATTTCATACTACCTCATCGTGCATGTTCTCTTCCAGTCTTTCAACTTTCAACTTGCTGACTGTTAGGTGTCATGGGCCGGCTAGACAGACTTGTGTGGTTGTGTTCACACAGAGCTAGTGAGTGAGGTATATACGGATTTAGCTAGACCTGTGTTCACATTTTTTATTTACCATTTATTAGCTTCATGACCTTAGACAGCTCTAAGTTTCAAGAATCTCATTTGTAAAGTGGGAAAATGGAAAGATAATAGCTAACATAGCTTATTATGAGGATTAAATAAAATAATGTATGTATGTCTGGGGTGGGGACTGGAACAGTGTAGGCACTTGGTAAATATTCCTGGCCCTGCTTTCCTCTGTGTTCTAACACTTAGAGAAGCTCATGGTATGCTACGGCAGAAAGAACTGGGCATATGAAATATTTTTTAGTACTCTGAATCCTCAGGGTAGCTCTACATGAAGCCAGCAGCTAGCTAATGAAGCCTGATTTCTTGGGCATTTGCCTCTTATGGCTGACTGGCTTGTTAACTGAATTATTCAAAGATTTTCATAATATGTTTGAATTTCTTATATCCATTCAGTGGCTAATGATTCCTAGCCAGGCCTGGGGCCTCAGTTGAGAGCAAAAAACATATCTGTTCAAAAGATGAGAAGTTTTTTTTTTTTTTTAATTTAAGAAAATGATTATTATCCTGCTGGATACCTGCAATTATTAGTTTGAGATTCATTTGAAATTTGGTGATTGGATAGCAACAGTGAATCTAGACAGTCAGCCTGGAAAGGAAGTTGCTTTATTGATTTATTTATTACCATTTATGATTTATTTATTTTCATAGGAACTCCCAGAGCTGATGATCACGAAAGGGGAGGAGGTTCAATATTTGAATATTATAGTCTACAGAAGGAAAAGTTGTGTTGGTCATTTGTAAGCCAGAAAGCAAAATCTGAATTTTTCCAACTTGTTTAACCTCCCACTAATGCCATTGTTTTGTATTACCATTAAGGTTAAAAATATCATCTCTACGGATGTCTATCTATTTAGGGTATTTATCTTATAAGCTCCCAGCCCTTGTGGTGAGCTCTGGACTATTCATCTATATCACCAAGACATGCTTGTTAGATTTCTCTAAGGTGTTCTATGCTTGTTTTTAAATACAAAGATATTCTTGGGACTATCTCCAGAGAGACACCTGTGCAACTGAAAAATGACCCCATTTGAGGTAACTGCTGGGTCCACATTAAAAATACAGTGAGGAGAAAGTATTTCTGACTTTGGCTGGGTAACATTTTTCTATTTTAATAGAAGGACTAGTGGGTTGGATGTGTTATCAGGAAGGACGCTGTTCCCCTCTTTATTCAAATTATTTTCTTCTCTGGATCCAAAATGTTTGGGGATGCCAAACAAAGCTCCCCAAATTTTTAAAAAGTTTAACATTAAAATTTTAGCATGCTATCAAAGCAAGAAAAACTCATTTTTTTTTTTTTTTTCCATTGGTGGCTGCTTAGCCAGATAAAAAAAGCTCTATCTGTAGGCATCTTCCCATTTAAAAGAGAAATATAAGAAAGAGAAGCACCCAGATTGAAGGAGTATACATGGTTAACCATAAATAGTTAGAATTTGTGAATAGCTTTACATCTATAATTCAGGTGCCTTGTTAGCAAAACGTTTATGCTTGTCTGTGAGCCAGTTCTCTTCAAAATGTTTATTTATTTATTTTTCCTCTTATATCCTCTGAAGAAGGTTGGTTTGTTGGATTTTGTTTTTTGATATGGAGTCTCGCTCCATCACCCAGGCTGTAGTGGAGCGGTGCGATCTTGGCTCACTGCAAGATCTGCCTCCCAGGTTCAAGCCGTTCTCCTGCCTCAGGAGAAGCTGGGACTACAGGCGCCTGCCACCACGCCTGGCTAATTTTTTGTATTTTTAGTAAAGATGGGCTTTCACTGTGTTAGCCGAGATGGTCTCGATCTCTTGACCTCGTGATCCGCCTGCCTCAGCCTCCCAAAGTGCTGAGATTATAGGCGTGAGCCACCATGCCCGGCCGGATTTTTTTAAAGTTTTATTCTGTCTGTTATCCGTGATATTGTCTGTCCAGTGCTGCAATGTTTTCCAGATTGTTTTTCTTTTCCCAAGAAACTGTGTGTTTTGGGAACCACTTCATCTCAAGGACATGTCAAAGGAGAAAAATATGCCACATTTGTGACCCCTGCCTGGTGGGACATAGACTTTGAGGGTGAAGAGCTATGGAAAGAGGCCAAAGGTTCATAAACTTCCTGTCTACTATATAATGTGCTTCTCACATGGAGGTGTAGTTCTTTGTTTTTGAATGTGTATACACGGTTATGCTGAAGAAAATGATAATTCATTTAAGGTTATTGCTCAATTCTAATAACTTTCTGTTAGTTATTTTTTTTTCCCCAGTCAGTGGTTCCTAAAGGTACATCTGTTACATGTGTTTTTTCTTTTTTTAAGTAAAAAGGGAGCCCTCATGTATGAAATGTCGGGACACCCCTGCCCTGAAGTGACAAAAGTGAAGATAAATATGTTTTAAAACAAGCCATTGGTAAATCAGGATAGAAAAGAGGTTTGTATGAAGACTTAATGAACTGAAACAGGAAAATTAGAGAACCAGTCTCATGAGACGGTAAAAGCAAGACAGGTTGGGAAACTGACTGCTTAGTGTTTTGGTTATCTACTACTGTGTAACAAATCACCTTGATCCTTAGTGACTTTAAGTAACACCATCTTTTGTAGTTCTCTGTGCTGACTGGGCTTAGAGAGGCTGTTCTGCTCTATGTGATGTTGCCTGGGGCTGCACTCATCTGAATTAAGTGCTTGAAGGCTTCCTCACATATTTAGCCCTTGGACAGGGACAGTGGGACTACCAGGTCTGTCTTGTTTTCTGTTATCTCAGGGCCTCTCCCTCTTCAAGTGGTCTCCCTAGTAGGGTAACCAGACTTCTTATGTAGCTGCTCAGGGCTCCCTAAAGCACAAAAGTAGAAACTTCCAGGTCTTCTCAAGGTTTAGCTCTAGAACTGGCACAGCAGCACTTCCTCCACATTCTGTTGGTTAAAGTAAGTCAGAGGTCAACACAGATTCATTGTGGAAAAGAACTATACAAGAGAGTAGATACTTGGAGGTCCAGTTCACTGAGAACCATCTTTGGAGACTAGTAACCACACCTAGTTATGGATATATTTTAAAGAGTATGGCTAGAGTGTTTCTGCTGCCCTATAGCCACAGGACACTCAGAAATGCCATGGCTGGACTCAACCTTAATCCACTGCTGCTACTAGCATTTTTAATAGCCACTGCATTGTTTACATCATTCCTTCAAGGACTGTCTGTTTGTCTCATGCCTGTGCCCTAGCTGTCAGATAGCAGGGAGAGGGATGCAGGGAGAGGGATTGTCTTCTTTCTTTGGTTTCTGTTGTAAAAGGAAGGGAATGCTCTTTCCAAGATTCAGCTGACTGTGTGTCCTAGTTTGCTGAGACAGACCTGACTTACACTGATTATTCCAACAGGATTATTAACCATGCCCCCTTTAATTGTTACTAGCTTTCCAATATGGATGACAAATTATTTGGTCATTCTATAGCCAAGTCCCACACAATGGAGGGTTCCCCAAAACTAGGAAAAGGACTTAGATTTTTAGGTGGCCGTAAAATGAAAAGTGCCCACTCCCACTCTCTGGTGGTTATCCACCACCACACTTTTCTTGTACTTATACCCTAAAAAGACAACTGTATTTACCTAATGGAATGCACCTAATGTATGGCCCTGAATCTTGTCAGTTGCTTCATCTCACTCTAAAACCAGAATCTCTAGGCATTGTCCATTTCTCTTCCAGGTCTGTCCTGATCCTCTTTCCATTTTCCACAATGTAAGGAATAAAGTGTAAAGTTAAGCAAGGCAGTTCATATATAGTAGTTCTAGGACTGGGAGAGGGAAGCAAAAGAAAATTAGTTAAAATGTGTCAGCATGAATATAAACAAAAAGGAAGGAAGATATATTAGAGGATCTAGTGCTCAGATCTGCAGCTGGCACCTTACCCTGTATGCTTGCCACCCCTTGGTCCCTGGATTTTCAATCCTGGATTATGAATATTTTCTGAATGTTCTTTCATATTCACCTCTCTTCTTCCAGGTTCAAAAGTGTGAAGCAATAATAGTGAAGCCTACATAATGAGCCAATGCCTGGCCTGTCTTAGAGAGGGTAAAGGGGATGTCTGCCTCTCTCTTCAATGATGTAAAGCACTGCTTTGCATAAAACATGCATAATAGTGGCTGCTCTCCGGGTAGGAAAGGGTACCAGTATTGCTACTCCCTTTCATCTAACATGTTACTGAAATTGGAAAAAAAATATTGATAGGTAGGAGTGGCAGAGTGGCTACTCTAGCTTTTATTTTTATTTATTTATTTATTTATTTATTTATTTATTTATTTATTTATTTATTTATTTTTTATTATACTTTAAGTTCTAGGGTACATGTGCATAACGTGCAGGTTTGTTACATATGTATACATGTGCCATGTTGGTGTGCTGCACCCATCAACTCGTCAGCACCCTTCAACTTGTCATTTACATCAAGTATAACTCCCAGTGCCATCCCTCCCCCTTCCCCCCTCCCCACAATAGGTCCTGGTGTGTGATGTTCCCCTTCCTGTGTCCAAGTGATCTCATTGTTCAATTCCCACCTATGAGTGAGAACATGTGGTATTTGGTTTTCTGTGCTTGTGATAGTTTGCTGAGAATGATGGTTTCCAGCTGCATCCATGTCCCTACGAAGGACACAAGCTCATCCTTTTTTATGACTGCATAGTATTCCATGGTGTATATGTGCCACATTTTCTTAATCCAGTCTGTCACTGATGGACATTTGGGTTGATTCCAAGTCTTTGCTATCGTGAATAGTGCCGCAATAAACATATGTGTGCATGTGTCTTTATAGCAGCATGATTTATAATTATATATATATAATTTATATACACAGTAATGGAATGGCTGGGTCATATGGTATTTCTAGTTCTAGGTCTTTGAGGAATTGCCGTACTGTTTTCCACAATGGTGGAACTAGTTTACAATCCCACCAACAGTGTAAAAGTGTTCCTATTTCTCCACATCCTCTCCAGCACCTGTTGTTTCCTGACTTTTTAATGATTGCCATTCTAACTGGTGTGAGATGGTACCTCATTGTGGTTTTGATTTGCATTTCTCTGATGGCGAGTGATGATGAGCATTTTTTCATGTGT
>NC_045447.1:96015185-96137218 GCF_002776525.5 Piliocolobus tephrosceles
CTATATCTCTGTTTTGGTACCAGTACCATGCTGTTTTCGTTACTGTAGCCTTGTAGTATAGTTTGAAGTCAGGTAGCATGATGCCTCCAGCTTTGTTCTTTTGACTTAGGATTGTCTTGCCAGTGCGGGCTCTTTTTTGGTTCCATATGAACTTTAAAGCAGTTTTTTCCAATTCTGTGAAGAAAGTCATTGGTAGCTTGATGGGTACTCTCCTTTTAAACTCAGTATCTTGGGAATCTGCAGGTCATAAGATTGTTAGCTGAGGCCTGCTGCTACTGTTTGGGGATAATACAAGATGCTTGAACTGGGAAAGGAGTGCCTTTGCAAGTGCAAAAGGGCAAGTGTGTGATAAACTGGGGGAAGAGGGAACATGAATGGCTAGGGGAAACAGAGGCAGGGTGTTTGAGGGATGTGGACTTAGCAGAGTATTTAGGGGATACGGTGGATTTCAGTTATAGCATAGAATCAAAGTCTGTCCTTCAGTTTGATAAATTCCTATTTGAGCCAGGCTGAGTGCAAGATGGGATGATTGGCTGGTGCTAAGGAAAAGGAGGAAAGGTTGGTCAGATTCTTGTAATGGGTTAATGATCTCCACACCTAGTAGAATTCCCTTGTGTTGAACCATAAAACCTGAGTCTTAGTCTAAGCCTGCCTCAAACTGAATATATTAGCATAGATTGTGCTTATTTCTTCATTTATAAACCAAGGAATTTGTAAGATCAGATCATGGGTCGTAACATGAGGTCTCCAAATTCCAAGAGATCTTCAATATTGAATTGGAGGGTGTATTTAAACAGAATTCATTTCATTATCCACAATATGGATTTCATAGGTTAACTAAAAGGTGAATTACTGTAGACAGACATTAAAATTTAAATGTGACGAGTACACGGAGTTTTAAATGTGATGAGTGATGGTGTGGCAGATGTGTAGGGTGCCAGAAATACACCATGGGGAACTCAACCTATCCCAGGGGTCTGAGAAGGTCTCCTAGAGAAAATGATACTTAGGTGAAAGGTGAAAACCAAAACTGAGTATGCCCAGTTATATTTAGGAAAAAATTCAGTTTTGAGGTATGACAAAGACCAACACACTGCAGTGAGTAGATATTGCTCTATCAGTGTTCTAGTTTTAACACTGAGGAAACAAAGTTGTTCAAGAGGTTTGTTACTGGCAAAGAAATATTGCACAAACTATGTAGGAACTTTAGTATCTCATGCAACCTGGAAACTCTCTCCAGCTCCTATCCCCTTAAATGTGCCACAGTGCCCTCTTATGAATATAGCATTTCAGGCCTGAGGTTGAAGAGCTCCACAGAGAAATGTACCTTGATTTTGGACTTCGAAGCCATTACAAAATAAATGTTGAGTTGCTTTAAATAGATCTCATTAAGGCTGGTGTATGGCTCTGTGCCTTTCTGTCATGGCTGTGGTTGTGAAGGATGGTTTTAGATGTATAATTAAAGTTATTCCAGAAAGCGTGATGAATCAGTCACCAATTTTATGAGAATTTCAAGAACTTGGGCATAGACCTTCCTTTGCCTTCTTCCTGCTGCCACTCCACTGAAATTTATTTTTTCTTGAATATTTTCCAGCTGAATATTGATGAAGATTCTACACTTTGTCCATTTGAGGTACTTTGATAGCCAGGTTGCCATGGCAAGGTGCCCCTCCCTCCGTGTAGAGTCATTGTTGTTTAACTTCTGCCGTGAACTTGTGGAGACCTGATTCAATAATTATTAATCCTAATCTTCCAAATTGACATCTTCCCTCCAAATTTAGCCATTCCCGAATAAAATCTTATGTGACTAGTGAAAGAAGACTCTCCCTGTGCCTCTCCTATCAATAGTGAAAGTCCAAAAGAGCAAAGGAAAATATTTCTTGGTAAATATGAAATGCAAATTACTTTTGGTTTTACATCTGTCTGTGGATTATTATAATATGGAACACCTATTATCTCTTCTATTTACGTGTCTCCACCTTATCTATGCATTTTTAACACTCTAGACGGGCTGTGACCAGTATTTCCCATTTCGTGTGTCAGGGTGGTTATAAGTGCCTGTATCATACTACACCGCCCAAACTGTGGACTTTCTGTTCAGAGGGACAAGCAAGCATAATGATAGCCATCTGGGAGGGAGCTTAAAATAGTGCCCATGCGTCATTTTGCAGTTAGGAATCTGGATATGGCTAATGGGGTGTTATCAATCAGGAGATAAAATTAAAATCCTACGTTAGGAACCGCTCCTGCCAGAAAGAGTAGATTTTGTAACAGCTGTTTTCTATTAGACACTATTGTGTTCTTAGCAGCAAATTATATAGATTGGAAACGTACGGCTAACAGTTCCTCCAAGTGAGGTTGTAAATGAGCCTGTTGTCCTCTGAACAAAGATATTGCAGGGCAAGAAGAGGAAGCACTGAGCATAGCCTTGGTGGACTTAGTGGGGCAGTTTTCTCCTCCCCTTGGAGACTAAATAGCTCCCTCGGAGGGAATAAATATATTTTTTGCTATTCTAGTGTGGGGAAGCGACCTTTTGAACTCTGAAAGAGATGGTATTAAATCTTTTACCTGTCTAGTGTCTCCTAACAGCCTGCTTTTGATTGGTTCCAGAATTCATTAAATCTTAAGAGGGAAAAAATTAGCTGGGGGTTGGGGAGAGGGAGGAGAAAGAGAGGAAGAAGCATGGTACTCAGCAAGCACCAAGTGTCTCAGCTCCAAATGAAGATAAGTTGTTTGAAATGAACAGCTAAGAGCCAGTCCGTGCATTCTCCTGCTTATTGCGGCTCAGTAGATTAAACTTAGTATGCTCAAAGGCTGGCTCCATACTGATGTTCTTGCCTTATGGAAAATAACATGCTCCCTCCTGCTTTTTTTCTGTCTCTAACAGATGACAGTAATAATGAGGACTAAAATCACTCAAGTCAGCGTATGAAAGGGAACTGTCTATTTAAAAAAAAATAAAAAGACATCTCTTGGTACCATCTGCTGAGGTACAATAATGTTTTGTAACAGGTTTTGGAAAGCACATTAAAAGGCTTCATCTGTGCTTGTCCTTTCCAGTTAGTCAAGATATAGTTGTGTCTTTCCTGTCTGATGTGGGATTCTTGAATCATGTAATTATTTCTAATTTATCTCTAAAATTAAGCGTCTCAAATACAATTTTAATGGGGATTTCATTAGGTACTTATTATATCACGTGTCAGATGATAGTTGATTATTCTGAGCATGGATAAAAAATTTGAAAAATATAGTGGGAGAATGATGGGTACCTCTGAAAGCTGATGGTGCTCAATAAATGTCTTAAAAATAATCAGTTGATATGTAATTAATGTAAGTAATTACTGCAATTAAACTCTATTTATGGAACCTTGCTGTGTTGTTTCCCATCGTAAGCTTAAACATGATTGTTGTTCTTTTGCTCAAATAAAATTAATGTAGTAAGAGAAAAACATAATAAACATAGGCCTGCATAAGAGAGAGATGAAAACCTTTTCTCTTCATTAGAGGGAGATGGCATAAAGGAAAAGGTATATGAGGCTTTAAAAATATTCTTTTTACCTAAATGAATTAGGAACATGCAATGCACAGTGTGAAGCAACAGAACTAGTAGGAAGGATAAAGGTGTGTGGAGCTGGGTGAGGGAAGAACACAGTGCTCATCAGAACGACCCAACACTGAGAAACTAGGACGGTGATTCCGGCCACAGATTCTGTCAGCATGTGGTTGTGTTTTAATTTGTGTCTATATCCTCAGCACTTAGGGCAGTGGCTGGCTATAAGTATTAAAAAAATACATGTTGCACGATTAAGATTGGGTCAAGTGACAGTTAACATGAATGGTTTTCAGGAGGATGATGGAAAAACAAATTAAGGAAAAAAAAAAAAATAAACAGACTCAAGTAAATGTGTTCCCTTGATCAAAATAAGCATTCCTGACTTCTGAGAAAGAAGGGATAACAGGCATCAGACTTTCCCTCCCACCTGAATCAGCTTAACAAAATAACAGATGAAATATATGGAACAATGGTTTCAAGATACTGAACATCAAGCAATAAAGGACAATTTCCTGAGAAATGGGAAGCAGATGAAAAGAGCCATATGATTACCCTAGCCTACTGCCTGGAGAGAGTTTCCAGATTGTAGCATGTGTGGGGGAACTCATGTGGAGCTGTTTTCCTGAGTTAAGGAGACAAAGCTGGAAGTCTGGGGAGATGAAAGTAGCTAGAGTTTGTCGGGCAAGGGACTATAGAGGAGACATCTGCATAGAGAAAGAACTTCAGAGATCTGCAGAGGTCTCCCTTGAAGCTTTAGCTGAATAATGATCAGTACATGCTATTAGGGAAACTTCCTGAGGCCATGGAAAGAACCAGCTGAGAGAATTAGAAAGAATAATCACTGAACACACACAAGGCTGGGAATAGTTCCTGTTCTTACCAGCTAGAGTAGAAAAGCTGACAAGAGAAAGTCATCAGGTGGAGTGTTCAGACGACTTTAAACTCAGTAATCTGACAAAATTAGCTGTAGCCTAAAACATTGCCCTGTTCCCACCTACCAAAGCTTAAAAGAAAGACACAAAAGGATCAAATTATTTCCAATCAACTGTGTTTCAGACCAAAGCTCAAGAATATGTATAGGGATATACAGTTATCTAGCACCTAAGAATGTAAAATTCACAATGTTTGGCATTCAATTAAAAGTTACTAAACATGCAAAGAAGCAGGCAAATTGATCCAGAAGGAATAGAAAAATCAGTCAAGAAGCCCAACTTCTTTATTGTAGAATGAGGAGGGAGGCGAGTCCTCTTTCCCCAAAACATGGCCCTTGAAATCAGTCAAAGTAAAAAACAAATTGAAAAGCATTTGTTTATGAAAAACTACTGTGTTGAACTCCAGATAACAACACTGGGAATCTATCACGTTATTGACTGGACCTTTTTCCCTTCTTGCCAGCTTGATTAATAGGGTAGTTCTACTGCGTGTGGCAAGCTATGAAAGCCAGAAGCTTTGTTGCCAGAACAGATTCACTTGATTTTGTACGAAAGATGAAAAACTCACTTTCAAAAGCATTCTCAGTAAAAGTACTGGTCTTGGAAGGAAGCATATCAGGAAGGCTAGCAGCTTCTCATCTGAGCTGTCAACCTAGTTTGAGCAAGCACCAGACCAATGAGCCAAGTAGAAATAAAACAGGGAGAGCCTAGCTATAAGACAGCCTTAGAGGGGATGGATACTTTTTCTGTACATTCTTCTAACTTCATTGTACATGTAGACGGGAGACCATCAAGAGCTCAATCTGTCTACATATCCTTGGCTCATTGGGAGGCTATCGAGTTGATCCACAAGAACCCAGCAGAAAATAAATGCTGGAGTAAGACGGAAAGTCCTTAAACTTTGAATGAACCCACACATAGATCCAGTGATTAACAGTATAAGGTTTATTGGCTCAAAGAGTTTGATTAAAACCACTGATGAATCATTGGCTGACTATTAAGCTAAACAGACACAAGGATGATCTCAAGAAAGCCAAGCTTAAAAATAAAAAACAAGACAAATTACTGAGCAGACACACCGGGGGCCACATGTGATAGGGGAAACAATTCTACAGATTTACAGTGATAAGTTTCTAAAACAAAAACACAGCAACTCTAACTCTTGGGGAAAATATAAGAATCTAGAATTACTATAATATATTATCTAAAATATCGAATTTTCAATAAAAATAATAAAACATGCAAAGCAACAGGACAAGGCAAAACATACCCAGGGGAGAAAAAGCAGTCAACAGAAACCGAGTGGGTCCAGATTTTGGATTTAACAGAGAAGGATTTCAAAGAAGCTATTTTAAAGGTGTTCAAAGAACTAAAGGAAGCCATGTTTTAACAACTAAAGGAGAAGTATGATGTCAACTACTTAGCCATTAGAGTATATTAAAAAAGAGAGATATGAAGTGTCAAAAATAAATATATGGAAGATTCTGGAGTTGAAAAGTACAATAAAGAAAGATTTATTGAAGGAGCCCCGTAGAAGATTTGAAAAAAAAAATCAGAAAACTTCAAATAAATCAGTAGAAATTATCCAGTTTGAAGAACAGAGAGAATAAAGATTGAAGAAAAATGAACAGAGCCTTGGAGACCTCTAGGTCAATAGCAAGTTTATCAGTATACATATATTGGAATTCCCAGATGAATAGGAGAGAAAGAATGAAATAGAACATTTTTATAAGTAATGACAGAAAACTTCCAAAATTTAATGAAAAACATGACTCTACAGATTCAAGAATCTCAACAAACCCCAAGTAGGATAAATAGAAAGATTCACACATAGTCATATCATAGTCAGACTGAAACACAAAGATAGAAGGAGTCTTGAAAGCAAGAACAAAAAGACTCACCAAGTACAGGAGAACCTCAATAAGATTAACAATTTCTTATCATAAATAATGAATGATGGAAGGCAGCAAAATACATATTCAAAATACCAAAAGAAAATAAAATAACTCTCAACTAAGAATTCTATATTCTAGGAAAACTTTTTCAGAAATGAAAGTGAAAAAAGTCTCACATAAACAAAGGCTGAAATAATTTTTTACTAACAGACTTGTCTTACAAGAAATACTAAAGAAAATCTTTTAGTCTGAAAAACATTAGATAGTAACTGAAATCCATGTATTTGGCCGAGCACGGTGGCTCAGGCCTGTAATCCCAGCACTTTGGGAGGCCGAGGCGGGCAGATCACGAGGTCAAGAGATCAAGACCATTCTGGCCGACATGGTGAAACCGCTTCTCTACTAAAAGTACAAAAAAAATTTAGCTGGGCATGGTGGCGCTTGCCTGTAGTCCTAGCTACTCGGGAGGCTGAGGCAGGAGAATTGCTTGAACCCGGGAGGCGGAGGTTGCAGTGAGCCGAGATGGCGCCACTGCACTCCAGCCTGGCCACAGAGCGGGACTCCATCTCAAAAAAAAAAAAAAAGAAATCCATGTATTTATTTAGAAGAATAAAGAGCACTGGAAATGGCTAACTATATGGATAAATACAAAAGACTACATAAATATTTTTCTCTTAAACTTTTAAAAAGGTGTTATAATATATAAAGGTATTATATAAATTATATATTATATATAAATATATAATATAAGGCATATATATAATAATTGTAACTATTGTTGAGTTTATAACGTACATAGATGTAATATATATTACAATAATGGCACAAAGAGAGGATACAGGACAGTTTCTATATTTTACCAGAATTAAGTTGGTATAAGTTTCAAATAGATTATGATTACTTAAAATGCATATTGTAATCCTTACATCAGTCACTAAGAAAGTAACTGAAGTTATATAGTAAAAATATTAACTGAGGGACTTCTGCAAAAGATGGAGAGACAGGGACTACATTTACTCTACTGCCTAAAATAACGAAGAAAAAAACCCACTCAGACAAAATATGTGAAATGATGATTCTCAAGATGTAGGACACATGAAGGAGAAATTATAAGGGAATATGAGCAACTTTTAAGAATAATGGATATGTTAGTTACCCTGCTTGTCATGATTGTTTCACATGTATGTACATATTCCCAATCTTATCAAGCTGTATGCTTTAAATACATGGCATATATTATATGTCAATAATATCTAAATAAAACTGTTGAAACCATTTCTGTAAATCATGGGTCCATGAACTTAAAACATACACATGTGTAATACACAGAATTTTTCAGAAGAGGGGTTATAGAAGTAACTCATTTTAACCTGGAATTCTCCTTATGGAATAATTCTCTAGATTTGGAAGCAATGTGGAAAATATTTTTAAAAATAGATTATTTGAAAGATGCAAAAAAGTAGATTCAGTTTTTATGCCTGTAAGTTTACCCTTTAAATTTAAGTATATGTTGAAAAATATCACAGAATACAATTTGAAAATAAAAAGTATGTAATAACTCCACTGGCTTTCTGAAAAATAAACTTCTCTCAGACTCATGTAATTTCCTTTTTCAACAGAATAATATATGCAGGAAAAAGGAAGAGCTGATGTATTGTAATATATTTCAGGTAAGAGTTTGTACTGGCTATGGTAGTTAAGGTTGGGGAGTAGTTTCAAGAAGGATATAAAGAGAAAGAATTTCTATAACATAGTAATTAATGATAGTTCCAGTGGTCAAAGAGAAGGAATCAAAGGTTTTTGACATTTCTATCTTGGATGACTGGGTAGGTGTGGTGTCATGAGATGAGATGAGGATTAGAGGAACAGGGATTGGAGAAAGGAAAGAGGATGATTTGGTCTTAAGCGTAATAGATATTTTCTTTTGCATTACATATTTGAGAAATATATAAGCACCGATTTCTCATGTCTCTCTTCTGAAGCTGTTCATTCATTAAAAAATGTCTTTATGCATTAAAGCGTGTTACGCCACATCCTGAAAATAGTATTCTCTTCTATAGCAATAATGGAAATTGAACTCAAGGGTGAATTGTTTGGAGGCTTTAGGAATCAATCAGTTAGGATATATTTACTGAGACCTTTTCTATGCCGGAAATAGTGTCAGCTTCAGAACAACGAACAAGATAGATAACGTTGCTACCTTCATGGACCCTTTTCCTGGGGACATGGAAACTGCAGAAGCATTATTCTGCATGTCAGAATGGAACATTTCAGCCCTTGTTTTTACAGTCACTGTTAGAAATGGAGACAAGTAGTTTGGAGGCAAGAGCCAGGAATACAGAATTGAGGCGCTTCCTGTGGTCAAGAATTTAACTCACTGGGGCATATGACAGCTCTGATTCTACTTCACTCAGCCTTAAAGTTTGCTTCATTAAACTCAGGAAAATGTCTACATTTCCTAATTACAGAAAGCAGGAGAGAGTATGTGAAAATTCTGGGTACATTGAGCCTTTTCTTTAGAATCAAATTATGGCATAAGTGCCACCACAAAGCCAGGCTATAGTTACAGCAATTATAGTGACAGTTCTTTGAAAGGCAGAATGAATGTGGTATTCTTTGGTTCTCTGCAATAAGATCTCCCTCCACATTACAGACTTGATATTTGTTTGGTATGAATGGTATTGATGTTAAACTTGTGCTAGAAAACCATCTTGAATTTGTGAGATACCCAGTTCTAAAGTGGCCTTTTCCTGAGGCCTTCTTGAATTTCATTTAGTAAACATTCACTCATGCTTCTTATTCTTGGGGGAGAAAGGTGATGGTATCATTAAAAATAATACAATACTTATTGCTCTATTAGTAGATTTGATAGCACTGGCGGAAATTATTACAACATTTCTTTTGCATATTTTTGACTCAATAATTTAAAAAGTAAACCATTAAATTGCTTTAAATAGATTTAATCTAGAATTTAAATTAGATAAAACAGGCTTTAATTATTAAGTGATAACTAATTATTTCAAAGATACTTTGGTTGCTTTAAGAATGGTTGCATATGATTACCAAAAATTAGTCAGCCCACACTAAATCTTGAAAACAATATATTAGCTTTGAGTTTATCAATGCTTTTTACAGCTGCCGTGAATTTAAAGGCATTTAAATAAATGAGATTCTTTTGAAGATCTGAATACTTCAAAACCATAATGATATTTGGCAGCAGTGAGAGGGTCACATATACGTATTATTTTGAGAGTTAATGTAGGGTAACCTTTGAGATTTAGGTCACAAGTTTGAACCACAGTCACCTTCATAATGACCAATGTTTAATACCATCTGAGAACTACTCTTGGAATGATTGAATGGTCTCAAAGTAACTTTTATAATTATTTCTTACCTATTTTTTAAGTAAAATATTCTATCTGAAAATTGTTAAAGGCTGACTTAATTTTTCTCACTCTCTGAAGATCACAACTGTAACTTACGGAAAGACAGAAGAAATAAAAATGATTTATTTCTTACCTGAGAAAGAAATGTAAATACCACAGCTATTCAGCCCAACTTTTAAAGTTTGATGTTTTATTTTGTTGTCCTTTGCTTTTAGTTAGAGGGAGGTCATATTAATAAAATCTGCTTGTAGAGGAGGGAAATACACCTAATTTTTTTTCAGTAAATGTTATCATTTTGTTATGGTTTGGATGTGTGTCCCCTCCAAATATTATGCGGAAATGTGATCCCTAATGTTGGAGATGAGGACTAGTAGGAGGTATTTGGGTCATGGGGGCAGATCTCTCATGAATGGCTTGGTCCTGTCCTCATGGTAATGAGTTAGTTCTCTATTAGTTCACAAGACAGCTGGCTGTTTTAAAAGGAGCCCGACACCTCTCTTTCTTGCTTTCTCCCACCATGTAATATGCTGGCTCCTCTTTTACCTTCTGCCATGATTGTAAGTTTCCTGAGGCCCTCACCCAAAACAGATGCTGACATCACACTTCCTATACAGCCTGAGAACCATAAGCCAAAATAAACCTCTTCTCTTTATAAATTACCCAGTCTGAGGTATTATTTTATAGCAATGCAAAACAGACCTGTACATATTTCATCTCACGCTCTTTGAAATTTGGAGATCTAAGGGTGCATGTGTATAGCCAGGAAATCTTTTAGAGCTTTGCCTATTATTTGAACCAGAGTTGGCACCTGAGTAATTTGAGACTTTATAATTATTGACAGAGGCCGGGCACAGTGCCTCACACCTGTAATCTTAGCACTTTGGGAGGCCCAGGTGGGTGGATCACTTGAGATCAGGAGTTTGAGACTAGCCTGGCCAACATAGTGAAACCTGTCTCTACTAAAAATACAAAAAAAATTACAGGTGTGGTGGTACATGCTTGTAATCTCTTCACGAGCCCTTTTCCTGGGACCATGCAGGAGGCTGAGGCAGGAAGATGGCTTGAACCTGGGAGGTGGAGGTTGCAGTGAGCTGAGATCATGCCACTGCACTCCAGCCTGGGCAACAGAGCGAGACTCCATTTCCAAACAAAGAAACAAAAACAAAACAAAACAAAACAAAAAAACTGTTGACGGAAAAAAAGAAATCTGTGGGCATAGCTAACATAGCTACACCAAGTAGGGTAGCCACTTACGGCTACACGGGTTGTTCATAGAATAATCCAAGGAGAGCCATTCACACAGACTAAGAATGGCACTCCTGTCTTAGAGTTGTTCATTGCTGTCGAATGTTCAGCCTCCACAAAGGTAAACCCAGTAACTCTTAGAAGTTTTCATTTTAGCTTTTGTTTCATTTCTGTTTATTTTTCTCCTTCTTTTTTTTTTGAGACAGAGTCTCGCTCTGTTGCCCAGGCTGGAGTGCGGTGGCGTGATCTCGGTTCACTGCAAGCTCCACCTCCCGGGTTCACGCCATTCTCCTGCCTCAGCCTCCCGAGTAGCTGGGACTACAGGTGCCCACCACCACGCCCGGCTAATTTTTTATATTTGCAGTAGAGACGCGGTTTCACCGTGGTCTCCATCTCCTGACCTGGTGATCCGCCGCCACAACCTCCCAAAGTGCTGGGATTACAGGCGTGAGCCACCGTGCCCGGCCTCATTTCTGTTTATTTTTCTATACCTTATTCAGAGAGTCACAATCCTTTTACTTAGCATTATCACACACTAATTATTTGCATCCCCATTGCTTCATTGGATCAGATTTTGGTTTTTCACACAATGGCTGAGGTAGTGAGAATACATTTCGCCTGCTAAAGCAGTTACACACACACGAGCATGAGTGCACCTGTGCACACACACCTACCTGTGCACACACACCTACCAGTGCACACACACCTACCCTGAAGAGAATGTTAGTGTTTCTGTAACAAACGTTAACATTTAAAGCAGTGTTTTATTCCTATAGAACTGTTTTGTTTTCTTCCTTCTATTCTTTTTCTCTCCTGGTGACTAAGAAATGTATGATAACTAAATAGTTAAATATTGATTTGAAATCTTTATATGTGTTATATGGACAAAGTCATAAAAATGGAATTTAAGAAATATTAACCTACACTTAACCTTTTTTTCTTTTGATATGCTTACATTCCTAGTGTTTAAAGTTGCAGCTTCCCGAATTAGCATATTACGTTTCATCTGGAGTCTCTTTTGAAACTGTTGGTTTCTAAAGCTTCTTTTACAGATGTAATATTAAAATGATTTTATAATTGCATAATTCATTTGCCTCTAAATAAGGAACTTTTGTGTGTACATTGAGTGATTATTTGTTTGTATGTGCAGTTACAAAAGATACAAACCTAGAGAAAAATGCGTGAAATTCTTTATTGTCAATTTCAGTCAGTTCTCAGAACTTGAAACCCATTCAGAGAGTCTATCTCTTTGCACTTTCCCACTGTCAATTTTCTGTATAGATTCCTCCCATAAACTGTAAATTTTGTTGTTCTCATAATGATTGGTTTGGTCTTTTATGCCATAATTTTTGTTATTCCTTTTTCTATTTGTCTAGGGTTATAGGTAGTACTTTTCTTCTTTTCCTGCCTATAAGTTAGAGGTTTACCTTTTGAGACTCAATAGAAATCACACTTGTGTCCTTTTTCAGTCTTCTTTAAATATATCCATACTCCTTTGCTGTTTTATGATTCATTCACCATTGCTTCCAATAGATATTAATATAATTCAGCAAAACCACTCTCTTAGGTTTGCTGAGTTCATCTTTGGATTCATGCTTTTATCAACCGGGAGAGTTGACTGTAAATGCAGTGCTTGATCTATATGGAATGACACCAGGCTTTCTGGATAGTGCAGTTTCTAGAAATCATGTATGGTGTGTGGTTGACTAAGGCAAGTCAATAACATCACAGCTTAAACATAAAGAGCAGCATGAGCTCTGAAAAGGCATTATGACTGTAATTCATGTTAGTTATCATGTTTAGGACATTATTACTATGAAATTTACTGGTATAGAATGTATTTGAGAGAAATTCACTGGCCAGATTTGATATCCCAATAACATAATGAGGGAAGAATTTGAGTAAGTTAAGGAAAGATGTTCACATTAGAGCAGGAGTCCAGCTTCAGCCACACCAGGACTTTCTTTCTAATCCTTTGTCCGTCTGTCTCTTGAATATCCCTGTTACAAGCTAGTTGTTGGAGATAATTTAAGCTGTGGCAGCTGGGTTTGTCTAAGTGGGGACAACAGGCTAAATTGGGGAAAGCTGAAGGTTGTGCTTTTGCAAACTGTTGTCTCTCATAAAACTCTCTATTACAGACATTTCCTTTAACTTATAATCCTTTATCTCCTGTTGCCTCCAAGGTGGCTCTATGTGGTTAAGTGATGCCATCTCAAATTCAGAATGTTGAAAATCATTCACCGTGCTCTTTCTGCAATTGACTTTTCCTTGACTTCACTATTTCTATTAATGATGTAATAATTGTTTTTCCCAGGAACTGAACATTAAAACCTCTCACATGTAACTCCTCTCTTTTTCAGTCATGATATCTAACCCCCTTCTACTGCATACTTCACATTTCTTTGCCAGTGCTTTATTTCTGGCCTTTAATACTTCTCACATGAACCAGTTCAGCAGTTAGATGAGGAATATCAGCACTCACTCGCCTATTTCCCTTACAATCCATAATATACATGTAGGTAGATTAGCCTTCTTTACTAAAACATGGCTATTGTCATGGCACCACCTTTTTCAAAAGCATTTAAAGATTTATAATTGCCTACCAAATTAAGTGTTAGGTCTCTAGTCTTGCATTATAGACTCCAGGATAAAACTGCAGCTTATCCATCTAGTTATATATTACATTTCTTCCCTATATTTAATCCTGTCTTCAGCTAAAACAGACACATTTGAGGGGCTGTGTGATTGGTTATGTGGGAACAATAAGGAGACGGATGGTGAGGAAATGGAGGGAGAAACTAGAGCCAGAATATAATCAAGTTTATGTAATCACATGAGTTCATTTTTATTCATCATCTACTAACTACAGGGCACTGTGTGTCAGCAAATGCTATGTGATAAGAGAACATAAAGAAATATAAGGTAGATTTTTCTGCCCATGAAGAATTTGTATTTTTCACTAATGATACAAGATTGCATGAAATATTAAGCAATAATAAAACATTTAAATTGACAACAAGAAGAGATGTCACAATGCAAAACATAATTGCTTGTCTGATGAATTTTACAATTTCTATAAATTTTAAAGGACATAGAGATTAGACTGAGTGAGCTTTATGGAACAGATGGGATTTGAATGTTTCAGAGGCAGGATATTTTGATTTGAGTGCAGGGTGATAATAGAGATTGGTAAGATAAAGCAGGAGAGGCAGGTAGGGGCTCGTCCTGATAACTATGTATGGAGCAACTGCTTTTCAGCTAGTTGCATGGTCATGAAGGGGATCCAGAGTGGGAACCAGGCTCTGCCCTGTGGAGGAAGAGCCAGGTGAGATTAGTAGTTTGCCAAGGAGATATAATTAGGAATTCACGAGAGAAACTTAAAGCAGAAAGGTTAGAGGAAAGAACTGAAATCTGGACCTTGATATTTGCTTTTATATCCCTTTGAATCTTTCTGTAAATTCCATTGACTCTTTCTTCAAAAGATGTACCTAAATACTTTCTCCCCTATTTCCTAGTCCAAGCCAACAGTATTTCTTACCTGGGCTATCGCAACAGAGCCAATATGGCCTCTGTCCTTTTATTCTCACCTCCACTTCTACTCCCACTAAGCCATGGTCTGTTACCACATTTGGCAGTCTCAGTTTACTTTCCAAAAGAGAGATCTTTCTAGTCTAGAACACTCAGGATGATTCCTCATCTCACTAAGAATAAAAGCCCAAGTACTTAGCAGGGTCCACAGGGCTCCACCAGATCTAGTCCCCAGCTACCTTCTTACCTATCTCATTTCTTACAAGTCTCTACCTTGTTCACTCTCTGCCTGCCACATTGGTTCCTGGTTTCTTTTTTTTCTTTTTCTTTCTTTCTTTCTTTTTTTTTTTTGAGAGGGAGTCTCACTCTGCTGCCCAGGCTGGAGTGCAGTGGTGCCATCTCAGCTCACTGCAAGCTCTGTCTCCCGGGTTCACGCCATTCTCCTGCCTCAGCCTCCTGAGTAGCTGAGACTACAGGCACCCGCCACGACACCTGGCTAAATTTTTTGTATTTTTAGTAGAGATGGGGTTTCACCATGTTAACCAGATGGTCTCCATCTCCTGACCTCATGATCCACCTGCCTTGGCCTCCCAAAGCATGGTCCTCCTTAGGGCTTTGACATGTGGCTGCCTGCAGTGCTCTTCTCTCAGTTACCTGTTTAGCTCTTTCCCTCAATCCTTCAGATATTCCATGATCTTCCATCAGACCTTCATGCCCACCAGGCCATCACTTTCTACTCTCTTACTCTGCTTTAATTCTGCCCCCCACCCACATACACAGTGCTCCTACTTCTCCATATCCTCTCCAGCACCTGTTTTTCCTGACTTTTTAATGATTGCCATTCTAACTGGCGTGAGATGGTATCTCATCCTGGTTTTGATTCGCATTTCTCTAATGACCAATGATGATGAGCTTTTTTTCATGTATTTTTTGGCCACATAAATGTCTTCTTTTGAGAAGTAAGTGTTCATATCCTTCACTCACTTTTTGATGGGGTTGTTTTTTCATGGAAATTTGTTTAAGTTCCTTGTATAACATGGTATATATTTATTCATTTGTTTATTAAGAACTCTTTGCAGTAAAATAGAGACTTCATCAAGGCATAAATTTGTTTTTCTCTACTGTATCCCAAGCACCCAGAACAGTGTCAGATACATATCAGGTGTCCAACAAATATTAAGTAAGCTGAGGGTAATACCACTGAAACAGATGAACTAGAAGAAATAACCCTGGAGCCATGATAACTTTCAAAGGAGTAAGAAGGTACAAATTAATTTAAAAATGTATTGAATGTCATAAGTGCTCCAGGAACTATTCTAGATGTTGGGAATATAGTGTTCTGCTTTCATTCTCCCTGAAAAATACAGACCCTAAGCAAGTAAACAAATATAACTTACAGGCATTCGGCCTATGAAGAACATCTTAAAAATTGCAAAACAATAGAAAGTGATTGTGAAGTGTGGGGCATTAGATGGGGGTAGTTAGGCGTACCTTTTCTGAGGGGATGACATTTGCACTAAGACTTGAATCATAACGTTCTGGCTAAGTGACTTTTAGGGGAACAGTGAACCAATGTTTTAGAGTTCCCTTGTAGTGCCAGCCTAGGGTAGTCTTTTCTCGTCATGAATGACCCTTGCCCATTCATAAGTATGCTAGCAGGGAGGGGCAGGGGAAGTGAGTACTCCTGCACTTTCCCTTTTAAATTAAATTAAATTAAATTTATTTATTTTGTACTTTAAGTTCTGGGATACATGTGCAAAATGTGCAGTTTTTTTACATAGGTATACACATGCCTTGGTGGTTTGCTGCACCCATCAACCCATCACTTACATTAGGTATTTCTCCTAATGCTATCCCTCCCCCCGCCCTCCGACAGGTCCCAGTGTGTGATATTCCCCTCCTTGTGTCCATATGTTCTCATTGTCCGACCCCCACTTATGAGTGAGAACATGCGGTGTTTGGTTTTCTGTTCCTGTGTTAGTTTGCTGAGAATGATGGTTTCCAGCTTCATCTATGTCCCTAAAAAGGACATGAACTCATCTTTTTTTATGGCTGCATAGTATTCCATGGTGTATATGTGCTACTTTTCTTTATCCAGTCTATCATTGATGGGCGTTTGGTTTGGTACCAAGTCTTTGCTATTGTGAATAGTGCTACAATAAACATACCTGTGCATGTGTCTTTATAGTAGAATGGTTTATAATTCTTTGGGTGTATACTCAGTAATAGGATTGCTGGGTCAAATGGTATTTCTAGTTCTAGATCCTTGAGGAATTGCCACACTGTCTTCCACAATGGTTCAACTAATTTACACTCCAACAGGGTAAAAGTGTTCCTATTTCTCCACATCCTCTCCAGCATCAGTTGTTTCCTGACTTTTTAATGATCGCCATTCTAACTGGTGTGAGACGGTATCTCATTGTGGTTTTGATTTGCATTTCTCTAATGACCAGTGATGATGAGCTTTTTTTACGTATGTTTTTTTTGGCCACATAAATGTCTTCTTTTGAGAAGTACGTGTTCATAGCCTTCACTCACTTTTTGATGGGGTTGTTTGTTTTTTCATGTAAATTTGTTTAAGTTTCTTGTAGATTCTAGAGATTAGCCCTTTGTCAGATGGATAGTTTGCAAAATTTTTCTCCCATTCTGTAGGCTGCCTGTTCACTCTCCTGGTAGTTTCTTTTGCTGTGCAGAAGCTCTTTAGTTTAATTAGGTCCCATTTGTCAATTTTGGCTTCTGTTGCTATTGGTTTTGGTGTTTTAGTCATGAAGTCTTTGCCCATGCCTATGCACTGAATGGTATTGCCTAGGTTTTCTTCTAGGGTTTTTGTGGTTTTATGTCTTACATTTAAGTCTTTAATCTATCTCGAGTTAATTTTTGTATAAGGTGTAAGGAAGGGGTCCAGCTTCAGCTTTCTGCATATGGCTAGCCAGTTTTCCCTAACACCAATTATTAAATAGGGAATCCTTTCCTCATTGCTTGTTTTTGTCAGGCTTGTCAAAGATCAGGTGGTTGTAGATGTGTGGCATTATTTCTGAGGTCTTTGTTCTGCTCCATTGGTCTGTATATCTGTTTTGGTCCCAGTACCATGCTATTTTGATTAGTGTAGCCTTGTAGTCTAAAGTCAGGTAGCGTGATGCCTCCAGCTTTGTTCTTTTTGCTTAGGATTGTCTAGGCTATATGGGCTCTTTTTTGGTTCCATATGAAATTTAAAGTAGTTTTTTCCAAGTCTGTGAAGAAAGTCAATGATGGTAGCTTGATGGGGATAGCATTGAATCTATAAATTAGTGTGGGCTGTATGGCCATTTTCACCATGTTGGTTCTTCCTAGCCATAAGGATGGAATGTTTTTCCATTTGTTTGTGTCCTCTCTTATTTCCTTGAGCAGTGGTTTGTAGTTCTCCTTGAAGAGGTCCTTCACATCCTTTGTAAGTTGTATTCATAGGAATAGTTCATTATTACTTAAGAATCACAAGAAAGATCATAGGACTATTAGACTTTTCATGCAAAAGTCAAGGGAAAGATGACTTCTAGTAACTAGGTTTAAAGAGGTATCAGGAGACAAAAATAATGATGATTTTAGGAATGCCCGCCATTAGCCCTATAAGCTCATTGTGCTGGTGAAAACTCTCTTTCCTTAGCAGAAGGTAAGCCCCAAGAGAGCAGAATTCTTTACCATCTTACTCACCAGTTTCCATGGCTGCTGCATTTGTGCAGATTGTGTGCTACATAATGGCACCACAATTCAAGCGGATGTGATTCAAATCACAGACATCATAGATATACATGTTTACTGCCAAAATTATTCAGCAAAGACAGTACAACACCTTCTTTTAATAAAATCAGGATATACAATGATTTTCCAACAGATATAAGTAAAATACCTTAAGGAAGCGAATTCTTTTTTTTTTTTTTTTGAGATGGAGTCTTGCTGTGTTGCCCAGGCTGGAGTGCAGTGGCACAATCTCAGCTCACTGCAAGCTCCGCCTCCCAGGTTCCCGCCATTCTCCTACCTCAGCCTCCCGAGTAGCTGGGACTACAGGCGCCCGCCATCTCGCCCGGCTAGTTTTTTTTTGTTGTTTTTTTTAGTAGAGACGGGGTTTCACTGTGTAGACCAGGATGGTCTCGATCTCCTGAACTCGTGATCCACCCGTCTTGGCCTCCCAAAGTGCTGGGATTACAGGCTTGAGCCACCGCGCCCGGCCTGATGTCACAATCTCAAATTATAAAAATCCTAGAATAAAATGTATGAAGTACTCTTCTAGATATTGGCCTAGGCAAATAATTTATGACTAAGTTCTCAAAAGCAAATGCAACAAAAAGAGAAATTGACAAGTGGGAACTAATTAAACTAAAGAGCTTCTGTCCAGCAAAATAAACTATCAGCAGTGTAAACAGACAACCTACAGAATGAGAGAAAATATCTGCAAAATATACATCTGTAAAAGGACTAATACCCAGAATCTGTAAGGAACTTAAACAGATCAACAAGCAAAAACCAAATAACCCCATTACAAAGTGGGCAAAGGACATGAACAGTCACTTCTCAAAAGAGTATATATAAGTAGTGGCCAGCAAACATATGAAAAAATGCTCAACCTTACTAATCATCAGAGAAATACAAATTAAAACCACGATGAGATGCCATCTCACATCATTCAGAATGGTTATTATTAAAAAGTCAAAAATAACAGATGCTGGTGAGGTTGAAGAGAAAAAGGAATGCTTATATACTGTTGGTGGGAATGCAAATTAGTTCAGCCACTGTGAAAAGCAATGGAGATTCCTCAAAAAACTAAAAATAGAACTACCATTTGATCCAGGAATCCCATTACTGGTTATATACTCAAAGGAAAATAAATCATTCTACCAAAAAGATACCTGTACTCATATGTTTATTACAGCACTATTCACAATAGCAAAGACATGGAATCAACTCAGGTGCCCATCAGTGGTGCACCGGATAAAGAAGATGTGGTGCGTATACATCACAGAATACTATGTGGCTATAAAAAAGATCAGCATCGTGTTCTTTGCAGCAACATGGATACAGCTGGAGGCCATTATCTTAAACAAAGTAACACAGAAACAGAAAACCAAATAACTCATGTTCTCACTTATAAGTGGGGGCTAAACATTGGATACACAGGGACATAAAGATGGGAACAATAAACATGAGGGATTCCGAAAAAGGGGAGAGAGGGAAGTAGGACAAGGGTTGAAAAACTACCTATCTGGTACTATATTCACCACTTGGGTGATGGGATCATTAGAAACCGAATTTTCAGCATTATGCATTACACCTGTGTTACAAACTTGCACATGTACCCCCTGAATCTAAAATTAAACTAAATAAATAAAATTTAGAAAGAAAGACAATAAGCATGGGAAATCTTCCTTGAAGGAAATGTAAAAGGGTAATTGTTATGGGTTGAATTGTGCTACCCCCACCCCCATTCATATGTTGAAGTCCTTATCCCAAGTACCTCAGACTATGACTTATTTGGAAATGGGGTCATTGAAGATGTAATTAGAGAAGATGAAGTACTGGATAGGGTGGACCCCTTATCCAGTGTGACTGATGGCCTTATGAAAAGGGGAAATTTGGGGACAGACTGACAGAGAAGGAGAATGCCATGTGAAGATGAAGGCAGAGACTGAGGTCATGCTTCTACAAGCCAAGGAATGCCAAAGATTGCTAGCAAATCTCCAGAAGCTAGGAGAGAAGGATGGAACATATTCTTGCTCAGAGTCATCAGAAAGAACCAACTTGTCAATACCCTGATTTCAGACTTCTAGTCTCCAGAACTGTGAAAGGATATGAGACAATATAATTCCATTGTTTAAGCCAACCAGTTTGTGATACTTTGTTATAGCAGCCCTAGCAAACTAATGCAGTAATAATACATGATAAGAGTGACTTTAGATTGAGGGGTCAGGGAAGGGCTCTTGGAGAAGTTGACATTTAGGTGAGACTGGAACAATGAGGAAAAATCAGCCTTGGAAGACCCTGGGACAAGTATTCATTCAGAGGGAACAAGAGGAGGGGAGTTGGGAGTCTTGTTACTGGTGGACTGGATAAATGACATTTTTTTTTTTTTTTTTTTTTTTTTACTGAATAAACATTTATTGACAAGTATTTTGGAAGAGTTAACACAGACTCAAACAGTAACCATGTTACCCTCAGAGAGTAACTTGAACCTTTTGGTGTTTCTGTGATAGGTCAGCGTGTGTCTCTTTTGACAGGTCCACATACCCAAGTATATAGGACTGAATTCAGTAGCTGTTCTTTTAATAGTATGAAATTTCAATTCAGTACCAAATCGGCAATTTGAGGGATTTCTGTTTTCTACTTTTCAATTAATTGCTTTGTACAAATAGCAAGCCCAGTGCCGTGTGACTAAGACCTCTGGTAGTTAGAGCTGGAAAGGAACAAGGGAGATTATTGCAGTTTACAAGGGAACAGTCAAGAAATATGGAGGAGTTAAATCAGGGATCACTAAGAAGAATGAAGACCCAGGAGTAGAACTCACTTTTTCTAATCCCAGTTGCATGCAATTTCTGCTGGTCCTGCAACAGCCTTCTCCAGAATCTTAGTGGGCAGTGAATATATTTTTGTTGATGTGAGAACATCAAAACGGTGCCTTGATTTGGAAAATATAAAGCAAAGGGGAAAAGGCAGTTTCTGGTAAATGGAAGTAATTCTCGGCAGGCAATTCTTATCCAGTTAGCGCTAAGGAATTTTGTTCATGTAGTGAGAATGAAAACATATTGAAACAAATAACCCAAGTTTTCCATAGCAGTTCCAGAAGACGAGGATATGGCTTGTTATTAATATTCTCCACTTGATTGTTCCTTTCTGTTCTGCTGGAGATGAAAGTGCCCTGTGGTCCTACTCAAGCAGTTGTTCATTAATCTCCAGACAGGGCTGGAGGAGCAATTGGAGGAGCCTAGCAGGCTGGACACATATGGAGCATTGGTGAGAAGCCCATGAACATGCCAGCCAAAGAGTGAGGCAGGCAAAGCTCCCCTTTCATACCCTCTTTGTTTCCTTTTCTGCAGATACCTCTTCTAAGAAAGAAATTTATTTTTAATGATGACTACCATGTATATTCACATTGAATTCTCACAACGTAGCTGGTACTTAACTATTTTTATGTCCAGTTTTCTGAATTGAACCTTGGGATTCAGAGGTTATGTCATCTACTTTATGGGGCATCATAAACTTAGCATAAAGTTTGTTAAAAATGTGGACTATTTGATCCAATATGGTCTGGATTCAAATTCCAGCCTCATCCCTTACTAGCTGTGGGAAATTGGGCAAGTTACTTAAAACTTTCTGTAGCTTGGCTGGGTGCAGTGGCTCACGCCTGCAGTCCCCGCACTTTGGGAGGCCGAGGTGGGAGGATAATGAGGTGAATTCGAGACCAGCCTGGCTAACATGGTGAAACCCCGTCTCTGCTAAAAATACAAAAAGAACTAGCCAGGCGTGGTGGCCAGTACCTGAAGTCCCAGCTACTCAGGAGGCTGAGGCAGGAGAATGGCTTGAACCTGGGAAGCGGAGGCTGCGGTGAGCTGAGATTGCGCCACTGCACTCCAGCCTGGGCGACAGAGCAAGACTCTGTCTCAGAAAAGCAAAAAACAAACAACAACAACAAGAAACAACAAAAAAAACCTTTCTGTAGCTCAGTTTTCCTATCTGTAAAAGGAGATAATAATACTAATAGTTCTTTTGTCCTAGGGTTGTTGGGGGGAGGAATGTATCACTATATGTAGTGGTATTTGGAACAATGCCTGACAAATGATAATGAAGTAGGAGGAGGGTGAACTCAGGCCTGTTTGACTTTAAGCCTCCAGTGCTCTTTCTACTATGCATAAGCTACATCTCTTTTCAGAAGCCCAGCTTCCCTCATGACACCTGACTGTTCTTCAGACATTTGCCTCCCTTCCCTCCCACCATAAGTTACCTCCCCCAAATGCCAGTTCTTCTGGAACTATCAGGTGTTGGATTACTCAACCTGATGACTCACTGTAGGCTGGGATGTTACTGAGTGCTCCTGGCTTGATGGTGTGCTTTTTATTATGCTGGTGGTTTGGGTTGCGCAGGCTTGGAATAGGTTGTCTTAGAGGTTGAACAGCAACTGATTGAGAGAGTGGACAGAGGATCCATGAACTGGGCAAGAGTTGGCTCTACTTTTCTATGTAAAGGGAAGACCAGTGCAGGAAGTACAGTCACTGCAGCAAATTCTAGATGACAGATCTTTGTGCCAGCAGGCCTTTACTTAACTCTCAAATACCTCACCATTTGTTAAAGGCCTTCCTTACTTGTGTGTAGGCCAGCCAGATCTGGGGGCAGCAAGTCATCTGAATCAAAGCTGGTCACTCCAGAATCTTTGTAGAAACTGATTGACTATTTTGATAGTCTTTTTGTGACTGAAACCATGTAAGATTTTCATTCATAGATTCACATAATTTGGTGTTTGTTTTCTCAAGCTAAACTAATTATTTATTTTAAAATTTATCTCAATCTATACCACAAGACTAGATGCTTCAGTGATGGTTTGCCAAATAAGCAATTTCTTATTCAAAAGTTTGTTTCTGCCTAAACCTTTTTAGGCTGAAGAAGATTTTGAATGCAAACCCAGCCTGACCTCCTGATGGTGCAAAGAGGGTGCCCTGAAAGAAAAATTTTGGCAAGAATCAGAAAAGAAAACAAACCAATTTAGACTATCTTCTACTGCTAAAAACTGAACTAAACTGAAGTAAGAAGGGAGGCGGGCTAAAAGGCTGCACATCTTTTAAGGAAACAAAGCGTGTGTGGGGTGTGTGTGTGTGTTTGTGTGTATACACACTTTATTTCTGTTGACAGATGGGTCTTAGCTACCAAACTTGGAAGAAATGTAGGCAGTAAATCAGTTTTCCCATTTTATGACAGACTTTATCATGAAAGATGATTCTAAATGTAAACACAGTGGGTAAAATGCCACTTAGAGGGAATTTAATAAACATACTAATTTAGACCTCAGCAAGAGAGCACCTAAATATCAAGCATAATGATATACCAGAAATCAAATATTCAGGATATCTATTTTAATCTAAGAGGAAACAGAACTCTTTATCCTAATCTTGCTGTAAAGCCTTTGGCTTCCTAAAGTATGTGATCTTGTTAAATTAAAGGATTAAAGTGAATGCATCCTTACTTTGGTATGTACTTACAACTAAATAAATAACATGCTTGTTATGACTGCAAACAAAATGAATTAAGTGAAACAAGACAGACAGCATGGACTTGCTGATGTCTTTGTTTTTGACAGCCTCTAATCCTGGAAACAGGAAGATGTTGAGATGAGTAAACATTCTTTGTCTTTGTGAGCTCCCAAGTGGTTAAGTCTATGCCCAGAGTCATGCTAAGGAGTTCAGAAACTGTCACATCTAGAGACCTTGCATATGTATAAAGGAAATCTCTCCTTTCCATTGTCTTCTCTGTATCCTGCTTATCTGAAAATCCACTAATGCTTTAGCATTTGGGGCTCTTAAATAGAGTAAGGGGCGGGGGAGGGAGAAGAAAAATTCCTCCTGAGACTCTTTTGAAGAACTGTCCCCCTTGAATAGCGGTCCCAGTTTAGTCTCCATCAGCTGTCACTGAACCTTTCAAACAAAAACAGACCCAGTGCTTCCCATGAAACCTCATTTTCAGCAGCATTTAGCCCAGGGGCCACAGATGTGTGTCCCCTTTCTAAATGGAATGCCGTCCTGAGCCAAATATGTCAGCAGTTAAAAAGCCCACGAACACACCACAAATATTTGTTTATTAGGCATCAAAATGTGAAGTGGGCTACAAAACTGAGGGCTAGATTATTAAGACCAGACTGAAAAGTGCTGTGGTGGTGCCTGGGTAAATATCACTAGTGGTACAATACTGAAAAGATTGGGAAGTCATCAACCAGCCCTTCAGAACTGAAACACATGATTTAACCACAAGCTGTACTTTATGAAATCTTAAACTGTAACACAAAGAGTGACCTAATTTAATCCATGTGGGCTACATGTTTGATGTCAACAGACTTTCCTTTTAAACAGCTCGGAGAATGCAACAAGGTCTTTAGTATTTAATAAAATCTGGACTGTTTCCTGCTAAGTCACTTATCTTGAGGGATTAATTATTTTTACATTATGATTGATACTCCATGGATTTTATGGGGTTTCCATACCTTTTTATGCATGTCCTTTTTGCAAGGGACAATTAACCATAAGTCTTAAAACATTAGTCTCCTGCAGGTGTAATGGTTGTGTAAGTAGGTCCTGAGGCAGACAGTGCTGCTCTCGCTGACGGGCTTCTGAGAGACACAGAATGAAGACAATAGTTGCTGTCAGAAGTAATATACATGATGCTTGCTTCATACAGAGGCTACTTGTGAACTTAACATGACAGATATGCACATATAGAAAAGAGCTTTCTAAACGACTCTTCTTTAAACAGTTTGATAATGCTTGTGGGCTGGAGCTTCCCCATAGTTTAGGTCCACAACATGTTTTTTACCAGAGTAACATTCTGGCAACATGATTATAAGTTGTTTCTTCTACCAGGTAGACATCTAGTTAGCTGTTGACCTTTTTTCTTTAATATTATGATCATTAGCCTTAAATATTCAAGATGAGCACATTTCACAAGTGTATATGAGCCTTTTTTCTTCTTCTTTTTTTGAGATGGAGTTTCACTCTTGTTGCCGAGACTGGAGTGCAGTGGTGCAATCTTGACTGACTGCAACCTCTGCCTCCCGGGTTCAAGTGATTCTCCTGCTCAGCCTCCCGAGTAGCTTGGACTACAGGTGCGTGCCACCGCACCCAGCTAATTTTTGTATTTTTTTTTTTAGTAGAGATGGGGTTTCACCATGTTGGCCACGATGGTCTCGATCTCTTGACCTTGTGATCCTCCCACCTTGGCCTCCCAAAGTGCTGGGATTACAGGTGTGAGCCACCTCACCCGGCCCCTATATGGGCCTTTGTAAAAGGCCCAGTGGGACTAAAATTTCTGGTAAGTGTCAGTCCATCAAGAATAGTTGAAAATGGTACAGTGTCTGCCTTTCAAGTAGCCCTGAGGACCTCTAGGTTGATAAAAGCTGGGATAAAATAACTAGATTTTTTTTTCTTTTTTTTAAAAAGGTAAGCAGGGGGAACACTCAGGCCTGTGCCCCATCCCTAGCCATACTCAATCTTGTAGAACTTTGCTGCTCAACATGATTGTCTGTAGACCCCAGCATCAACATCAACAGAGGATAGGTTAGAAATGCAGACAGCTGCCTTTCCTAGATCCCACTGAATCAAAATCTACATTTTAACAGAAACCCTAGTTGATTCATAGGCACAATTTAAGTTTAGGAGGCACTGCTTTAGAGGGCTTTTGGGTGTGGTTTTAGGAGGTCATAACTAGTTGGGCTGATCCTTTAAAAAGTACCAAAGAGAAGGAAAATTTTCTTTGTTGGATATTGTCTTAGTCTGTTTTGTGTTGCTCCAAAGGAATACCTGAGACTGGGTAATTTATAAAGACAAGACATTATTAAGCTCACAGTTTTCCTAGCTGAGAAGTTCAAGGGCATGGCCTTGGCTTCTGGTGAGGAATTTCATGCTGCCTCACAGCATGGTGGAGAAGGTCAAAGGGGAAGCAGAGAGGTGAAAAGGGGGATAAACCTGAGGGGCATCCTAGCTTTATAGCACCCATTCCTGAGGGAACTCATTCATCCCCATGAGAACTAGTCCGGTATTTTAGTAGTGAGAACACACTCACTGTACCGTAAGAGCAGAACCAAGCCATTCCTGAGGATGCACTCCCTTAATCCAAACACCTCCCACTAAGCTCACCTCCTGACACCTTCACACTGGGGATCAGATTTCAACATGAGATTTGGTGGGGACAAGCCATTCATATCCAAGCCATAGCATCTAGATGTAACCCTGGAACATTAGAACAGATAAATTGGTATCAGGTTTTGAGGTATTAAAAAAACTATATTTCGAATTAAGTAGTATAGGATGGTGTCCAGTACTGAACATGAACAAGAATAGCCACTTTTTTTTTTTTTTTTTGTATTCCTCTGAAAATGCCTGAGGCTGAGTACAGTAAGAAAGGAAGTAGGGTGGGGCCATTCTTGCTTCAGTTTTATTACAGCTTTAAAGTTGAACTCTGCTTTTCAATTTTGAGTTTGAACATTCAAATATTTTGGACTACCAGAGCTCTCATAATTTTAAGTTTTTCCTTTAAAAGAAAATTGGAGGAGTTTTTTTTTTTTTTTTTTTTCCCCAGGGCCAGACCTTTAACATCCCAAAAATACTTTGGCTAATAGTATATAAAAACACACATTGTACATACTGGAGGAAATTTAATGTTCAAACCAAATTATAATATATTATTATTTGTATTCACTCTGATGTTTATCATGTATAATAAAAGGAAATGCATCCTCATCAGATGTCTTTCATTTTTAACTTATCAAAAATAAATTCACAAAGTAAAACATTTAAGGAGTAAAAGAGGTATAAAATGAAAAAAACCAAAAAGTCTTTTTTTTCCTACCACTTCAGGCTCCTCTTCCAATACTAAACAAATAATTATAGTTAACAATCTGTTTTCAGTATCTTTCCAGAGAAGTTTTAAAATTTTGCACACCCTCATTTATCTTTCTCTCTCAATCTTTTTCTGATTTTAATGTTTTTAAAATTTGCACAATGGAATTATATCACACAGATTTTATAGTATCTTGCTTTTTTCACATAATTTGTTTTTCAGAACTTCTGTGTCACCATTTACATATATGTGTCATTAAAAAAACTTTTTATTTGGAAATAATTTCAAACTCACAGAAAAGTTGCAAGAATAAGACTGGTACATTATACCCTTGCCTAGATTCACATATTTGATGACATTCTTCCCTATCTGATTTATGATTTGAGCTCTGTCATCTCTTTCTTCTTTCTGTGTCCCACTTTGTTTCTTTGTCTTTGTCTCTCCCTCTCTCTCTCTATCTCTCTGTGTGTGTGTGTGTATGGAAGGGTATATATTTTTTATCTGAATCATTTGAGAGTAAATTGCCTAATTATGGAACTTTGTCCCTAAATATTTCAGTGTATATTTTCTGAAAACAGGGAAATTCTCTTACATTGCCATTATATTATCAACTTCAGTAAATTTGACATTGGTACAATACTTTAATCTATTATCTGTATTTCAGTTTTAGCAATTGACCTAACAATGACTTTTCCTAGTGTTTGTTTTCCTCCAGTATGAAATTAAGTGTAGGACCAGGTATTACATTGAGTTGCCATGCCTTTTTAGTTAACTTTACACAGGAATATTACCTTGGCATTTCTTTTTTCCTCCTCTATCCCTATCCACACATTTTAAAATAGAAAATTCCTTCTTATCAATTTGTCTGATGTTTCCTTAGGATTAGGTTTAGAATCTACTCCTTGGGCCGGTTGCGGTGGTGCGCGCCTGTAATCCCAGTGCTTTGGGAGGACAAGGCGGGTGGATCATGAGGTCGGGAGATCAAGACCATCCTGGCTAACATGGTGAAACCCCATCTCTACTAAAAATACAAAAAAATTAGCCAGGTGTGGTGGCAGGCACCTGTCTGTAGTCCCAGCTACTCGGGAGGCTGAGGCAGGAGAATGGTGTGAAACCGGGAGGTGGAGATTGCAGTGAGCCGAGATGGTGCCACTGCACTCCAGCCTGGGCAACAGAGTGAGACTCTGTCTCAAAAAAAACAAAACAAACAAAAAAAGGAATCTGTACTCCTTGTACTTAACACTACGTAACTGACGTGCCCTTTTCAAGATATTGCATCTGCAAACACGTGATGTCCTTATGTTAATTTTAATTCATCAAAGGGTTATCCATTTTTTCTACTATATGTTAATAGTTTCCACTTTCTCCTTTGCAATTAATAAGCATTCTGTCAGGAGATAGTTTAAGGCCATACGGTCTTGTTGCTCATTAAAATTTCCCCCTCAGATTGGCTTTCTTTGACCATTCTTGCCTGAAATAATCTTTAGTATGATAGTTGCAAAAGGATGACCTTCTGTCTTCAACACTCACTCAACATTTAGCTGTTACACTTGGCATTCTACTATAATCAAGAGCCGCCCCTTCTCCCTTTATTAATTTGCATAGTCTCTTTTTTCCCCCTAACTGATTAGAATTCATTATTGAACTCAGTTTGGCCCTCCAATTTTCCCAGAATTGACTAATGAGTGATCTTTCAACTGACTCCTCTGTCCTTCTGTCATGTTCCAATCATTTTTTGTTTTGTTTTTGAGCACTTTTCTATTTTCTCATGTAACAAGATGTTCTAGGATAATTTTGTATTTACCCCAGGCTTGGAATCAGTCACTTCCCAAAGAGCCCTGATTGTTTTTAGTGGAGAATAAGGTTAGAGACCAACCTTAAGGTCTGAGAAGTAGGTGTGCCTATTTCCACTGGGTTGCCTTCCATTCATGAGATGAATCCCAGTTCTTTGTGATGTATAAAATAAACTTTATTTTTTAGTGCAGTTTTAGGTTCACAGCAAAATTAAGTGGAAAATACAGAGAGTTCCCATATACCGTAGCCCCCCAACCAGTCTCCTCTACTATCAATATCCAGCACCTGAGTGGTACGTTTGTTACAATCAGTGAACTTACACTGACACATCATTATCATCCAAAGGCTGTAGTTCAAATTAGTGTTGTTCATTCTGTGGGCTTTGACAAAATGTACAGTGACATGTATCCACTACTACCGTATAATACAGTCACTGCCCTAAAAAATATTCTGTGCTCTGTCTGTTCATCCCTCCCTCTATTCTAACCGCTGACAACCACTTATCTTTTTATTGTCTCCATACTTTTGCCTTTTTGAGAATGTCATATAGTTGGAATCATATAGTATCTAGCCTTTTCAGACTGGCTTCTTTCACTTAAATATGCATTTAAGATTTCACCATGTCTTTCCATGGTGTTATTTCTTTTTATAAATAATTTCTAAAAAGAATAATAATCTAATTTCTTTTTAGACAATAATATTTCATTGTCTGGATGTACCATAGTTTATTTGTCCATGCACCAATTGAAGGTCAGATAGGTTGCTTCCAACTTGTGGCAATTATGAATAAAACTGTTAAAACTTCTATGTGCAGGTTTTTGTGTGGACTTAGTTATTAACTGATTTGAGTAAATACCAAGGAGTGCAATTGCTGAATTGTATGGTAAGAGTGTGTTTAGTTTTGTAACAAAGTGTCAAACTCTTTCCCAAAGTGACTATACCATTCCTACTAGCAATGAATGAGAGTTCTTATTGCTCTGCATTCTTGCTAGCATTTGGTGTTAGTGTTTCGAATTTTGACCATTCCAAGGTATGTAGTGATATCTCATTGGTGTTTTAATTTGCAATTCTCCAGTGACATAAGACATTTAGCATCCTCTTATGTGCCTATTTGCCACCTGTGTATCTTTTTTGGTGAGATGTCTATTCATGTCTTTTGCTCATTTTTTATTCTGATTGTTCATTTCCTTACTGTGGACTGTCTTACGAGATTTTTTTGTACATTTTGCATAACAGCCCTTTATCAGATGTGTCTTTTGCAAATATTTTCTTCTGTGGCTTGCCTTCTCATTCATTTACATTCATTTAATATTATCCCATTTATACATTTCTGAGGTTTTTTTTTTTTTTTTGAGAGGGAGTCTCTGTCGCCCAGGATGGAGTGCAGTGAGGCAATCTTGGTTCACTGCAAGCTCCGCCTCCCGGGTTTACGCCATTCTCCTGCCTCAGCCTCCCAAGTAGCTGGGACTACAGGTGCCCGCCATCACGCCCAGCTAAATTTTTTGTATTTTTTTTTTAGTAGAGATGAGGTTTCACCATGTTAGCCAGGATGGTCTCAATCTCCTGACCTCGTGATCTGCCCGCCTCAGCCTCCCAAAGTGCTGGGATTGCAGGTATGAGCCACCGTGCCCCGCCAGATTACTGAGTTTTATTTGCTAATTTTTTTTTTTTAGTACGTCTGCACCTTTGTTCATGAAGGATATTTGTCTGTGGCTTTCTTCTCTTTTAATGTCTTTGGTTTGTTATTAACGTAACGATTGCTTTATTAATGAGTTGGGAAGCGTACTGTCCTTTCTAGTATTGTTTCTTCCTTAAATGTTTGGAGAATTCACTCGTGAATCATGTGGGCCTGGAGTTTTCTTTTTTAAATTATATTTTGAACACAGTTTTTAGCTGTTAATACAACTTATTTAATAGATGTAGAACTATTCAGTTATCCATATAATTTTGAGTGAATTTATTGGATTGATGGTCTTTATTTATTTTTGATTTTATTGATTTCTGCTCTTATCAGTATAATTAACTTTCTTCTACAGGTTTTGGATTTATTTTATTCTTCTTTCTGTAGTTAAGTTGGAACTTTTGATTACTAATTTGAAACATTTTAAATATAAAAATCTAATGTTGGGAGGCTGAGGTGGGTGGATCACGAGGTCAAGAGATTGAGATCATCCTGGACAACATGATGAAACCCCATCTTTACTAAAAATACAAAAAATTAGCGGGACGTAGTGGCACGCACCTATAGTCACAGCTACTTGGGAGGCTGAGGGAGGAGAATTGTTTGAACCCAGGAGGCGGAGGTTGCCGTGAGCTGAGATCTCACTGTTGCACTCCAATCTGGTGACAGAGTAAGACTCTGTCTCAAAAAAAAAAAAAAAAAAATTAATGTAAATTTTCCTCTAAGTACTATTTTAGCTATATCTCACAAATCTTGACATATTATACTCTCATTTTGATTCATTTCAAAATATTTTTTAAAGTTGTTTTGATTCTTCCTTTTTGATCCAAATTTAGTAATATATATTTTTATCTATATCATTTACTTTCCAAATGTTTGGAGTTTTCCAAGTGTCTTTTTGTTATTGACTTCTAGATTAATTCAATTATGGTATAACATACTTTATGTAATTTATGTTTGTTTTTCTTTTGGTGAGGTCTACTTTATGGTTCAAAATATGGTTTATCTCTGTCAATTTCCATGTGTACTTGAAAAAAAGTGTGTTGTGCTTTTGCTTGATGTCATGTTCTATAAATATCAATTAGGTTAACTTGGTCATCTATATCCTTCCTGATTTTCTGCCACCTTTTTCTATCAGTTACTGACAGGAATGTTGAAATCGCCAATTGTAATAATGGATTTGTTCATTTCACCTTTTAGTTCTATTGTGTTTTGTTTCATGTATTTTGAAGATCTGTTGTTATGTGTTTACAATTTAGGATTATGTCTTGTTGGATAATTGATCTCTTTGTTATTATATAATATCTTTCTTTATTCTTGATTATATTTCCTGTTCTGATGTCTACTTTGTCTACTGTATTATTATAGCTATTCCACAGCTTTCTTTTTTCTTTTTTCATTATATATCTTTTTTATCCTTTTACTTTTACTTTATGTATATCTTTGTATTTAAAGTGGATTACTTATAAATAGCATACAGATGAGTGTAGCTTTGAAATCTAATATGACAATCTCTTTTAGTTGCTGTGTTTAGACTATTCACATTTAATGTGATTATCGATATGGTTGGATTAAAATCTACTATCTTCAAAGTGCTTTCTATTTGTTCCATCTGTTATTTGTTTATTTTTTTCTTTTTTCCTCCTTCTCTTATGTTAAGTACACACTTTTTAGCATTCTATTTTATGTCCTGTATTGAATTTTTTTTAGCAATTAGAATTTACAATATATATTTCTAATTATTAGAATTAGAATTAGAATCTACCTAGGAATATTTTTAATGCCATTTCATGTATGCTGTAAAGACCTTAAAACAGCATAGACCCAACCTCTCCTTCCCATCCTTTGTGGTACTGTTATGGTACGTTTTACTTCTACAAATGCTTTAAACAAACAATTCATTGCTACCAAGTTTTTGATTTTCACATTTATGTTTCAGAACAATTAAAACAGAAAAAAATGAATTTTACTTGCATTTATTTCAAGTATTCTTTATTTCTTTGTGTATGTATGTGTATGTATGTATATACACATATATGTGTATGTATACATGTACGTGTGTATGTAAATACATACATACACACACACACACTCACACGTTTCTGTATTGTATAATTCCTCTTTCTTTCTTTTTTTTTTCTTTTCAGGGGCAAGGTCTTGCTCTGTTGCCCAGGCTTCAGTGCGGTGGCACCATCGTAGCTCACAGCAGCCTTGAAGTCCTGGGCTTAAGCTGTCTTTCCATCTCAGTCTCCTGAGTAGCTGGGACCACAGACACACACGTTTGTTTTTTCTTTAATTTTTTTTTTAAAGGGTAGGTCAGCTGGCAATAAATTTCTATAGTTTTGGTGTCCCTGTGAACATTTTTAGATTTTTTATTTCTTTATTTTTGAAATTCATTTTTCCTGAGGATTGTATTTTGTTTTGACATTTTCATCTCTCAGTATTTTAGAGGTATTACTCTATTATCTTTGAGTTTGAATAATTTTTGAAGAAAACTCTATCTTTAAAATCATTTTTCTTTCTCAAGTAATGTGTCTATTTTCTCTGGATGCCTTGAAAGGTTTTTCTTGGTGTTTTGCTTTTAGGAATTTAAATATGATTTGCCTATGGTGTGTCTTTTATTTTCTTTCCTGTATTTTTTTGTATCTGTGGTTTGGCATCTATCATTAATCTTGAAAAATTCCTCTTATTCCAATTATTGGAATTCCAATTATTTCCTCTGTCCTATTCACTGTCTTCTCCTTCTGGGATTCCAGTCATTTGACATTGTCACATATCTCTTGAATATTCTGTTTTTTTTTCTTTCTTTCTGTTTTAATTTGGAAATTTTTGACCCATTTTCTAGTTCACTGGTTCTTTTTTTGCCTGGCCTACTCTACTTATGTACCTGTTGAAGGCATTCTTCTTCTCTGTTACTATGCTATTGAGTTCCATTTGATTCTTTCTATACTTTCCATCTAGGTGCTAAAATTACCCATGTGATGTTACATATTGTCCACATATTCCGTTAGAGCCTTTAACATATTAATTGGCCGGGCGTGGTGGCTCATGCCTGTAATCCCAGCACTTTGGGAGGCTGAGGCAGGCGGATCATCTGAGGTCAGGAATTCAAGACCAGCCTGCCCAACGTGATGAAACTCTGTCTCTAATAAAATTACAAAAATTAGCTGGGCATGGTGGTGTGTGCCTGTAATCCCTGCAACTTGGGGGGCTGAGGCAGGAGGATCACTTGAACCTGGTAGGTGGAGGTTGCAGTGAGCTGAGATGGCTCCACTGCACTCCAGTCTGGGTGACAGAGCGACACTCTGTCTCAGAAAACAAAAACCGAAACAAACCATATTAATCATAGTTATTTTAAATTGCATGTCAGACATTTAACATCTTTGTTTAATCTTACTCCAGTTGTGGTGGTAACTTGTCTTTTGGGAGTGTGTTTTTTCTTGCTTTTCATACACTTTGTATTATTGTTGTTATTGTTGTTGGAAACTTAACATCTAGTGTAGAATGTTAGAGACTGAGATAATTAATTTTTATACTTGGAAATGGCCATACAATTTCCTTCAACTAAGCCTTTAGTACCAGGGTTTGAGATAATCTGATTGGGAGTTGGACTGGGATTGAGGTTTGCTGTTGCAATGATGACTCTGAGTGTAAAATGAGCTTTATATTTGTTTAGGGGTACCTTGTGTATAGGGTAGGAGTTGGTTTGAGAGAGGAAGTTTTTTTTCAATGATTGCTTTATCCTCAGCCTCAAGTTTTCCCTTGGTTCTATGCTTCAGAGAGGTCTGTCTCTTGCATGCTGCTTGTGACTCAGTGCTGTTTAGCCAGGTAGTGGGGGCTAAGGGGGAAGGAGGTTCTCCATTGTTTTGTTCACATCTCAGTCTTAGGCAGTCAGTGTGTCCCTGTGTCTTGGCAGTGTGACCTTATCAGTTATCCTGCCCTACCCCCAGTGATATTCTGAACTCTGCACATATTCCTGCTCTTCCCTTAGGGGTCCAGGTTTATTTCTTGTTTTCTTCTCCCCAGTGGCAGTGGGCTTTAACAAATGTCCTAAGTGTGATGGCATTTTCGCTGTTTTCCCCACAGATTAAAGCTTTCCTCCCCTCCACTCCCCATAGGTAAGATGGGAGAGAGGGGTCTGGATAAATTTCTTGCCCTTCCTCCAGTGATTGCTGTTCTCCTTCCTCAGTTCTGCACTAGAAGGAAGACTTTTTCAGGACTCCCAATTACTTCTGCGAATGTTCAATTGGACTTGTAAGGGAAAAACATCCCCTGTATTTCCTGCCACTTTGGGCTTCACCCTCCCATCAGTTTACTATTGGCCTCCAGGAATTTGCCTCTCTCTCTACCTCAACTCTTGTTACTGGTGTTTGTGTCTTACCCAGGTAGGTTACTGTTCATTTCTTGCATCTCCCTGTATGTACCTCTTTCTTCCTTGATTCTGGGCCGATTGGTTCCACTGTGACATTAGTATTCTAATAGATTCAAGAAAATTCATGAATTGGCTGTTTCTCTATTTTTTTCATTGAAATGTTGACAGTGATGCTCTTCTTACCTTTTTACATCTCTGAACTGAGATTAGAAGTGTTATTGTTTTAAAAATTATAATAGTGGATATGTATTTTCAGAAAGAAATAAAATAGGACAAACTATGCATATTCCAGAGGCAACTTCCCACTGTCAGTAGGAACTAAAAAAGAGATTGAGGAAAGCACATAATGAGTAAAATATGGTCACATTCGCATAGGATTACAGAGGCTTGAGTATAATGTTCTGAAATACCAAAGAAAAATATATGCAGCACCAATTCTTCCGTTGAGAGCTATTTACAGAACCTCCTAGAAATTAGTGTTTTGCAACCATATAGGGAGATGCCAAAAAGGAGGCATCACTGGCTTAGTCAGTATCATTTATGAATTCCAAACTGTTCTGCTTTATTACCTCTAAATTGTCATTAAAATCTAAATAATAAGTGCTATTTATTTTTGTTCATTAAATGACTAATTTGTTCTTCAGAATCAAACATGGACACTTTAATAAAATGTTACTATAATTAAACATAATATGAATGAAGAGGGAGCCCAGGATATGGAGGCAATAGAAGGAAGAAAGGACGATTCATTTGGAAATAACTGTTTTTAAAAACAAAAATACCTGTAGAACACTGAACAAATATAAGCCATTATTAGCTGAGTACTGATGAATTAACCCAGGCAAAACAGTGAGACCATGTCTCTCAAAAAAAAAAAAAAAAAAAAAAATTAGCCTGGCACAGTGGTGTGCACCAGCTACTTGAGAGGCTGAAGCAGGAGGATCACTTGAACCCAGGAGCTCAAGGCTGCAATGAGCTGTGATTGTGCCCCTGTGCTTCAGCTTGGGCGACAGAGCGAGACTCTGTCTCTAAAATAAACAAACAACAACAACAAACTGGTGGATTGTTGGGACTGTTGGCTAGTGGAGAAAGAACTGGCCTAAAGCCTGGAAACTGGAGCTTTCTTCTCTGTGTAACTTTTAGCAGATTAATTCATATTTCTAAATCTCATGTATTCTAAATATCAAAAGATCTGTAACATGCCTCCTGCAGTAATGATTGCTAGCGTATGGATACTGTCTCCTGATATTTAATGTCTTCCAAAAGCCTGCATAGATACCCATACTAGACTGTTATCTGTAATTTGTTATATGGCTTCACAAACTACGCCCGATCCGTGCACTTTTCAGTACTGGAAGTTCCTATGTCATGTTTCACCCAGTTATATACTAGGTATTTGCAGTTCTCAGATGTTCATATTATTGATTGATACAGGTTGTCCTGAAGTTAGACTCTAACCTCACCTGGAACCTAGCCGAAAGCTGAACTTTTTACAATTGTGCAGAGCTTTCCTCTAGTGATGGAAAGTATGGTGGAATTACTTCATTGCCTCATGTTTTGGGGATAAGACTGTTGGAGCGCACATGCTCATATGACATAATAGTTTCTAGATACTCAAATCTAACTTGTGGAATATTACAAAGAAATCTTACTTAAGTACTTTCAGAAGGAAAATGAAGTCTCTTTCCCTGCCCTGAAACAAAATAAAATGATCTTGACTATAGCAACACAAGGACTGTGTTGTATTATCTGCAGAGCAGGGGAAAATACTGGAGGCTACACAAATTAAGTAGGTGTGAGCTGTTTGCCAAACTTGAGGGAAGTGAGTGCTCTCTGCAGAAAGAAGCATCATGGTGGAGAGGGAAAGAAGTCAGTTTTTCTGTAAGTACTCACAGTAGAGTCAGGAGCACCTGTCAGGGCAGCAGAACTGTAGCATCCTGACAGGTGCTAAAAGAAAGTTGGAGTCTTTGATTCATGGGACCTAGTGCTCAAGTTTCAAAACTTTTGTCCGGTTTATATAGAAATATGGGCTCCATTGAAAGAAAAGCTGGAGAAGTGGCAACATTCTAGCCAGACTTGCAAAAGTTATTTCATGTGTCTGTTGAGCAAGTTTTGGAGGTGCCATTGTGCTCAGTGTGAAGCAGTTACTATTGATTAGTAATGCTTACTGTGAGCCTAGAATGGAGATACTGATTCCTGGCCCATTGGAGATCTCCAAGAGGGTTGCATTTCATTTTTGAAGCAAACTTGGGACATTGTTTGTAAACCAACTAGGAATACAGTCTTCCCCCATTATTCACGGTTTTGCTTCCTCTGGTTTTATTTACCAGCAGTCCACTGTGGTCTGAAAATATTAAATGGAAAATTTCAGAAATAAACAATTTCTAAGTTTTACATTGCATGCTGTTCTGAGTAGCGTGATGAAATCTCCTTCCATCCTGCTCTGTCCCGCCCAGGATGTGAATCACCCCTTTGTCCGGTGTATCTGTGCTGAAGACCCTCCCTGCCTGTTACACACTTAGTAGCCATCTCTGTTATCAAAGTGGCCACCATGGTATCATAGTGCTTGTGTTCAAGTCACCTTTATTTTTCTTCATAATGGCCTCAAAGTGCAAAAGTAGTGATGCTGGCATGTTTTTATAATTGTTCTACTTTATTATTCATTATTTTTGTTAATCTTGGACAGTGCCTTATTTATATTAAACTTTATCATAGGTATGTATGTATAGGAAAGAACATATTATAGAAAGGATTCAGTACTATCTGCCATTTCAAGCATCCACTAGGATTCTTGGAACATGTCCTCTGTGGATAAGGGGCAACTACCACAAAAAACATATTTTAATAAATCTGAAATGCTTAGAGATTTTACCTGTCCCCTTGAAATTTTTCAGGGCTCAAGTTTGTTTTTATCTTCCTGCTAACTGAAAATTTTAAATAACCCCCTTTTCCACCACAACACAATTTAAAAATCTACTTTCCTTTTTTATTCTTCCGTAGACTTGAATGTAGAAAGCCTTATAAAATGTGCGTTTGTACAGGCTGCCCTATTTTTTTAGTTGCTGTACTAATTTGACTATAAGCTCTTTTATTTGCTTGAGTAATTTTAAGCTTTGTACCCACAGAGAAAAGGTGGTAACCAGATTCAACAGAAAATAGCAGAGAGGACAGTAGAATGCTTGCCTTGCTGTCTTGATGTCCATTTGAGCCAGAAAATAGTGCTAGGGTCACACTTGTTGTTTTGAAGATGAGAGGGAGATTTTTGTTTTAATTATTCAGGCCACTTCCTTGAGTAGTGGTGGCTTTCCGTGGTTAGGGACCTGAGGTTTTGAGACGATGTTGACATCTCAGAAATATTTTTACTGCCAAGAAGTCAACTGTACAGTGGCTTACAGAAATATCCTCAGACATCTCAATCCACCTTTTTTCATAGGAGGTTCTGCAGTGTTCATTCATTCTACCCCCTGCTTGCCACTGTGGGCTTCACCCATTTAACTCTTCATTTCCCTCATCATCCCTAATGGTCTATTTGCTTACTTTTGTTTCTATGGACATTAGGTTCCCTCTTAATGGATGTTTACAATCTCCTAATTGCATATAGGCTGTTGGCCTGTCAGGAGATTTTGTGTGTGTGATGTTTTTATTCAGTTGCCTGCCAATTTCTTTCCTTGCCTGTCAATTTCTATGCTTCAGCTTTTGTTTTTTCCCATGACTCTTAAACTTTAGTGTACAAAGAAATTCATTAGGAATAAATAAATGCAGGTTTTTAGACCTTTTTTTCTCAGAGATTCTAATTGCTAGCTGGGAGGCCCAAGAATCTGTACTTTTAACAAATCACATAAGTAATTCTGATACAATAGACCAGAACTCCAGCACTAGACTGAGAAATACTGCTCTTTGATGTTTAAATTATTTTAGAAAACTTACATTTTACCTTTGTGGATTTATTTTATTTTATTTTATTTTTTGCTTAATACAAATAAAATCATTACAACAGCCTTTATTTTGTGTAAAAACTCAAAGCACAATATATTGCCTGCATTCCAGCATTACCATTCAAGTGTACCACATTGCTTCCAGACCTCCAACACCATTGTCTTCTCTTATCCCAACCCATGGTACATCAGGCTACTGGATGATCCTATTCCATGACTGTGAATGGTTAAATCAAGTTTAAGCTCTGCCATTTTATTTGAAATCACTTTATTGCACGTGAAATTGTGCTTTTGGATCTGATTTCAAAAGTATTGTTTCTAAGCTTTGAATTGAATACCATTCAGTGCTATCAATAATAAGGAAAAAAATAGAATTTATTTCTAAAAGCTGCCCTTCTTGCCCTCACAAAATATTTATTTCCCTTATGAAAGTCCCAAGGGTTGGACAGGCCTAATTCAAGGCTCAAAGATAGCAGGGAGTAGCAAGTTTCCCAGTGACTGTGTGACCTCAGCCTGACAGATACTCACAGTGAAGAAAAATAGATGATTAGTAAGGGTATGATCTAGTGGACAGAATTCTAAGTCAGTAATCAAATCTCAGCTTTATTCTTGACATTATGATTAATCTCTTGAAAATAATTTTACTGCTCTTTGTTTTCCTTTCTGGTTCACAAACAGAGCAAAGAAACACCTCTGGGTAGAATATGGCTCTCTGGAAATTTGATATCTAACAGAAAGATATCTGATAGCCAGCATGATAGTAGTAAATATAGGCATAATTAATTTAACAAAAAAATAAATTACCAGCACTAGTTGCCAATCTTGAAACTATTATATACATTTGTCTCTTAAAACTGTATTTTAGTGTAATAAAATATGTTTTTTTTTTTTTTTTTTTTTTTTTGAGACAGAGTCTTGCTCTGTCGCCCGGGCTGGAGTGCAGTGACGGGATCTCAGCTCACTGCAAGCTCTGCCTCCCGGGTTTACGCCATTCTCCTGCCTCAGCCTCCCGAGTAGCTGGGACTACAGGCGCCCGCCACCTCACCCGGCTAGTTTTTTGTATTTTTGAGTAGAGACAGGGTTTCACCGTGTTAGCCAGGATGGTCTCGATCTCCTGACCTCGTGATCCGCCCGTCTCGGCCTCCCAAAGTGCTGGGATTACAGTCTTGAGCCACCGCGCCCGGCAGTAAAATATGTTTTAAACCATGTTTTACACACATGATTATTTGAAGGGAAGCATAGCACAAGGTCAAAAATTTAGATGCTATATTTCTCATAAGTCCCTTAGAAGTAATTTTATTATGATAATACCAATGGGCTTCTGATTTTAAAAGGTGTTGAACTCAGCATTTATTGATCAGCATAGTGAATCTATTGTAAAGTAGAATAGTCCTATAGTGTGTCCCTGCACTCCAAATACCATTTTTGGGAAGCACTAGACTTGATCACGAAATTAAAAGAAGAAAGAGTGCTATAAGTACCTGGGGTGTAACAACTTAAAATGAGTAAATGACTGTAAATTAAGGAAATTAAGATAGATTAAGGAGAATATGAGAAGGTTTTTATGTAATAGAACTGATACTCCCACTGTACTGTGTGTCACTCCATCTGATCTCCCACGGCACTTATCTCAAGGAGATTGTAATTATGTGTTTCTATGTCTTTCACTCTCATCAGACAGCAAGTTCTCCTGAGGCAGGCACTATGCCTTAATTATCTGTTCCTCACAGCAACTAGTGCAACGCCTAGCATATAGCACACAGTCAGTGTGTATTGGTGGATAGATGGATTGATGGGCACATGGAAGAGTGAATAGAACATTATACTGAGGGAATAAAATATGCAACACAAACGGAAACATTAGATTGATATCCAGAACTTTCTCCAAATTAAAAAAAAAAAGAAAGAATTCTGAAAACCTTGTGTTTTGGAATCTGAGAGTAAAGAGTTTGAAATTTCCAGGAAAGCAAAGTATTGTCCAAGAGATAAGTTTTCTCAAATCTGTGAGATGATTACTTTACTATCATCTCATTGCATGATAATTTAGCTGGTGGTAGATTTTAGTCTTAAAACAATTCTTCCTCGAAAATAGAAAGTTATTGCACCACGTGTTTTAGATGAGAAGTCTGATTTTCATTCCCTTGTAGGTTGTATTTTCTCTCTAGAACCTTTAAAGCTTTTTCCCTTATTTTTAATGTTTGGAAATTTCATGGTGATGTGATGAAATTGATATCTTTTGTTGTGCTGGACTTGACTGAAGAGTTGAGTCCTTAAATTCTGGGAACGTATTTTGACTGAGTACTTACTGATGTTCTCACTCATATTCTCTATACTCTTATTCTGTGACTCCTACCATTTAAATTTTAGACTCTTGGACTACAAACTCTAATTTGTTTATATTTTCTCTAATTTTTTGTAGTCCTTTTGACCTACATTCTTAGTGATTTATTTTTACTATTCTTTTGCAGTTATATTCTTTATTTTAAAGCATTCTTTCTTCTTCTTTCATGACTGTTTCTTTTTCATAAACTACTAATCATCTTTTCCTAATGTGGTTTTGTAAATCTCTCCAAGGATGCAAATTCAACTTCTTAAAAAAACCCTGAACTATCTTTAATTTCTAAGTTGTTTGTTTCTGCTTCATCTCTTTCTCTTTCTCTGTAAGAGCTTTCCTCATATGTCTACGCATCCATGATTATCAGTTCATAGTTAAGAGTGAGACGGTAAAAGATTATCGGCAGATTTGAATACATTGGTGAGAATAGCTATACTCTCTTTGGAGTGAATGGTCTGGCAGAAGACTGATGCATTGTGAATCCTCTTTGTGACTGAATGTGGAGGTCTCTTCTGCTGTCATCTGATATCTTTAGAGAAGGCCTACAACTTTTTGATGTTGAACTCAAATTTATTCTGTATTGTGGTAATGGGCGGGATGGAGCTGTTGACAATTTCATATACAGACTTCTAATTAATCTTCTATTTAATCTTTGTATCTCACTTCTGTGCTCGTTTATCCCTCCCTGACCACACAGTATGTATATTGCTGAGTCCCAAGTCTCTTTCTGGTTCTTTTGGATTGGTGGACAGTATTCTCCACTGGATCACTCTTCATACATTGTCCAGCATGTAGCTTCTCCTAGCCTCTTTCCCTATTCCTGGAACCTCTTTGATTATTCCACAACTTTGTTGAGAACTCTTATTCACTAGTGGCCTATCAATTTTGTTTACTGTTGAGGGTTTAACCTCATTTTTTTCTTTTGCAATAATTTAAATGACTTTCAGGAAGGAAAAGATAAGCACTTATTATGTATTCACTATCTTTAATCAGGTATGGGAGCATTTTAAAATAGAAGTGCTTGATAAAATTTGCAAGCACTATGTACTGTGAAGGGTTCTCCATTTGGAGATTCATAATGTTCATTAGCATAGTAGTAAGGAAAAGTCCTGCTAGAAATAAACATGTTAAACCACAGTTATCTCAATGTTTCCTGAACTTATTTTTACCATGGAATGCTATTTTATGAAGAAAACCTACTAAAACCTGCTATATACAGCATTCCACAAATTGTAACTTAAGAAATAATACTCTAGAATACCAGTTATAGATAAGAAATGATAAAATATAATTTAAATAATCAGAAAAATACAATTTTAGAGTTAGAAGCAATTAGGGCACACTCCCATTTGTATTTTTCTTCTTTCTGAAAGATGGGAAAGCTAAGTTTTATAAACTTTGTTCTGCCTGTACGGGTCTCTTTCTTTTCTCTGAACAAGATCATCCTGTGCTTATTTGATGGCAATGACCTTTAAGCTGTAGGACATTATGAGATTGAGCCTGTTAATACCTACCATTGTACTGTTAGGCGTGATCATCCTGCTGTCTACCGGAAGGTGGGGTTCTTCACCCAGAGGAACTATCTCAGAACCCCAGAGTGAGCTCACTTGGCAATGGGGCAGATAGCAAGAAGTTCAGTTCTTGGCTTACCTTCCAACCCTACAGGGTCACCATATAATGGCTTAGGTTGGTTTTGGAGAGTAGTATTTCCACCTGTGCTTATCAGTTATCTTTGTTTTTCTTCTCCTCCTCCTACTCCTTCCATTCCTCCTGTTTCTTCTCCTTTTGTGTTTCTCACTCCTCCTCCTCCTCTTTCTCCTTTCCTCCTCCTCTTCTGTACTCCTTTTCTACCCACCTCTTACTCCTTTTTTTTTTCAGTTTATTTGAGACACTGATGGGAAAATTTCTCATAATCTTTTATAGAAGCATATAAAGCAAGCAAGTAAGATTTGTAAGGCAATGAAGTGCCATTTGATGGGGGGATTTGTAGGCGTTACATGTAGGTTTTCTCTTGGAAGGGACACAGAGATCTTGGCATACTTTGTTTAAGAACAATAGCCATTATCTATTAATTCCATGTGTGTTCTTTAAAAAAGAAAATCATTTTATGGGAGGAGTGAGACCTCAGGTTTTATATGAAAAGGGGATTTCTCTGAGGCTCCCTTTTTACAGGGTCATAAAACATGTTTGAATCCTAGTCAGGAAGTTCACCTAAGTTTCCTAAATCTCAGTCCAAATTTAATCTCGTATTGCTTTTTGTATTTCTTAAATTTCTAGTAAATTAAAGTGTATTTTTATCCAAATTGCCCAAGCTTTATGACTCCTGCTTTTTTTTAAACTTACGTTGAGTGTTAGGATAGTCTACTGCTTTGATCTCTTGGGGTTTTACATTTTCCAACAATCTGGAGATAAATATCTTAATTGTGCATTCATTAATTCCTTCATTAAAATGTTTGTCAAGAAGATACTCTTCTAGGTGTTGGTATTATAGCAACGAACAAAACAAATCATGATCTCCTGACTTCAAGGAGTTTGCATTCTGAGCAGTGGTGGTAGGGAGAGATACAAGGAATAGGTATACAAATTAATATGTAGTACAGTATTATGAATTCATACATTTTAGGAAGAAAAGTAGATAAGGATAAGGGTATGGAGAGTAATGGAGATGCTGGAGGGTGATCACAGAGGTGGCCTTTGACTGAGCTTGATTTAGTAGTTGTATGATGTTACTGAATTTGACTTTTATTTTGGGTAAGGTGGATAAGAAAGGTCTTTCCAGTAAACTGGAATTTAAGCTGAGACTTGAGTAAGGAGAGAGAATGAGCTATGCCAGTATCTGGAAGACAAGAATTCCAGGCAGAAGAAATAGCAAGTGTGAAGGCCCTGATGTCAGAATGTGCTTTGATATGTTTGAGGAGTAGTGAAGACACTGATTTGAACTGTAGTGGAATGTACTGAAAAGAGAATGGCAGAAGATGAGGCCAGATAGGTGAAAAGGGCAAAGCTCATGTTGGGCATAGAAGGCTGAATAGGTGTGTTTATCCAATGCCTGTACTCCCACTATATCTAGGAAATAACTAACTTGCTTTTCATTTTACAGGCTCATAGGCAGAAGGGACTTGCCTTGTCTCAGATGAGACTTTGGACTGTGGTCTTTTGAGTTAATGCTGAAATAAGTTAAGACTTTGGGGGACTGTTGGGAAGGCATGATTGTGTTTTGAAATGTAGGGACATGAGATTTGCGAAGGGCCAGAGGTGGAATGATATGGTTTGGCTGTGTCCTCACCCAAATCTCATCTTTAATTGTAGCTCTCATAATTCCCACATGTCACGAGAGGGACCCAGGGGGAGGTAATTGAATCATGGGGGCGAGTCTCTCCTGTGCTGTTCTCATGATAGTGAATCAGTCACACGAGATCTGATGGTTTTATAAAGCGGAGTTCCCCTGCACATGCTCTCTTGCCTGCCGCCATGTAAGATGTCCCTTTGCTCTTCCTACATCTTCCACCATGATTGTAAGGTCTCCACAGCCAAGTGGAACTGTTAGTCCTCTAAACCTCTTTTCTTTATAAATTACCCAGTCTGGGGTATGTCTTTATTAGCAGCGCGAGAACAGACTAATACAAATGGAAACATGTAACAAAATGTCAGTATATTTGCTATATATTTCTGTCAAAAATACAGATATAATTTGTTCTAGGTATAGAACATTAGCCCATACTGTCCAGGCCAGACTGACATAAATTCATGTAGAGAATTTTTGTGGTTTTACTTTTGGAGCTGAGGCTAGGAGAGGAAGGAAACTCTTCTCATATGCTTATGTATCACTCTGTGAAACACTGGTGTACCTCATGTAGATAGTTCTCAGCCAAAGATGCACTCTGGATTATGGAAGAGGGTAAGATATCTGTAGTTGTTACATTTCACCTTAACTTATTCTGAAATGGCCCTGAAAATGTGCAGTGACTTTGTTTTGGCCATCAAAGATAGATAGTCTCTGACGCTACTCTATTTGAGCGTTTGTTCACTTTATCTTGATGTCGGTTATATTGAAACAGTATTTGAATGATGTGGGGAAGGACATTTTTTTCTGTTTGTGGTTCTGGAGAGTGTCTGTTGCATGCTTTTCAGGGAACAAATCACACAGGTTTCATGTAAGAGGAACTTCAAGTGTTGTAAGAATGAAAGAAATGGAAAAGAAAGGTTCAGCAGTAATCAGACATATTTGAAAAAGCCCTCCATAGGATGACTGAGCAGAATATCTATGTCTGTACTATGAAGTACAGTATGGTAGCATTTAAATTTTAAAATTTAAAGTGTAAAATATTCTAAGGTGTCACTTAAAATTGGGGTTACATCTGACAAATGCGGTGTTAGGTGATTTCATCATTGTGTGAACATCCTAGAGTGCACTTATACAAATCTAGATGGTATAGCCTACTATATACCTAGGATATCATGGTGTAGCCTGTTACTCCTAGGCTGCAAGCCTGTGCAGCATGTTATTGTACTGAATACTGGAGGCAATTGTAACACAGTTGTAAGTATTTGTGGTAACATATCCAAACATAGAAAAGATATAGTAAAAATACAGTATTGTATCTTATGGGACTACCATCATATATTTGATTGATTACTGACCCAAGCATCATTATGCCATACACAACTGTACAAGCAATTATTTTTTAATTATAAGAGTAATACATGTTTAAAGTAAAAACAAAAAAATCTGAATACTGTTAGCAGCAGTGAATTCATATGGGTCTGCAGCAACCTCAGTTCTTGCCTCCTCAGAAGAAAGAATTTGACTGAGGGGCCTAAGGCAGAATGAGAGATGGAGGCAAGTTGTAGAGCAGGAGTGAAAGTTTATTAAAAAGCTTAAAGCAAGAACAAGAGGAAGTAAAGTATACTTGGAAGAGCGCCAGGCTGGCAATTTGAGAGATCGAGTGCTCCGTTTGACCTTTGAGTTGGGGTTTTATACATTGGCATATTTCCGGGGTCTTGCATCCCTTGTCCTCAGTGATTCTTCCCTTGGGGTGGGCTGTCCACATGTGCAGTGTGTTCACTGGAGTTGTACAAATGCTCAGTTGAGGTGTCCTTCTCTTACCAGTCAAATGTTCCTGGAAGGTCCTATGTTAATTAAACTCCGCCATTTTTCCTCTTAGTGCACTCGTTTGAGCCCACTCGCCCAACTCCTAAGATATTTTGGGAAGCTGCTGATTACCAGTCTCAGGTTTTTTTTCAATCTATTGGGAGACTGCCTTTCCCTTTCCCTGGCACTAGCTCTGATCGATTATTATTTTAGAGCAACAGTGTGACAACTGCCCGACCATCACCTGTTGGTTGCCTGATATTCCTGGTGGGGTGGGGGCTATCCCTTATCCTGCTCATGCCTGTCTAGCTACTTACAATAACACTATTAGATAAATGTAAGGTCAAAATAAAAATTCTGCTTCTAGGCTCACACCCTGAATAAGGGTCTTACATTTCTTGTGTTTAGTTATGTTCAATACAAATATACCTGTATACCTAGTGGAAGATTATTTATCTGAGTCTGAATATTGAAAATACCCAAAATGGAATTAATAAAAGGCTTTAAAAAGTTTTTCTTAAATGTACTGAAACCATCTTTGCAAAAATTATTATCAGTGGAAAATGGATGTCAGTGAAAGCGATCTGAGCTAACCTGTTACCCATCTTGCCTTTTTCTTAATTATTCCTGGGCTATTTGGCTGAGCTGACTTTGGAAGACATTTAGCCTATAGTTTAAATTATCATAAGCCTTGCCCCAAACTCAATTGCTTTTGTAAAGCTAATGGGAGGCCTTCAGGCTTATGAGAAGGGGAGGAGCCTGAGTGCTGCTAAGTCACAGACATAAATGATTATTGGCCATTATTCAGAAATTATAAGATACGCAACTTCTCTGATTACTCCTGCAAATAACATTACTATTTTAGAACCTAAGATTGGCCTTCTTTGAGATCTTTTTAGGTATTTTTTGCATGTCTGACACCCACCAACCCCACACCTATAGCCCCATCCAGAGGCAATTCAGCCCACAGGAGGACAGCTCTGATCCTCTATGAGTTCATCTCCATCCCAACCAATCAGTAGCAAGTACTCATTACTTAGTGACCTGCACACCACCCCCAAATTGTCTTTGAAAAACTCCTAACCTACAAGCTTTGGACAAGATGATTTGAGGACAAACTCTGTCTCCCACATGGCATGGCCAGCTGGCCTCATATCTATTAAACTCTTTCTCTTCTACAATACCATAGTCTGTTTTTATGCAGCAGACAGGAAGAACCCCTTAAACAGTTACAATACCAGTTGAATGATGAAAGAATGTTAAGCTCATGTTTCTGTTACCTTGCCATGGAGTAACCAGCTTAATCTAAATGATCCATCAGTGAATCAGAGCTGCCCAAGCTATGAGATGCAGATCAAATGATATGCAACACAGGAGTTGGTTGTAGCTGTTATGAACAGGAGACAGGGAAATACTGGGTAGAAGAGGGATTCCCTGACAAAGGCCCCACCCTCAAGCCTGAAGACCGACCTCATGGCCCTAACTGAGGACAGGTCTTCCTGTTCATGCCCAAAACATTGCCTTTTGGCCCACCACACCTCCTATCCTGCACCCATGTACACCATGAACCCCAGGCTCCAGAAACAGACCTGCAAGCTAGAGCAGCAGACAGACAGTGGAACAACATTACAGAGAAAGAGAGAAGAGGAGTGTATTAGTCCATTTTCATGCTGCTGATAAAGACATACCCAAGACTGGGCAATTTACAGAAGAAAGAGGTTTAATTGGACTTACAGCTCCACGTGGCTGGGGAAGCCTCACAATCATGGTGGAAGGCAAGGAGGAGCAGGTCATGTCTTACATGGATGGCAGCCAGCAAAGAGAATGAGAGCCAAGTGAAACAGGTTTCCCCTTATCAAACTGTCAGATCTCATGAGACTTATTCACTACCACAAGAACAGTATGGGAGAAATTGCCCCCATGATTCAATTATCTTTCACAAAGTCCCACAACACATAGGAATTATGGGAGTACAATTCAAGATGAGATTTGGGTGGGGACACAGAGCAAAACCACATCAAGGAGGAACGTCTGAATGCCAAAAGGAGTCCGATTGGGGGCAGTTGGAGAGAAGTCGGGCCAATGGGTGGCCCAGCTCCAGGGGAAGATCACCTCTGCACTCCATCCCCCACCTCCAGCTCCCCATTCATCCTGTCGAATGCCACCTCCACCACTCAGTAAAATCTCATATTCATCCTTCAAGCCCGTGTGTGACCCGAATTTTCTGGGACACTGGGTAGGAACTTGGGATACAGAAAGCTGTCACACTGGCCCTCTACCCTTGTGAAAAGGCAGAGGGTTCGTTGAGCTGGTTAACACTCAAGCTGTCTGTGGATGGCAAAGCTGAAAGAGCTTCATAACAATGGGGTTGCAGGCACTCACTCCTAGACCCTACAGCAGGGCTGGAGCCCAAAAGCACTCACTCTGGCCTCTGCACCTGCCTGTCTGCATGCTTCCCCTCCTGCAAGGGGTTTGAGCAATGGGGCGACCTAACAGGTGGGCGCACCCCTGTTGCACATCCTGCAAGGAGGATCAGGGTACTCTCCCGTTTACTCTAGCAGTCTTGCTTGTAATGCATGAGTTGCCATAGTTTTCAATTATTTGTGTATGTTGATATGTAAGTCACATTGCAATTCAGTAAATATATATGAGCAGGATTGCAATCTCTTTTCTGAAATCCTTAGGCCAGTGTTATGCTGGAATAAAGAACTTTTCAGAGTTTTAGAAAGGTAATTTGGTACACTGTTAAAGGAAACCAGAGCCAAGCAGTACAGTGGTAAAAACAGACTTTATTCAGGAACTATTGCAATATGGGAAGAGAATCCTCAGTCTAGAACTGAGCTTAATTCCAAATACTGCATAGACAAGTGGGGATTTATAACCAAGGAGCAAGGTGAAGGTTAGTGAATGGGAAACTCCTAAGAAGGAACATCAGGGGTAAGGGAAGATTCTGGCTGAACTGACTTTACAGGATTTTTGCTGTAGGCAGGCCAGGGTGATCATATACCAAGGGTGGGAATGAGGAATTTGATAAATAATGAGAGTAACGTGGTATCAAGGGTGGAGGATTCTTGCTAAACTGATTTAGCAAGACTCTTGCTAAAAGGGTGATGCTAAAAGGAGCACTGAAGCCCAAAGGCCAGGGCCTACTTGAGAAGAGGGTTCAGAGGAGGCTAAATAAAGTTTTGTCAAGAAGAGTCTTCCTCAGCAAACACCATATATTTTATAATATCAGCAGAAGGTTTGGTTTGTAATATCACTTAATAAAATACATTAATACCTCTTCAGTGAAATGTAGGAATAATCAGATTTTACTGCCAACCAAATTATGAAAAACTTTCAATTTTCAGATCTGTTTGGATTTCAGAATTGTGGACTGGTGAAATATCCTTTTTAGATTCTTATAATAAAAAGAAAAATCAAGAGAACATATCTAAAAGATGTTGGCACTGAATCGAATCTTTCTTCTTTTCAAATAGTGTCTTATTTTGGAGTTAAGAAACGTGAACTCCAGAAATATCATTGATTATAGGTCAGATTTTAGCCATTTAGATAAGTTACTTTATGAATAAACAAAATAGAAGATAAACACAAATGGGTGTATTAGGAAGCTTGTACTGAGCAAACCTCCCAGCCTGCAGTGAGAGACCTCGGTGTAGTACAGAGGAGGGTCTTTTTAAAGAACAGAATTTAGTTACGGTGTAGTAGGCTGAGTTATTATTTGGAATAAAAGAAGTTTCTTACATGAGGATTTTTGACTAAGAACACAAGTCCTTAATGGAGTAGTTTCATAACCCATGCTTTTGTGGTTTTGACTGAGTGCGGCACATGTCTAAAGGGAATGTCTCATATAAAACTGAAGCTTGCTTTTACATTTCAAGTAGTTATTTAGATACCTGGTCTCTATTGTATGATCCTCTGATTTGAACATAGTTTGTCTTTCATTTTTATCCAGTTTCCATGACTCAAACCCTTATGTCAGGCCAGAATGTGGTAATAGAGGCAATTATGCCATTGAGTATGCAGCCCAGCCTTCAGATTAAGGTTTCACACCTGGGTATCATTATTCTTTCCCATATCAATTTATTATTTAAGGACTTATTATTTGAAAGCCCTTATAGCACATAAGCAATTAGGGTAGCTGAGAGTCTGTCTGTATTAAATGTATTTATTTTGCTTTCCTAGCTTTTTATGCCAGAATAATTAAGTCTCCTTCTAGTGTGTCAGTAGCAGACTGTTTTGAAACTGACAGCACTCTTTCCTCCCCTCTCCAATAACAAAAAACCCACAGAGACTGACAGATTAATAATAAACACAAAGAAAGAAAGGAGAAAACAGAACACATACTGGTTGAGAGGGTATTTCTCCTTCCAGTCAGCACTGAAGTACTGAATATATCTGATTTTTTTAAAAAACAGATTTTTACATTCTTAATGGTGCTACTGTTGACTGTGTAAGAAACAACTTACTCTTTGGAAATGAATATTCCATGTAGCAAATTTGTACAATAGAGTGTGTGAGTAATAAGGTATTATACTCAACATTTAAAATGAAATGACCTGTTTCATAGGACATTTTTGGGATAAGGAAATGGATTGGCTTGACCTCAAGGGAATATTCATTTGCATGCACTTTGGATGCTAAGAACACTTTGCAAATTTTGAATATATTTCCATGTGGCTGTTGTAGCAGAATAACTGGTCTCTTTTCTAAAGAGTATATTTGCATATGATAGTTTAACAGCTTTTCCCTTTTGTTCCTAGAAGATTAAGTCTCAGTCCTAGGAGAAAATAAATTAAAGGTGGTTCCTTACAATTTGAAAAAGTATGATTTGAAGACAAAAGGAAACTCTGAAAAGCGGCTTTTACATCTGAAGGCTCAGACTAAGAAATACTGTTTTTCTCTGAATGTACCAGCATTGCTGTTCCTACTTTTTGGTGTGGTTGCGTCTCCAGAAGCCCGGTGAAGTCTAAATAACTCCTCAAAATCTTCCGCATCTGTTGTTTGTCTACTTAGTGAAATCTTACCTTCAGCATTTCACTCCCTTGGTTCAGGGCCTTGACCCTTTGCTTGAAATTTAAATTTCCTTGGTGGGTTCATGGGAGAACACAGAGATAGGTGTTCCCTGAACAACAGTGGTGACCTTAAAATGCTATATGGAAAAAGAACACGGGGCTTAAGGAAAAATTAGAAAACTGCATAGCTACTCTACCCTTGGAGGTTCACAGTACTTTTTAGGATGTGAAAAGACCCTAAATCAGTGGGAGAAATAGTCTTTCTAATTTTTTTTCAGGTGTCTCAAACATTTGATCTTAGGATTTTTTTTTTTTTTTTTTTCAGATAATACCTTTTAGAGTCCTTGGTACTAGTATCCGCTGGACTATACTTAGGGATATCTTGCAATTTCCTGGATAAGTACCTTAGAATTGTTTGCTGATTGCTTAAAGATACTCATTTTATCTTCACAAGAAGAGAATTTCTTTGGGGCGCTTCATAGTGATGGCTCCCATTAAACTGTAGCCAATGTTAAAAAATTATTCATAATACTTGTTAAAGAATGGTAAGGCCAACTATTCAGGACCATCACAATAGGTGTAGGGACCTTTGCCAGTAGGGTTTTGCAGTGTGGGAGAGAGATTGGGTTCAACTCGGAATAAACAAGGAAAAGTGGGAATTTATAGCCAAGGAGCTAGATAGGAGCCAGTGGATGGAAAACTACTAAGAGGAAACATCAGAAGTAAGGGAGAATTCTGGCCAACCCCACTTAACAAGACTCTGGCTGAAGACAAGCTAGGGTGATGAGATATCACCTGGAGCACACAAGAGTGTGAGGAACTCGATCAGACGTGGAGGGTGATTCGTGTTGAGAGGGAGAGGACTTTGGCTAACCCAAAAAGTCCAGTATTCTTGCTAAAATTAGACAATTCAGAGAGGAACATGGAAGACCCAACATCAAAGTTAGGGCCTAGTGAGAAGACAATTCAGAGGAGCCCGAGTAGCATTTGGTCAAGGAGAGAATCTCTGTCACCAGCCAGGGACCATAGAATTGTCTTGTCTTGATGCTGAGCAGCAAGTGGATAGGACACAGAGGAACTGGTGTGCTTCTTAAGGGTATTAGGTCAGCAATCAGGAGACTCACTGACTGACATTTTTAGTTTTGCCTATACTTTGACAAATACTGTATAGAAAACCTTCGCTAAGCTTCAGTCAGTATCTGTAATCTATATTCCACTGGAGCACCGTCAATTCTTTGTGGTGACATTTGTTCTTTACCAAACTTTTTCTCCTTAAATATTCTGAAGGACAAAATGAAGTTTAGAAATACCATACAGAAATTAGAGGACTAACTTTAAAAATCTCTATTAGGTTTTCTTTTATAGCTCTCTGTGACTATTCTTCTGCTAATTTGATTCAGTTTGTTTTATTTCTTGGTTCTTTTTTTTTTCTTTTAAGTTTTGGAAAAGAAGTTAAGTGTCACATTGAAGCAATTTTCAGATTAATTAAAACAGAGAACATGGTAAGGTTCATCTATATTTTGTGCTTTGTTTGCAAAGCTTCTTAAAAATAATATTGTTCCCAGTTATTGCTAAATAGGCCTATAGTGGATGCAGCATCTTTCTACACCAGCAGATTAAACAATATTGTACTTTTGAATGAAATTAGGGAATTGAGGACTTGAATTGGCAACATAACAAAAGTCTGCTATCTCTGAGGAAATGTGTACTATTGATTCTAACTAAATAATAGTACACTCAGGGACACCAGGAGAATAGCTTAAAAAGCCACTGGGATGGTGGTGGTAGTGGTGTAGATTATTCATGATTTTAAAATCAGAGTGTACAACATTTTGAAAACACTTCTGATACTTTGTTGAATATTTTAGTAGAATACTGTTTTTGACAAGACTCTCATACTCTGAACAAGTTATTTATTGTTTTATTAAAATATAATACACTTGTAGCTTGCTCCTGATGAGCCTTTTCCAAAAAACAAACAAATTACACCTAGAGAGTTCTGCCTAGCACACATCTGGGAATTAACTTCTGTTATTTCTTTAATTGGTAAAATTAGATTAAGTCATATATGTCAAATGAGAATCAAGTGAGACATAGAATCAAATGAGTTGAATATGTGAATAGTGATATTCCCCTCTACCTATTACTTCCAAATGAATGCAAATAAGAATTTTAAGAAAAATAATGTTGGTCACATAAGGAGTGTTTGTTTTAGATCCAGGATATGTTTACAGGATGCAATATATCTATGGAAATTTAAATATCTATGAATATTTGGAAAGCATTAGCTCCATTAGGACAGACGTAGAGTCTGACTTCTCACTGTTATATTTCCAGCACACAGCACTATCTTGTAGTTAGCACTCAGTACATGTTTATGGTATGGATAGGAGAATGAATAAATGAGTGGAATATATTTGAATCCTTCTTTGGTTTTAATCCTGATTTTCTGAGATTTTGCAAACATAACAAGAATATACTTTCAAACTGATTCATAGTTAATATGGGATACCTGGTGACCTAAGAAACAAACCTTTTAATTTTTTCCTAAATGAAAGAGACTTCAGTAGTTAGGAAAGTTGAGCCAAGATCACGCCACTGCACTCCAGCCCTAGTGGAGTGCTACTGAACTACTGAAGTCTCTTTCATTTAGGAAAAAATAAAAAAATACAGGATGCCTGGCACATAAACTAAAAAATTCTTCATTGTTGATCTGAAATTCAAATTTAAGTAGGCATCTGTGTTTTTTATTTGCCAATTCCTGGTAATTCTATAAAAACAGTGATGTTGCTGGTGTCTGAAGTCAGCTTCTGTAGAAAACTCTCTTGGGGCCCCTTTCTGATCCCTTTGAATCACTCTGTCCACCCATCCTTCAGTTTTTCCAGGCTTTGCTAGTAACTTCTTCCATCTTCAGTTTAGTCCAGATGATTACCTTTGGGCTGGCTCTAGGATAATCCCAGTACTTTGGGAGGCCGAGGCGGGTGGATCATGAGGTCGGGAGTTTGAGACCAGCCTGGACAACACAGTGAAACCCCGTCTCTACTAAAAATACAAAAATTAGCTGGGTGTGGTGGCAGATGCCTGTAATTCCAGCTACTTGGGAGGCTGGAATTGTCTGTCCATAAGGGCAAGTTTTGCCCCCAGGCTGAGGCTGAGTGTGGGGCTTGGTCTGTAACTCCATTTCTGCTTGGCTTCTTCTTCTCTATTCTACTTTTCCCACTCACTTATTGGCTTCTCCTGGGAGCACTTCCTTAATGAATCAACTACGGGTGCAGGATCTGTTTCTAGTATACCTGATCTAAGATGATTTTATAGGCTGTTTACCCCTCTGTAGAAAGAAGGTTTACCACCAAAATAAACAAGCAGTATAAATCTTTAAAAATGTTCTCACTTGAAAGAAGTCTTTCACTTTTCACTAAGCTTTAAATCATAAGCAAGTCCTCTATTTACCATGTGGCCCTAAAGAGTAGCAACAGAATGTCCTTCACCAAATGGGCTGTGGTAAGAACACAGTGGCCCACAGAGATTCTCTTTGTCATGGTAAAATCAGAACTACAGCCAAAATGTAATTGGGTTAACATGCTGAGGTATGGACTCTCCTGAGGATGAGAAATGCAATATGTCAGGTAAGTTCATTTATGTAAAGTTTTCTCTGGTGTGTTGTTTCTACAAATAGCAAATACCCACTTTAGTCTTACTTTTTTTTTTCTTTCCTGGAGAGATTTGTGGATTGTGATTGGGTCAGTCATCTTGTTCCCAGATTGAACCTGGATTGCCATCTAATTTACATGACCCAACAAATGTTGGCTGGGGATATTCTAATGAAGAGCCATATCTTCATTATCTATTCCTGCATAGCAAATTACTCCAAAATTAGCAGTTTAAGACAACAGACTTTTATTATCTTGCACCATTTCTGATGGTCCAGGATCTGGCTCTTTACCTGGGTGGTTCTGACTTAGGGTCTTTCATGATGCTGCAGTCAGTCCTTCAGCAAGAGCAGCATTCTCTCAAGATTTGGCTGAGGTTGAGGGATCCACTTCCAAGCTCACTCACATGGCTCACTGGGCTGCCCATGACATGACTCCCTCTCCAGTGAGTGACCTGAGAGAGGCAGAGAGCTCGCACAGGAGGCACTGAAGATAGAAGCTGCAATCGTTTGTAACCTAATCTCAGAAGTGACATACCATTACTTCTGCCATGTTCTATTCATTAAAATAGAATGAGTTACTAAGTCCAGTTCATATTAAAGGGGAGGAGAGTTAAGCTCCACTTCTTGAAGGGAGGAGTATCAGAGAATGTGTGGAAATACTGTTTTTTTTTTTTTTTTTTCTTTCTTTCTTTTTTGAGATGGAGTCTAGCTCTGTCACTAGGGCTGGAGTGCAGTGGCGTGATCTTGGCTCACTGCAACTTCCGCCTGCCAGATTCAAGGGATTCTACTGCCTCAGCCTCCCGAGTAGCTGGAATTACAGGCGCCTGCCACCACACCCAGCTAATTTTTGTATTTTTAGTACAGACAGGGTTTCACTGTGTTGTCCAGGCTGGTCTAAAACTCTGGACCTCATGATCCACCTGCCTTGGCCTCCCAAAGTGCTGGGATTACAAGCGTGAGCCACCGCACCCAGCCGTGGATATACTTTTAAAACCACCATAAGTGGTGTTCCCCAGAGTAACAGTACTTGAATGGATTACTTTTATTCAGCAGATATTTAAAGAGTACATTTATGTACCATATATTATGTACCATATATAGCACATATATGTAGAAATCTGGAAGCTTCTGATAAAAAGGATAAATAAGACAGTGGAAAACCACTTTGTAGCAGAGGTTCTCAACCCTGGCTACACAGTAGAATAGCTGGGACACTTTCTAAATACATGGATATCTGACCCCACCGAACACCACTTAGTAAAAATCTTTGTTGATGGAGCCCAGACATCAATACTTTTGCAAGTTTTTCAGATGATTATAATATGGAGCCAGTTGAAAACTGTTTTCCAGTTTAAAATTTGCTCAGCATTTACTGTGATTTGATTTAGTTTGAGTTCCTCCAGAAGCTGACCCTGTGACAAAGATTTTAGTGGAAGTAATTTATTCCGAGGTAATCCTAGAAATTGTTCACAAAAGAATGGGGAAGTGAAACAGAGAAGGCAAGGAAGCCTATCCAGAATGCATTAGCAATCAGGTTACCACTGTGTAATGGGGAACAATGGAGACAGTGGAGACAATGTAGATCACTCTTTTTTGTTTGTTTGTTTTTGGAGATCAAGTCTCGCTATGTCGCCCAGGCTGGAGTGCACTGGCACGATCTTGGCTCACTGCAACCTTGCCTCCTGGGGTCAAGTGATTTTCCTGCCTCAGCCTCCCGAGTAGCTAGGATTGCAGGTGCATGCCACCACGCCTGGCTAATTTTTGTATTTTTAGTAGAGACGGAATTTCACTGTGTTGGTCACGCTGGTCTCAAACTCCTGACTTTGTGATCTGCCTGCCTTGGCCTCCCAAAATGCTGGGATTACAGGTAGGAACCACCGCACCCAGCCGATCACCCTTTAGTGTTATACTTAGCCTACCTCTCCCACTTCCAAGGGCAGGGGAGATAAGGTATTTGTTCCTCATGTTCATTACTCAATGAGTATTCATTGCATCATGTTTATTACACAATGACTGAGGCTGCTCTCTGGCAGAGTCACAGGTTCTTATAGCTGAAAGCAATCCAAGTCAGTCTGCAAGAATGTAAGAGCCGAGGGGATATTCAAAGGGCACTAATAGTGTCTGCCTGGATATTAGCCCTTTGTCAGATGAGTAGATTGCAAAAATTTTCTCCCATTCTGTAGGTTGCCTGTTCACTCTGATGGTAGTTTCTTTTGCTGTGCAGAAGCTCTTAATTTAATTAGATCCCATTTGTCAATTTTGGCTTTTGCTGCCGTTGCTTTTGGTGTTTTAGACATGAAGTCCTTGCCCATGCCTATGTCCTGAATGGTACTACCTAGGTTTTCTTCTAGGGTTTTTATGGTATTAGGTCTAACATTTAAGTCTCTAATCCATCTTGAATTAATTTTCGTATAAGGAGTAAGGAAAGGATCCAGTTTCAGCTTTCTGCTTATGGCTAGCCAATTTTCCCAGCACCATTTATTAAATAGGGAATCCTTTCCCCATTTCTTGTTTCTCTCAGGTTTGTCAAAGATCAGATGGCTGTAGATGTGTGGTATTATTTCTGAGGGCTCTGTTCTGTTCCATTGGTCTACATCTCTGTTTTGGTATCAGTACCATGCTGTTTTGGTTACTGTAGCCTTGTAGTATAGTTTGAAGTCAGGTAGCGTGATGCCTCCAGCTTTGTTCTTTTGACTTAGGATTGTCTTGGCAATACGGGCTCTTTTTTGGTTCCATATGTACTTTAAAGCAGTTTTTTCCAATTCTGTGAAGAAACTCATTGGTAGCTTGATGGGGATGGCATTCAATCTATAAATAACCTTGGGCAGTGTGGCCATTTTCACGATATTGATTCTTCCTATCCATGAGCATGGTATGTTCTTCCATTTGTTTGTGTCCTCTTTTATTTCACCGAGCAGTGGTTTGTAGTTCTCCTTGAAGAGGTCCTTTACATCCCTTGTAAGTTGGATTCCTAGGTATTTTATTCTCTTTGAAGCAATTGTGAATGGAAGTTCATTCATGATTTGGCTCTCTGGTTGTCTGTTACTGGTGTATAAGAATGCTTGTGATTTTTGCACATTAATTTTGTATCCTGAGACTTTGCTGAAGTTTCTTATCAGCTTAAGGAGATTTTGGGCTGAGACAGTGGGGTTTTCTAAATATACGATCATGTCATCTGCAACCAGGGATAATTTGACTTCTTCTTTTCCTAACTGGATACCCTTTATTTCTTTCTCTTGCCTGATTGCCCTAGCCAGAACTTCCAACAAGAACCTACAAAGAACTGAAACAAATTTACAAGAAAAAAACAAACAACCCCATCAAAAAGTGGGCAAAGGATACGAACAGACATTTCTCAACAGAAGACATTCATACAGCCAACAGACACATGAAAAAATACTCATCATCACTGGTCATCAGAGAAATGCAAATCAAAACCACAATGAGATACCATCTCACACCAGTTAGAATGGCAATTATTCAAAAGTCAGGAAACAACAGGTGCTGGAGAGGATGTGAAGAAATAGGAACACTTTTACACTGTTGGTGGGATTGTAAACTAGTTCAACCATTATGGAAAACGGTATGGCGATTCCTCAAGGATCTAGAACTAGAAGTACCATATGACCCAGCCATCCCATTACTGGGTATATACCCAAAGGATTATAAATCATGCTGCTATAAAGACACATGCACACGTATGTTTATTGTGGCACTATTCACAATAGCAAAGACTTGGAATCAACCCAAATGTCCATCTGTGACAGACTGGATTAAGAAATGTGGCACATATACACCATGGAATACTATGCAGCCATAAAAAAGGATGAGTTTGCATCCTTTGTAGGGACATGGATGCAGCTGGAAACCATCATTCTTAGCAAACTATCACAAGAACAGAAAACCAAACACCGCATGTTCTCACTCATAGGTGGGAACTGAACAATGAGATCACTTGGACTCGGGAAGGGGAACATCACACATCAGGGCCTATCATGGGGAGGGGGGAGGGGGGAGGAATTACATTGGGGAGTTATACCTGATATAAATGACGAATTGATGGGTGCTGACGAGTTGATGGGTTCAGCACACCAACATGGCACAAGTATACATATGTAACAAACCTGCACATTATGCACATGTACCCTAGAACTTAAAGTATTAAAAAAAAAAAAAGAGTGTCTGCCATATTCCTTAACTTTTTAACTTGTAGGATGTATTTACTGCTTTCTTCTTTGAAAGGTATTTGGCTAGGCTAAATGAGATAATTAGCCTGTATAAAGTTCCTAATACAGTGACAAGGGGATAATAGAACCTCAGTAAATGTTGGGAGTGGTGAATAAGACCTTCTCTGTTACTTAGAAGTTTTTTTTTTTTTGAGACGGAGTCTCACTCTGTCGCCCAGGCTGGAATGCAGTGACCGGATCTCGGCTCACTGCAAGCTCCACCTCCCGGGTTTACGCCATTCTCCTGCCTCAGCCTCCCGAGTAGCTGGGACTACAGGCTCCCGCCACCTCGTCCGGCTAGTTTTTTGTATTTTTTAGTAGAGACGGGGTTTCACCGTGTTGGCCAGGATGGTCTCGATCTCCTGACCTCGTGATCCGCCCGTCTCGGCCTCCCAAAGTTAAGAACGTGAATATGAAGACGATCACGTCACTTAAGTCAAGTGAAGTAGTGATCCTGTGTAGCTTAAGGTAATTCCAGGAATTAAGTGAATTTTAGCACTCATAACAGCAAACAACAGGGATACAGATCTATGTCTGGGAGAGAATTTGAGCTTTGGATTTAGGCAAATCTGGGTCCAAAACTTGGCACTACTACTTACTAGCTGTTTGTCATTGGGGAAGTCACTTAACCAGTCAGATTCTTATTTATAAAGTGGAAACAATACTTGCTTTGCTAAAGAATTGCATCTGGAAAGATATAAAATAAAATCTGTAAAGAGTATAACACAGTGCTTAGTTGAAGCATTTAGTTCCCCCAGTGACCCCCATATTGTGTTTGGAATCGTAGTAACATGAATTCCACTTTCTTACTAACTGCAAGCTCCCACCAATGGAGAAAACTCAGAACCCCCGGAAAAGCATCTTAGTTGTGCCTGCCAGTAGCCTTATTGCTGTTATGGCCAGGCAAGCAGGAGCTTCCAGAAACTGGTCTTAATTTACCAGTGGATACCTGTTCCTGATTGTGTCAAACCTTCAGGATTAAACTCTGCTGACACTCCTTGAGTAGTGAAGCTGTACTCTTGCATAATAGCAGTTATTAAGTATTTACTGTGTTTCAGGCACTGTTGCGTTTTGTGTAAAATTTAAAAATCTGATCTGGAGAACAAACAATTTTATTATCTCCAATTAACTGATTTGCTTGAGCCCAGTGGTTTGAAGTGACAGTGAGCCATGATCATGCCACTGCTCTTCAGCTTGGGTGACAGACTGAGACCCTGTTTCAAAAGCTAAATAAAATAATAAAAAATAGCAAATTTTAAAAGTCCTGCTTGGTATTCTCTGTGATTTGTGGATCTGTGGTTTGGTGTCTGTCTTTACTTTGGAAAATTCTCCACTGTCATTTCTTCACATATTTCTTTTGCTTTGTTCTCTCTCTCTTCTCCTTTTGATAGTCCAGTTATACTCACATTAAACTTTTATATATTGTCCTACAGTATTGAATTATCTGATTTTTTTCCACCTTTTATTTTTCCACCTTTTAATTTTATAAATTGGGTAATTTCAATTGACTCAGATTCCAATATATTAATTTTTTCCTCTTGTATTAAGTCTACTGATGAAACTGGCATTCCTCATCTCTGTTATCCTTCACTTCTATTAGATTTGTTCTGATAGTTTCTGCTTCTCTGTTGAAATTACCTACCTGATTTTGCATGTTATCTGCCTTTTCTATTAGAGCCTTTAACATATTAATTATAGTTATTTTAAATTCCTTATCTGATAGTTCTAATTTCTCTTCATATCTATATCTGATTCTGTTAATTTGTCTCTGATGTTGTGCTTTTTAAAAAATTCTTGCTTTTCTGTAATCCTTATAAGTTTTTTTTGTTGAAAATCAGACATCTTGTGTAGGATAGTAGAAACTGAAGTAAATAGTGTTTTTGCTTGAAAATGAGTACTCGTACACATTTTCTTCCCTTTAGAGTAGGGATTTATTGTTGCTGTGATTACTCTCAGTGTACTACAGACTACAGATTTCTCTGGGATTACTTTATGCTTAGGGTGGGAGTTTATTTCCTATAAGTTTTTCTCAATATTTGCTCAATTTGTAGCTTTAGGTGTCCCCTTTGTTCTGTGTCAGAGAGGTCCTCTCTTCATATTCCTGCCTCTCTTCCAGCCAGGTATCAGGGATAATTGCTATTTAATACTTTTTGGCCTGATTGAGGGGTGGGGTGGGTGAAAGTGGCCTTATCTGCTGTGGTTAAGCCTCAGTCTTAGGCAGTTGCTGTGTCCATGGGTCCAAGGGTTGGTCTTCTTAGAGCTGCTGCCCCATTCCCAGCTGTAGACCTGGGCCCAGCGTATATATTCCTGTCCCTTCTGCATAGGTGAAGGTTATGTGTGTGTGTGTTTTCACTCATTAAAATAGGTTTACACCAGGGCCCTAAGGGTGACAGTGTTTATTACACTTTCTTCAACAATTTAAAACTTTGGTTCTGTAGTAAAGACGGGAAAATAATGTGGGTGACTACTGTTCCCTTTTGCAAGTCTGCATCAAGAGGAACTGTTTTTCTAGACTTTCTCCAGTTTGTGTGTGTGTGCATGTGAGGTCTGTGGGAGAGAGCCTATAAGTATGTGCAAAATATCCTTATATCTTTAACTTCCAAGGGAGTGTATATTCTTTCATGAGCCCACGCTTGGTCTTTATTAGTTTGGTAAAATTTTTGTTGAATTCTTCCCAGTGTCTGGCTGTGTCTCTGGTAGGTAAGCAAGTGCTGCTGTCCTGAATCTCCTTGAAAGCACCTGTCTTTCCTTACATTTTCAGTTTGTTGGTTGCCCTGAAGTTTTAGCCTTCTGATAAGTTCAAGAAAAATAATGAATTTTCACATTATCCAATTTTTTTTGTTTTATTTTAGTAAGGGCAGGAGCATGTTCTTTTCAGTTTCCTACATCCCTGTCAAGTCCCACCTGTTTTTGAAGGAAGTTTTACCTTGTTAATGAGGCAGAACCAGGATACAATTTAGACAGTTGTTTCTAGGCTCCATATTCTTAGCCACTTGGCAACTGAGTTGCTTCACATGTCATTATGTCATTGTTAGTATATGTCATTTGATGTGATCTAAAATGTGGCATAGAATCTGCTCACATAAGCTTCCTGAACTAAGATTTTGTTTAGGGATCCTACAACTCATATAACTTTAATTTAATCTCTGCAACATCATTCTCAAGTAAGAACGCAGCAAAGGCCGGGCACGGTGGCTCAAGCCTGTAATCCCAGCACTTTGGGAGGCTGAGACGGGCGAATCACGAGGTCAGGAGATCGAGACCATCCTGGCTAACACAGTGAAACCCCGTCTCTACTAAAAAATACAAAAAAACTATCTGGGTGAGGTGGCGGGCGCCTGTAGTCCCAGCTACTCAGGAGGCTGAGGCAGGAGAATGGTATAAACCCGGGAGGCGGAGCTTGCAGTGAGCTGAGATCCTGCCACTGCACTCCAGCCTGGGCGACAGAGCAAGACTCCGTCTCAAAAAAAAAAAAAAAAAAAGAAAGCAGCAAAACACTCAGAATTTCAGTTGTGTGCTTTTAACACTGCTTAACTGTTAAACTATTCTAAAAACCTGCTTCTGTTTAGTTCCTTTTTTTGACATATCCTCATTTGCCTCAACCATTTTTCTTTTCCCCAATGTCTGCATATCTTTTGAGTCAAATAATTACAATGATAGCAAACATATAAACAGCACTTAGTATATGCTAAGCATATGCACATTTACTCCTCACCACAATCCTGTGACAGGCACTTAATATCATCCCTGTTTCTAGATGAGGAAAACTGAGGCATGGAGAGGTTAAGGTTCACACTGCTTATGGTAGAGCAGAAATCTGAATCAATACTTTCTGGTTCAACACATCAGGTTTTTAACCTAAATACTAATTATCTAAAGTTGCTAATTACCTGTATAACATTTCTCTATTTTTTTTAGAGACTAGTTGCTCTAAGCACATCCCTGCTAAAGAAAACTACTGGCTGTGTTTTCCAGTCTGGGGTGATCCTGGCCTCTTAGTCAGTGTTCCCCACTTTTGCTCTGGCCACTTAGCTTTTATGCATCGTTCCCATACTCCATGCCCTAAGGCTACTCTCTGCTTTCTGACTTTCCCCTGCTGCAGATGTTTTATACTGTTTTCTTTTGTTTGTTTAAAGAAACAAATTTCCAATATCTCTAACGTATAATCTTTAACAAAATACCTTAAATCCTCAAACTAAGTAGAACTTAAGTGATCATACAGGGTTTTTTTTCCAAGGTAGGGAAGGTGATTTTTCTTGTTCTCATATGTATAAAAAGGAAAAACATAATTACGTGATTATAATCATATTAGTTCCTATATCTTTGTTAGAAAACTTGAATGCCATGATTGAGGGGGAAATTACTGAACCACTCCATGTATTCACTTACCTCAATTTTTTTTCACCCCAACAATGGAACAGTGATCTCAATTCTGTTACCTATGAAGTCATTCTTTTTTGGTACTCCCCATTATTCCCTCTGTCCCTCCACCACCTCCATTTTTGATATATCACTCACTTTGTTTGCATCTGTCTTTAGAGGCTATTTCTAATGACAATGCTTAAGTGTTATATTTGCCATGTTAATAATAATGTGTAATAATGAGGAAAAGTGGCAGAAGTAAGCTGCATTCATACATTACCTTTTAAAATTAATAAATGCTAAGATAATTGAGGTGCTAAGAATGTTCAGTTTACATTCACTGAGTGTGTGAACCTGGTGACATTACTTTCTAATACATATTAAGGCTAGATTAGTTACTGTGGTGTGTCGTTTATCTAAACGTGATTTGTGACCTTCAGCTTCCTGTTTGTTCTCATCTAAACTCACCTTAAGAGACAAATTTAATATGTTTTTTCCTAGTACTAATGCTTATAGAAACCCATATTCTCTGACATTTAGAAAACAGTGTTGCCCACAAAAGCCATTAAAATCTAGAGAGATTAAATTAAAATTCATTTAAAGCCTTCACATATCCCCTGCACATTCTTGTTTTAAGATTTCAGTGTAAGATGAACTTTTGCAGAATTCCTGATTTTAAAAAATTTTATAGGAGTTATACTTGTCTAAACTCAGTTTTTCTCACCCTCTTTTTCTTCTTCCTGATAGATGCTGAGAAAACATCCTAAACAGAATATTTGGCTAATTGTATAGATGGAAATTCTGACATAGAAATGTCTGTTCAGGTCTTTTGTCCAGTTTTTAACAGGATTTTTTTTTTATTTTGCCATTGCAATTTTTGAGTTCCTTATATATTCTGGTTATTAATCTTTGTTGGATAGAGAGTTTGCAAATGTATTCTTTCACTCTGAAGATTGTCTCTTTACGTTGATGATTATTTCCTTTGCTGTGCAGAAGCTTATTAATATAAAGTGATCTTATTTATCTATTTTGCTTTTCTTTCCTATGTCTTCAAGTCTATTTTATCTGATTTGAGTATAGCTATTTTGACTCTCTTTTGGCTTCTATTTGCATGGAATATCTTTTTCATTTCTTCCCTTTCAGTCTGTCGGGGTCCTTAAAGGTGAAGTGAGTGTCTTGTAGGCAGCATATAGCTGGGTCTTGTTTTTTAATCAATTTGGACATTGTCTTTGGATTAGAAAATTTAATCTATTTACATTCAAGGTAATTATTGATAAATAAAAACTTAACTCCTGCCATTTTGTTAATTGTTTCTGGTTGTTTTATAGATGCTTTCTTTCTCTCTTCCTCTCTCTCTGTCTTTTAGTGATTAAGAATTGATTTTCTCTGGTGATACGCTTCAATTTTTTTACATTTGTTTTTTGTGTCTCTAGTACAGCTTTTTGCTTTGTGGTTACCATCAGGCCTACATAAAACACCTTATAGTGATGATGGCCTATTTTAAACTGATAGCAACCTTTAATCATATTAAAAAATTTTACACTTTTACTCCACCTTCTCTTTCTTTCTTGCATTTAAAATTTTTGATGTCACAGTTTACATCTTTTAATACTGTGTATCTTTAAAAAGTTATTGTGTCTATTATTTTAAATAATTTTTTCTTACCTTCATACTAAAGGTATAAATGATTTATATACAACTGTTGTGGTACTACAGAGTACTCTGAATTGACTGAATTTGACTTACTTTTACCAGTGAGGTTTTATATTTCATATGTTTTCATGTTACTAAGTAACATCCTTTTCTTTCAGCTTGAAGAACTGTCTTCAATGTTTCTTTCCATACAGGTTTAGTGATGATGAGTGCCCTCAGCTTTTGTTTGGGAAAGAACAGCTTTATTTCTGAAGAACAGCTTTGCTGGGTAAAATATTCTTGGCATCTTTTCCTTTAGTGCTTCAAATATGTCATCCCACTCTTCCTTGGTTTGCAACATTTCTGCTGAGAAATCCACTGCTAGTCTTATTACTCCCTTGTGGGTAATAAGCTTCTTTTCTCTTGATAATTTTAGGATGTTTCTTTGCCTTTGATTTTTCATAGTTTTCTTATAATATGTCTTAATATGGTCTTATTTAGAATGAATTTGATTGGACACCACTGACTTTCCTGTACCTGGATGTTTAGAGTTTCCCTCCAGATTTGGAAAGGATTCCTCTTGGCACTGAGTCTAACTTGTGAGCATTGAGGACTGATGAGTGGTGCTTGTAGGTTAGTCAGAGTTGAGTCTTGAAACACAGGCACACATGGAGGGACTACGGCTCTGGGGTACAGGGAAGTAATGGCATTATTTATTAAAGTAAACTTTCTGTCCCTTTGTCTCTCTCTTTTCCTTCTTGAACTGCTATAACTCAAATATTTCTCTTTTGATGCTATCTCATAAATCCCATAAGCTTTCTTCAGTTCTTTTTACTCTCTTTGCTTTTTTCTCCTGTGACTATATGTTTTCAAATAACCTACCCTTCAGTTCACAGAGTTTTCTTTCTGCTTGATATGTTTTGGGGTTGGCACTGTCAATTGCATTTCTCATTTCATTTATTGTACTTTCAGTTCCAGAATTTGTTTTTTTAAATTCAATCTCTGTTAAATTTTTCAATTTGCTTCATGTATTATTTTCCTGATTGTATTGAATTGTTTCTCTGTATTTTCTTAATGTTCACTGAACTTCCTTAAAACAGATATTTTAATTTTTTTTAGGCAGTTCTTGTATCTCCATTTTTTTGGGGGGTTAACTAGTGGGAAATTATTGTGTTCCTTTGGTGGTAATATGTCTCCTTGATTTTTCATGTTTCTTATTGTTTTACATCGATGTCTGCATATTTTTTGGAGCAGTCACCTTTTATATGGGCTTAAAGGCTAGTTTCAATATAGAAATAACTTCCCCTAGAGGGAGATGTGAGAGAACTGGCTGGGTAGGGTGCAGAAGTTCTGGCACCATTTGAGGACACAGCCGTGTAGTCTCTGTGCAGGTTTGTCAGCTGAGGTCAGTGTTGAGAAAGATTACAGGAATCCTCAGTGGCCAACACTGTGGATGTTTGCAGTGGTGACAGGGTTTTGGGGGTCTTTGGTAGCAACCGCTACTAAGGTCTTCCTGATCTCTTTTCCTTCCACTTTGGAAGCTGTGGCTAAGGACATTCCTCTTGGCACTGGATCTAATTTGTGAGCATTGATGACTGATGAGTGGTGCTTGTAGATTAGTCAGAGTGGAGTCTTGAAACACAGGCACACATGGAGGGACTGTGGCTCGAGGGTACAGGGAAGTAATGGCATTTGTGCTTGGTATGCGGGATACCCTCCTGCCGTGTTGGTAACAATGTGTGATATACAAGTGCTTGTGAAGCATCCAGGGAACTGAGAACAGGAGCATAGGTGTGCACAGAATAATGGTTCTGGGAACAGGGCAGGGACCTAGCTTTTTATGGTGGCTGATTTGGTGCCCAGAGCATAGACATACTCAGAGGGACCTTGGCTCCAGGACCTGGAGTGTGAACTGGTTTGCTATGGTGATGCTTGTGGTATCTGAGACATGGGTAACTTCAGTGTAGCCACAAAGCTTAGGTCTAGAGTGTGGGTATTCATGGGGCAGCCACTTATTGATGTAGGGGCATATGCCGGGCTGGGAGAGGTGATGCCTCTATTCCTGAAGTGTCACGATCGTGGCTGCATCTTGGCGGTGGAGAGGGTTGCAGCCACTTCTCCCTCCTTTAAGCTTACTGGTAGGAATGACTACTGGTTACTTCAGTGGCAAAATATGCAGATATCTTCTGTTCTGTGGAGCAGGTCATTGGGGACCATGGTGGTTCCTGTTGCATGGCTGATAACCACACCTTTCACTTTTTTTTGTTCCTAGTCATCTCCTGGCCTCTCAGGTATCCTGATCTCACCAGCAATACTTTCTATATGAATATTCTGTGAACTTTTTTCCCCTGTGTTGCTGCAGATTCTTTAATTGGCCCCTGAGCCCTCTCAGGTCTATTTTTGTTTGTAGATAACTATATTTGTTTTCTTGTGGGAGGATGAAGGCTGGTTTCTCCTACTTTGTCATTTTGGTGATGCCACTCTAGTTGTATTTTTATATGCTAGCAAAGAACAATCTGAAAATAAAATGGAGAAAACGATTCAATTTACAATAACATAAAAATGAATAAAAAATTTAGGAGTAAATTTAACAAAAACTGTGTAAGACTTGTACATCAAAAAGTTATAAAACATCATTGAAAGAAATTGAAGAAGACCTAAACAAATGAAAAGATCCATGTTTATGGATCAGAAAACTTAATACTCTTAAGGTAAAAACAGTCCCTATGATCACCTGTAGATTCAGTGCAATCCTGGTCAAAATTACTAGCTGCCTTTTTTTTTTTTCCCCTTAGAAGTTGCCAAGCAGATCTTACCATTTATATAGCAGTATAAGAGACCTGATAATACAATCTTGAAAAAGAACAAAGGAGGCCTCACACTTCTAGATTTTCAAACTCACTACAAATCTGCAGTAATTAAGAGTATGTAGGCCGGGTGCGGTGGCTCACGCCTATAATCCAAGCACTTTGGGAGGCCCAGGCGGGTGGATCACGAGGTCAGGAGATCGAGACCATCCTGGCTAACACGGTGAAACCCTGTCTCTACTAAAAATACAAAAAATTAGCCAGGCGTAGTGGCAGACGCCTGTAGTCCCAGCTACTCAGGAGGCTGAGGCAGGAGAGTGGCGTGAACCTGGGAGGTGGAGCTTGCAGTGAGCCGAGATTGCACCACTGCACTCCAGCCTGGGCAACAGAGCGAGACTCCGTCTCAAAAAAAAAAAAAAAAAAAAAAGAATAAGTAGTACTGGCATAAGGACAGACATATAGATTGATGGTATTGATTTGAGAGTCCAAAAGTAAGCTTATATTTATGGTTCATTGATTTTTTATAAGGATTCTAAGACATTTCAATGGAAAAAGAATTTCTTTTCCAGAAATGGTGCTGTAAAAAGATGAAACTTAGCTCTTATGTTATACCATATATAAAAGTTAACTCTAAATGGGTCAAAAACCTAAATGCGAAAGCGAAAAATTTAAAGAAAAACAGAAATAAATGTTGGTGACCTTTGATTAGGTAGTGGTTTCCTAGATATGACATCAAAAGCACAAGCAACAAGAAAAAAAATAGGCCAACTGGAACCCCTCAAAATAAAAAAAAAAAAATTGTGCTTTAAATATCACCATCAAGTCAAAAGATAACCACGGAATGGCCAAAAATATTTGTGAAGTATGTATCTGGTAAGCGACTTGTATCCAAAATATATGAAAAACTCTTAAAATGCAACAATAAAAAGGTACATACTCCAGTGAAAAATGGCTATTTCTTCAGTGAAGATGTACAAAGGGCCAATAATCGCATGAAAAGATGCTTAGCATCATAATTCCTCAGGAAAATGCACATTTGAGAGTGATCACCACATGGTGATACCATTTTACCTCCACTAGGATGGCTATAAATAATAACAAATAATAACATAATAAGAAATGTTGGCTGGGTACAGTGGCTCATGCCTGCAATCCCAGCACTTTGGGAGGCCAAGGCAGGTGGATCACTTGAAGTCAGGAGTTCAAGACCAGCTGAACCAACATGGCGAAACCCCATCCCTACTAAAAATACAAAAATTAGCTGGACGTGGTGGTGTGCCCCTGTAATCCAGGTACTCAGGAGGCTGAGGCAGATTAAAAAAGAAAAGTAATGTTGACCAGGATGTGGAGAAATTGAAGTTCTTATATGTTGCTGGTGGAAATATAAAATAGTGTACTTGGCTTTGGAAAACAGTCTAATAATTCATAAAAGTATTAAACATGAAGTCCTAATATCATTCAGCAATTCCACTTTAAGGTATATACCCAAGTTAGTTGAAAATACATGTTTATACAAAAATGTGTACATAAATGTTCATAGCAGCATTATTCATAATTGCCAAAAAGTAGAAATAACCCAATTGTCTGTCAACTGATGAACTGTGGTATATCCATACTAAGGAATATTATTTAGCTGTGAAAAGAAATGAAGTAGTAATAACTTCTACAACATGAAGGAATTTTGAGAACATCATGCTGAATGAAAGAAGCCAGTTACAGAGGACCACTGATATAGTTTGGATCTGTGTCCCCACCCAGGCCTCCTGTCTAATTGTAGTCCCCAATGTTGGAGGCAGAGCCTGGTCAGATTACCCTGATTGGATTGTGGGGAATTATGGGGGTGGATCTTTCTCTTGGTATTGTGTCACAATAGGGAGGGGGTTCTCATGAGATTTCATTGCTTAAAAGTGTGTAGCACCTCCCACCTCTGTCTCTTCCTCCTGCTCCAGCCATGTGAAGTGCTGGCTCCCTTTTTGTCTTCTGCCATGATTATAAGTTTCCTGAGGCCTCCCCAGGAGCCTAGCTGATGCTGACATGCTTACTGTATAGTCTTTAGAACTATGAGCCAATTAAACCTCTTTTCTTTATAAATTAACCAGTCTTGGATTTTTCTTTATAGCAATATGAGAACAGACTAATATATAACCACATATTGTATGAATTCACTTACATTAGATGTCCAGAATAGGAAAATCTCCAGAGACAAAAAAGTATGTTGGTGGTTGCTTAGAGTTTGGTATTTCAGGATAATTGAAAATAACTGATAATCATGTGGGTGTCTTTTGGGGTTCATGATAATATTCCAAAATTGATATGGATAATCTTATGACTATACTTAAACTCATTAAATTTTAGTTTTAATGGATGAATTTTATGGTATTAGAATTATATCTCAATAAAGCATTTATAAAAATAAATAAAGCTTTTGAATAGGATAAACATTTCTTAAAAGCAAATACACAGTGACTGATTAGCATATGAAAAGATACTCAGCATCATTTGTCATTAGGGAAATGCAAATCAAACTGCAATGTAATACTACTTCATACCAACTAGGATGGCTGTAGTCAAAGTGATGAGCAATAAAAGGTACTGGTGTGGTTATGGGGACAGTGATATCCTTCTGTGTTGCTGATGGGAATGTGAAGTACAGCTGCTTTAAGAAATGGTTTGGCAGTGTCTCAAAAAGTTGAACATAGATTTACCATTTGACCAAGTAATTCCATTCCTAGGTATATACTCAGGTTAATTGAAAACCTATGTCAATATACAAACTTGTACATGTATGTGCATGGCAGCACTATTAATAATAGACATTAAGTACCAAGAACTTCAAATTAATAATAGACATTAAGTACCAAGAACTTCAAATTGCCATCAATTAAAGAATGGATAAACAAAATGTGATTTATGCATACAATGGAATATTGATTAGCCACAAAAAGAAATGAAGTTCTGATACAGGCTTTAACATAGATGAACCTTGAAAACATTCTGCTAAGTGAAAAAAGCCAAACACAAAATACTACATATTACATCTTTTTTTTTTTTTTTTTGAGATGGAGTCTCACTGTCATCCAGGTTTGAGTCCAGTGGTACGATCTCGGTTCACTGCAACCTCCGACTCCCAGGTTCAAACCATTCTCTTGCCTCAGCTTCCCGAGCAGCTGGGACTACAGACATGTACCACCATACCTGGCTAGTTTTTGTATTATTATTCTTTTTTTTTTGTGAGACAGAGTCTTGCTCTGTTGCCAGGCTGGAGTGCAGTGGTGTGATCTTGGCTCACTGCAACCTCCGCCTCCTGGGTTCAGGTGATTCTTCTCCCTCAGCCTCATGAGTAGCTAGGACTACAGGCACGTGCCACCATGCCCAGGTAATTTTTGTATTTTTAGTAGAGACGGGGTTTCACCATGTTATTCAGGCTGGTCCCAAATTCCTGACCTCAGGTAATCTGTCCGCCTTGGCCTCCTAAAGTGCTGGGATTGCAGGTATGAGCCACCGCGCCTGGCCTACATGATTTTTTTTTTTTTTTTACACAAAATGTCAGGATATACATATCTATAGAAACAGAAAGTAGATTAGTGGTTTCTAGGGGCTGAAGAACAGGGAGAGTGTATAAAGGGTGCCAATGCTGGGCTTTCTTTTGAGTTATGAAAATATTCTGGAGTTAGATATTAAGGATACTTGCATAGCCTTATAATATATACTAAAACTCACTGAATTGTATGCTTTACCAGGGTAAATTTTATGGTATGTAAATTATAATTCAACAACAATAACAAACAAAACCAAAACACATTACAGACCTGAACTGTTGCTGGCAAAGCTTGAAACCACCAGCCTATATCTGTCTATTTCAAATTCTGGATTCCAGTCTGTGTGTGAATATTTCTCAGTATAACTGACTGTAATAGCAAAAGGAACTAATTATGTTCTTCTGGACTGACAGAGTGCCCTGGTGTTCAGCACAGTCAAGGTGTATTATGTCAGTGAGTTGTCAGAAGAGAGCATGAGGGCACTGCATATTGTAATTGAGACTTTTTGTTTAATTGAAACTATTTAATGATAGTCACAGCATTTATGAAATCTCACTGTTCAGGGGGTGTGGCATAAAGAATGATTGAAAGTTTACATTTTTGTTCAGGGTGGTAGGCAAGACGGCAACAGGAAAGGCTCCAGTCTGCAGCTCCCAGTGAGATCAATGCAGAAGGTGGGTGATTTCTGCATTTCCAACTGAGATACCTAGCTCATCTCATTGGGACTGGTTAGACAGGGGGTGCAGCCCACAGAGGGTGAGCCAAAGCAGGGTAGGGCATCACCTCACCCGGGAAACAGAAGGGATTGGGGAACTCCCTCCCTTAGCAGAGAGAAGCTGTGAGGGACTGTGCTGTGAAGAACAGTGCATTCCAGCCCAGATACTACGCTTTTCCCACAGTCTTCGCAACCCGCAGACCAGGAGATTCCTTCGTGTGCCTACACCACCACGGCCCTGGGTTTCAAGCACAAAACTGGGCAGCCGTTTGAGCAGACACTGAGCTAGCCGCAGGAGTCTTTTTTTCATACACTAGTGGCGCCTGGAATGCCAGCAAGACAGAACAGTTCCCTCCCCAGGAAAGGGGGCTGAAGCTAGGTAGCCAAGTGGTCTAGTTCAGTGGATCCCAACCCTATGAAGCCAAGCAGGCTAAGATCCACTGGCTTGAAATTCTTACTGCCAGCACAGCAGTCTGAAGTAGAACTTGGAGGCTCAAACTTAGTAGGGGAAGGGGCATCTGCCATTACTGAGGCTTGAGTAGTCAGTTTTCCCCTCACAGTGGAAACAAAGCTACCAGGAAGCTCAAACTGGGCAAAGCCCACTGCAGCTTGGCAAAGGGGTTGTAGCCAGACTGCCTCTCTAGATTCCCCCTCTCTGAGCAGGGTATCTCTGAAAGAAAGGCAGCAGCCACAATCAGGGGCTTATAGATAAAACTCCCATCTCCCCGGGACAGAGCATCTGGAGGAAGGGGTGCCTGTGGGCTGGAGGAAGGACTGCCTCCTCTAGTGGGTCCATGTTCCCCATGCCTCCTGACTGGGAGATACCTCCCAGCAGGGGTCAACAGACACCTCATACAGGAGATCTCTGGCATCTGGCCAATGCCCCTCTGGGATGAAGCTTCCAGAGGAAGGCACAGGCAGCGATATTTGGTGTTCTGCAGTCTCTGCTGGTGACACACAGGCAAACAGGATCTGGAGTGAACCTCCAGCAAACTCCAGCAGACCTGCCGCAGAGGGGCCTGACTGTTAGAAGGAAAACTAACAACAACAACAACAACAACAAAAAGGACATCAACACTAAAACCACATCCAAAGGTCACCAACATCAAAGACGAAAGGTAGATAAATCCATGAAGATGAGAAAAAACCAGTGTAGAAAGGCTGAAAATTCCAAAAACCAGAATACCTCTTCTCCTCCAAAGGATCACAACTCCTCACCAGCAAGGGAACAAAACTGGACAGAGAATAAATGGGATGAATTGACAGAAGTAGGCTTCAGAAGATGGGTAATAACAAACTCCTCCGAGCTAAAGGAGCATGTTCTAACCCAATGCAAAGAAGCTAAGAACTTTGAAAAAAGGTTAGAGGAATTGCTAACTAGAATAATCAGTTTAGAGAAGAATATAAATGACCTAATGGAGCTGAAAAACACAGCACAAGAACTTCGTGAAGCATACACAAGTATCAATAGCTGAATCGATCAAGTGGCAGAAAGGATATCAGAGTTTGAAGATCAACTTAATGAAATAAAGACAAGATTAGAGAAAAGTTAATGAAAAGGAATGAAGAAAGCCTCCACATATCCAAGAAATATGGGACTATGTGAAAAGACCAAACCTACATTTGATTGGTGTTCCTGAAAGTGATGGGGAGAATGGAATCAAGTTGGAAAACATTCTTTAGGATATTATCCAGGATAACTTCCCCAACCTAGCAAGACAGGCCAACATTCAAATTCAGGAAATACAGAGGACACCACAAAGATACTCCTTGAGAAGAGCAACCCCAAGACACATAATCGTCAGATTCACCAAGGTTGAAATGAAGAAAAAAATGTTAAGTGCAGCCAGAGAGAAAGTTCTGGTTACCACAAAGGGAAGCCCATCAGACTAACAGTGGATCTCTCAGCAGAAACCCTACAAGCCAGAAGAGAGTGGGGGCCAATATTCAACATTCTTAAAGAAAAGAATTTTCAACACAGAATTTCATATCCAGCCAAACTAATCATCATAGGCAAAGGAGAAATAAAATTCTTGCAGACAAGCAAATGCTGTGAGATTTTGTTACTACCAGACCTGCCTTACAAGAGTTCCTGAAGGAAGCACTAAATATGGAGAGGAATAACTGATACCAACCACTGCAAAAACATACCAAATTGTAAAGATCATTGACACTATGAAGAGACTGCATCAACTAACAGGCAAAATAACAGCATCATGACAGGATCCAATTCACACATAACAATATTAACCTTAAATGTAAATGGGCTAAGTGCCCCAATTAAAAGACACAGACTGGCAAATTGGATAAAGAGTCAAGACCCATCAGTGTGCTGTATTCAGGAGACCAATCTCACATGCAAAGACACACAGAGGCTCAAAGGGATGGAAGAATATTTACCAAGCAAATGGAAAGCAAATACATAAATAAACAATGAAAAACAGAGTTGCAATCCTAGTTTCTGATAAAGCAGACTTTAAACCAACAAAGATAAAAAGCAACAAAGAATACCATTACATAATGGTAAAGGGATCAATGCAACAAGAAGAGCTAACTGTCCTAAATATATATGCACCCAATAAGGGAGCACCCAGATTCATAAAGCTAGTTCTTACAGACCTACAAAGAGACTTAGACTCCCACACAAAAATATTGGGAGACTTTAACACCCTACTGTCAATATTACACTGATCAATGAGACAAAAAATTAACAAGGATATTCAGGACTTGAACTCAGCTCTGGATCAAGCAGACCTAATAGATGTCTACAGAACTCTTCACCCCAAATCAACAGAATATACATTCTTCTCAGCACCACATCACATTTATTCTAGAACTGACCACATAATTGGAAGTAAAACACTCATTAGCAAATGTAGAAGAATGGAAATCATAACAAACTGTCTCCCAGACCACAGAACAATCAAATTATAACTCAGGATTAAGAAACTCACTCAAAACAGCAGAAATACATGGAACCTGAACAACCTGCTCTTGAATGACTACTGGGTAAATAATGAAATTAAGGCAGAAATAAATAAGTTCTTAGAAACCAATGAAAACAAGGACAAAAAGAACCAGCATCTCTGGGACACAGCTAAAGCAGTGTTTAGAGGGAAATTCATAGCACTAAATGCACACAGGAGAAAGCAGGAAAGTTTTAAATCGACACTCTAACATCACAATTAAAAGAACTAGACAAGCAAGAGCAAACAAATTCAAAAGCTAGCAGAAGACAAAAAATAACTAAGATCAGAACAGGACTGAAGGAGAAAGAGACACACACACACACAAAGTAACCCTTCAAAAAATTAATGCATCTAGGAGCTGATTTTTTGAGATGGTTATCAAAATAGACTGCTAGACAGACCAACAAGAAAGAAAAGAGAGAGAAGAATCAAATAGACACAATAAAAATGATAAAGGACATATCACCACTGATCCCACATAAATACAAACTACCATCAGATAATACTATAAACAACTCTATGCAAACAATCTAAAAAATTTAGAAGAAGTAGATAAATTCATGGACACATACACTCTCCCAAGACTATACCAGGAAGAAGTCAAATCCCTGAATAGATCAATAATAAGTTCTCAAATTGAGGCAGTCATTAATAGCTTACAAACCGAAAAAAGCCCAGGACCAGACAGATTCACAGCAAAATTCTATCACAGGTATAAAGTGGAGCTGGGACCATTCCTTCTGAAACTATTCCAAACAATAGAAAAGAGGGACTCCTCCCTAACTCATTTTATGAGGCCAGCATCATCCTGATATCAGAACCTTGCAGAGACATAACAACAAAAGAAAATTTCAGGCCAATATCCCTCATGTACATCCATGCGAAAATCCTCAATAAAATACTGGCAAACTGAATCCAGCAGCACATCAAATAGCTTATCCACCACGATCAAGTCAGCTTTATCCTTGGGATGCAAGGCTGGTTCAACATATGCAAATCAATAAAAGTAATACATCACATAAACAGAACCAATGACAAAAACCACATGATTATCTTAATAGACACAGAAAAAGACTTTTGATAAAATTCAACACCCCTTCATGCTAAAAACTCTCAATAAACTAGGTACTGATGGAACGTATCCCAAAATAATAGGGACCATTTATGACAAACCCACAGCCAATATCATACTGAATGGGCAAAAGCTGGAAGCATTCCTTTTGAAAACTGGCACAAGACAAGGATGCCCTCTCTCACCACTCCTATTCAACATGGTATTGGAAGTTCTGGCAGGGGCAATCAGGCAAGAGAAAGAAAAAAAGAGTATATGCAGACAGGAAGAGAGCAAGTCAGATTGTCTCTGTTTGCAGATAACATGATTGTATATTTAGAAAACCCCATTGTCTCAGCCCCAAATTTCCTTAAGCTGATAAGAAACTTTAGCAAAGTCTCTCAGGATACAAAATCAATGTGCAAAACTCACATCATTCCTATATACCAATAATAAACAAACAGAGAACCAGATCATGAGTGAAGTCCCATTCACAATTGCTACAAAGAGAATAAAATACCTAGGAATCCAACTTATAAGGGATGTGAAGGACCTCTTCAAGGAGAACTACAAACCACTGCTCAAGGCAATAAGAGAGGACACAAACAAATGGAAAAATATTCCATGCTCATGGATAGGAGGAATCAATATCATAAAAATGGCCCTACTGCTGAAAGTAATTTATAGATTCAATGCTATCTCCAGCAAGCTACCATTGACTTTCTTCACAGAATTAGAAAAAACAACTTTAGATTTCATATGGATCCAAAAAAGAGCCCATATAGCCAAGACAATCCTAAGCAAAAAGAACAAAGCTGTAGGCATCACATTACCTGACTTCAAACTATACTACAAGGCAACAGTAACCAAAACAGCATGGTACTGGGACCAAACCAGATGTATACATATAGACCAATGTAACAGAACAGAGGCCTCAGAAATAATACCATACATCTACAAACATCTGATCTTTGACAAACCTGACAAAAACAAGCAATGGGGAGAGGATTTCCTGTTTAATAAATGGTGCTTGGAAAACTGGCTAGCCTTATGCGGAAAACTGAAACTGGACCCCTTCCTTACAACTTATACAAAAATTAACTCAAGATGGATTAAAACTTAAATGTAAGACCTAAAACTGTAAAAACCTTGAGGAAAACCTAGGCAATACCATTCAGGACATAGGCATGGGTAAAGACTTCTTGACTAAAACACCAAAAGCAATAGCAACAAAAGTCAAAATTGACAAATGGGACCTAATTAAACTAAAGAGCTTCTGCACAGCAAAAGAAACTTTCATCAGAGTGAACAGGCAGCCTACAGAATGAGAGAAAATTTTTGCAATCTATCCTTCTGACTAAGGGCTGATATCCAGAATCTACAAGGAACTAAAACAAATTCACAAGAAAAAAAACAACCCCATCAAAAAGTGGGCAAAGGATATGAACAGACACTTCTCAGAAGAAGACTCTTATGTGGCCAACATAGGAAAATAACTCATCATCACTCGTCATTAGAGAAATGCATATCAAAACCACAATGAGATGCCACCTCATGCCAGTTAGAATGGCGGTCATTAAAAAGTCAGGAAACAACAGATGCTGGAGATGTGGAGAAATAAGAATGCTTTCACATTGTTGGTGTGAGTGTAAATTAGTTCAACCATTGTGGAAGACACTGTGGCAATTCCTCAAGGATCTAGAACCAGAAATACCATTTGACCCAGTAATCCCAATACTGGGGGTATATACCCAAAGGATTATAAATCATTCTGCTATAAAGATGCATGCACATGTATGTTTATTGCAGCACTATTCACAATAGCAAAGACTTGGAACCAACCCAAAAGCCCATCAATGTTAAGACTGGATAAAGAAAATATGTCACAATACACCATGGATGGAATACTATACAGTCATAAAAGGGATGAGTTCATGTCCTTTGCAGGGACATGGATGAAGCTGGAAACCATCATTCTCAGCAAACTAACACAGGAACAGAAAACCAAACATCACGTGTTCTCACTCGTAAGTGGGAGCTGAATAATGAGAACACATGGAGACAGGGAGGAGAACATCACACTCCGGGGCATGGTGGGTGGGTAGCTAGGGTGGGATAGCATTAGGAGAAATACCTAATGTAGATTTCAGGGAGATGGGTGCAGCAAACCTCCATGGCATGTGTATACCAATGTAATAAACTTGCACGTTCTGTACATGTATCCCAGAACTTAAAGTATAGTAATAATAATAAAAAAGAAATAGTTTCACATCTTTTGGACATGAAAAAAAAAAAAAAAAAAAAAAGACCTAGTCTTTGCTAGCAGAACTGGGTGGCTATAGTAAAAACTAATTTAATTGTACATTTAAAATAATTGAAAGATATAATTGGATTCTCTGAAGCACAATGGATAAATGCTTGAGATGATGAATATCCCATTCAACCTGATGTGATTATTATGTATTGCATGCCTGCATCAAAATATCTCATATAACCCATAAGTATACACACCTACTATGTACCACTAGAAATTATAATTTATGTTTTTTAAATTGAATGCATGATCTTGAAGAGATGTTTGTACACCCATGTTTGTAGCAGCATTATTCACAACAGCTAAAACTTTGACACAACCCAAGTGTCCATCAACAGATGAATGGATAAGCAAAATGTGGCAAATACATACATGAAGTGTTATTTAGCCTTAAAAAGGAAAAAAATGTGACATATGCTGCAACATGGATGAGCTTTGGGGACATTCTGCTGAGTGAAATAAGTCAATCAAAAAGACAAATACTTATATGAAGTACTTAGTGTAGTTAAAGTCATTGAAAGACGGAAAGTAGAATGATGATTGTGAGGGGGTGGGGGTGGGGACAGTGAGGGGTTATTTAAAGGGTATAGAATTTCAGTTTTTCAAGATGAAAAGTGTTCTGGAGACTGATTGCTCAACAGTGTGAATATACTTAACAATACCATACTGTATACTTAAATCTGGTTAAGATGGTACATTTTATGTTACACACACAAAAGAAAGAACTGGAAGTAGATTCTCAACTGGTATACCACTGTCATGTTGGCTGGGACAATTCTTGTTTACATAGAGCTATCCCTGCACATTGCAGAATGTGTAGCATCCCTGGTTTCTTCTCCATTAATGTAGTAATGTCCTCTAGTTACTGTCACAAAAAAAGCAAAATAAAACAGCCCCAAACACTGCCAAGTGCCCCCATGATGATTGGGAGAGTTGGAGTGGATGGTAGCACTGGCCCAAAGCAAGTATTCAAGGATGAGGAAGGCTATAGGTGGAAAATAGAAACACTCCAGACAAATGGAGGAAGCTGTCTTAGCTCCACATCTTCAGTTCCAGAAATACCCCATGGCCTCTACACAAGCTTAGAATCTTGTTACCCACCATCTAGTCATTTCTTTTCTCCCTTGCAGTCTCATCTTAACCATCACTTCTGGGAGACACCTTCCTCAGCTCCTTCACTTCCGGCTTAGGTCAATTTTCCTGTATTACACCCTCGAAGAACACCAGGTACCTCACCTTCATAGCACATATGCAGTTGTTTTACATATATTTATGGATTTTGGTCTTACTTATTGGAATAAAAGCTCTGAGAAAAAAGAATGGGTAAAAGATATGGATAGACTTTTATCCAAAGAAGGTATACAAATGGCCATTAAGCACATGAGAAGATGTTCAACATCATTAATCATCAAGGAAATGCAAATTAAAACCACAATGAGATACAACGTTACAATGACTAAGTGGCTATAACCCAAAAAAGATAACGACAAGTGTTGGGGAGTATGTGGAGAAATTGAATCCTCATACTTGCTGGTGGGAATGAAAACTGGTGTAGTCACTTTGGAAAACAGTCTGGTGGTTCCTCAAGAGGAAAGATACAGAGTTACCACATGACCCAGCAATTCTACTCCTGGTTATATATAAAACCAAGAGAGATGAAAAACATATGTTCACACAAAAACCTGCACACAAATGTTCATAGCAGCATTGTTCATAATAGTGGAAACAAATGTTCATAAACTGATCAATGGATAAATACATGTTGTACATCCATATAATGAAATATTATTTGGTCATACAAAGAAATGAAGTATTAGTGAATGCTACAGTTTGGATCAACCATGAAAATTCGATGCTACGTAAAAGAAGCTCATTACAAAAGACCATGTATAGTATGATTCCAAAATCCAGAATAGACAACTCTTCAGAGACATTAAGTAGATTATTGATTGCTACAACTAGGAGTTTGGGGAAATTACGATGATGGCTAAAGAGTATCGGGTTTATTTTTGGAGTAATGAAAATGTTCTACTACTGATGGTGAAAATGTTTGCACAACTCTGTAAATACGCTAAAAGCACTAAATTATACACTTTAAGTGGTTGAATTTTATGTTAGGTGAATTATATTGCAATAAAGCTATTACCAGAAAAAGTTTAAAAAGAAAAAAAAAAAGAAAAGAGTCAGGGGACTTTGGTCAAAAATACATGTTCCCATTATTCAAGTTTCTATTCTTATCACAGAGAAAAGGACATAGGTAAATTTAAGAGTGATAATATTGTGGAACAGAAATAATATTATTTAATAACAAAAGAAGTGTATAAGTTGAGGAACACTCACAGAGTGACAGCCATTTTCTATTTGTGAATATCCATGACCCCATGATGGGGCCATTCACTTACCAGGTATTGAGCTATGAATTAATTCTTGCCCACTTTTCTAATTACTTCATGGATTTCAGATTGTGTAAAAATAACCAGTTTAGGATCTGTTAGGCAGGGGATTGATTTTGGCTAATCTCACATCTATTTGCAATCACATTACAGACTTCCTTCAAGCTGTGTCCACACAGAAGCAGGGAGAGCCTAAGGTACTAAAAAGAGTCAGAAAATGTAAATCACTCCCAGAAAATCATATTTTTTTCATGGTTTGGTTTTTCACTCTGGCCAATGGAAGTTATTCATCCTGGAAGCATTAGCTCACTCACAGAAAGCTTAAAGCCATAAAGGACTTGGTTCTGTCTCGAAGTTTGTGAAAGCAGCATCCTATAGCCATGGTTAGGTATCAGATTATTTGGAAAAGTTTCTAACCAATGGCAGTTTAAGAAGGTAAACCAAGTGTCTTTCACCTTTACTATTCAAAGTGTAATATGAGAACCATGAGTATCAATATTACCTGATAGCTTTCAGAAATGCATAATCTCAATCCCACTTAGGACCTCCTCAATCAGCACCTGCATTTGAACGAGAGCCCCAGGGATTTATATGCACTTAAAGTTTGAAAAGCAGTTTCTAAAAGACTTTCTGCTCAAGTTTACACTATCATTCAGAAAGACATACCTCAACTACATCTGCTCCATTATCTTCCCCACTCACCTCTCACTGTGTGTACGCGTGCATGTGTGTGTATGCTACTCATCTATAAAAGAGCATATTTTTCTTTTCTTTAGGATCCCTAGTCTTACTTGCTATAATTCTAAGAGGTTTTATGGAAGAGCTATGGTTTTCCTCCTTCAAGTGCTCCTTTCCCTTACAACCTTCTTATGATAAGAGAATGGCTCTTCCCCTCTTTTCTTTCACTATTTTCGTGTGGTAGGAGACAAGGTGACCCTATCTTGAGAAAAAGATAAGTAATTGTGAAAACATTTCATGAGCTTCTGAATCCAGCCATGTTCGAAGACTACATTGTACATTATATTTATGTACAACAATAGGTTTCCCATTTTCACTTAATCTAGTTTAAACTAAGTTTCTGTAAATTATGAATGAAAAAAATCCTGACAAGTACAGTAACCCATCAATTTAATTTTTCTGATGCCTCCATTCACTGACAGCTAGGGGTCACCAGGCATTTAAAGAAAAACTCCAACATGAAAGCAAGCTTTTTTTTTTTTTTTCTTCCTATTTCCGACTTGTTCCAACACGTGCAAAGGTGCATGTTCAGGATGTGAAGGTTTGTTACCTAGGTAAATAAATGTATGCTTTGGCAGTTTGCTGCACAGATTATCCCATCGCTCAGGTATTAAGCCCGGTATCCACTAGATACTCTTCCTGGTCCTCTCCCTCCTCTCACCCTGCCCTGCCCTCCAACAGGCCCCACTGTGTGTTGTTTCTCCACCAGGTGTCCATGCATTCTCATTATTTAGCTCCCACTTGTAAGAGAGAACATGTGGTATTTGGTTTTCTGTTGCTGCATTAGTTTGCTAAGGATAATGACCTCCAGCTCCACCCATGTCCCTACAAAGGACATGATTTCATTCCTTTTTATGGCTTCATAGCATTCCATGGTGTACATGTACCCCATTTTCTTTATCCAGTCCATCATTGATAGGCATTTGGGTTGGTTCCATGTCTTTGCTATTGTGAATAGTGCTGTAATGAACATATGCATGCATGTATCTTTATAATAGAATGATTTATATTCCTTCAAGTATATACTCAGTAATGGGATTGCTGGGTCGAATGGTATTTCTGCCTCTAGATCTTTGAGGAATCACCACACCGTCTTCCACAATGGTTGAACTAATTTACACTCCCATCAACAGTGTAAAAGTGTTTCTTTTTCTCCACAGCCTCACCAGCACCTGTTGTTTTTTGACTTTTTAATAATAGCCATTCTAACTGGTGTGAGATGGTATATTATTGTGGTTTTGATTTGCATTTCTCTAATGATCAGTGATGTTGAGCTTTTTCTCATGGTGGTTAGCCACAGGTATGTCTTCCTTGAGAAGTGACTGTTCATGTCCTTTGCCTACTTTTTAATGGGGTTATTTGTCTTTTTCTTGTAAATTTGCTTAAGTTCCATAAAGATCTTGCATATTAGACCTTTGTCAGATGCATATATTACAAAAATGTTCTCCCATTCTATAGGTTGTCTGTTTACTCTGTTGATAGTTTCTTCTGCTGTCAGAAGCTCTTTAGTTTAATTGGATCCCGTTTGCCAATGTTTGATTTTGTTCTGATTGCTTTTGGCATCTCTGCTATGAAATCTTTGCCCATGCCTATGTTCTGAATGGTATTACCTAGGTATTCTTCTATGATGTTTATAGTTTTAGGTTTCACATTTAAGTCTTTAATCCTTATGGTGTAAGGAAGGCATCCAGTTTTACTTTTCTGCATATGGCTAGCCAGTTCTCCAAGCATCATTTATTAAATAGGGGATCCTTTGCCCCTTGCTTGTTTTTGTCAAGTTTGTTGAAGATCAGATGGTTGTATGTTTGTGGACTTATTTCTGGGATCTCTATTCTGTTCCATTGGTCTATGTGTCTGTTCTTGTACCAGTACCATGCTGTTTTGGTTACTGTAGTCCTGTAGTATGGTTTGAAGTCAGGGCGCATGATGCTTCCACCTCTATTCTCTTTGCTTAGGATTGCTTTGACTATTCAGGCTCCTTTTTGGTTCCATATGAATTTTCAAATAGTTTTTTTCTAATTCAGTGAAGAATGTCAATGGTAGTTTAATAAGAATAGCATTGAATCTGTAACTCTGTCTGTAGAATACAGGAGGGGGTTGCTGGAGGCCCTGGCTTGGCAGACCCACCCAACAAGGAAGAATAGATTGGGGTCCCATTTAATGAAGCAGTTTGGCCATGCCTCAACAAAACAGCTATGCCATGTTGGGGAACTGACTCTTCCCTGGTTAGCTTGGACTCTCCAAAACTCACCAAGATGGAATGGTCAAGTCATCCAAACAACAAAGATGGCAGCCTGCCCTTCCCCCTGGGTACTCCGTCCCAGGGAGAGATTAGCTCTATCCATGGAATACAGGCAGGGGTGACTGGAGGCCCTGCTGAGAGGTCCCACCAAGTGAGGAGGAATGGACAGGGTTCCCACTTAAAAATGCAGTCTGGCCACGTTTTGATAAAGCAGCTGTGCTGTGCTAGGGAGTCCGTTCATTGTCCAGACCATTTGGACTCTTCAAGGCCTGCCAGCTGGAATGGCTAAGTCATCCAAATAGCAAAGATAGCAGCCTGCCCCTTCCCTCGGCACTCTGTCCCAGGCAGAGATCAGAACTCTCTTCATAATACCAGCTGACAGGGGTGGCTGGAGACCCCTGCTGGGATGGGTCAGTGTTCCATTTAAAGAAGCAGTCTGGCCACGTTTTGTAAAGAAGTTGTGCTGTGCTGGAAGGAAGGGTCCCGTCCTCATCTGGACCATTTGGACTCTTCAAAGCCTGCAGATTGGAACAGCTGAGTCATCCAAACAGCAAAGATGGCAGCCTCCCTGGGGCCTCTGTCCTGTCTCCGGCAAGCTCTACCCTGTTGCGGGTGGCTGACTGAAATTCCAAGTAAGTAGGTCTTATGAGGTGCCATGGTAGTGGGGCCCACACACTGATGCTGCTCGGCCCTCTGGGTTCAGCCCCATTTCTAGGGCTGCGTATGGACCTCATGCCTTGCCTCAGTTGCAGTCACCTTTGTCAGGGATCCTGGAGTCGGGGTATGTAAAGCTCCAGGTTCTGTGTGCATGCCTGAGCAGCTGCTCTGCCAATACTCTACATAGCTCTGTGTGTTGGATCCAAGGCCCTGGTAGAGTGGGCTCACAAGGGGATCTCCTGATCCAATGGTTCCAAAGATCTGTGTGTGAAGCATGTTTTCCTGAGGTTGTACATTCATTCACCACTTCCCTTGGCTGGGGGTAGGGGTTCCCTTGGTTTTGTGTCACACTCGGGTGGCCATCACCCTGCCCTGCTTTTCTTCATTCTCTGTGGGTTGTTTCCTTGATCAGTCCCAGTGGGAGTACCTGGATATTTCTGTTGAAGGTGCTGTATTTACTCGCCCCTTTCATTCCTCTCTGTGTCATGAATCATAGCTGTTTATGATCGGCCGTCTTGGCCCCCTCCTTAGATATTTTTTTAAATGAGAGATTTCTAAAACTTCTCAAATGCTCAGATAAAAAAAATAAAAGAAAATGTCATGTCTATAATACAATAACCACATACTATGTAAATAGAAAAACAAAAATAGTCAGTGCTCTTGTAAATTATAAATATGCAATAAAGATAAACATACTGTTTTAAATGTTGCAAAAGAAACTTGAGAAAAATCTTTCAGATAGTAAAATAAAATGATAGAGCTAGAAGAATTGAGAAAAAAGAAACTGGATAATTAATTTAGGATTTTTACCTTCTCATTAAGAGTAATTCCAAAAAGAAAGAAAAGGAAAAAGAAAAGGCTAAAACCTATCAAATAATGTAAGAAAATTTCCCAGAACTGAAACCCATGCATTTCAAACAATACAATTCAATTGAAAGCCATAATGGTGAATGGAGAAATTATCAAAGTACATCATCGGGAAATTTCAGATCATAGATAAAGAGATGATAAAACCTTTCATATGGAAAAAGAAATTGAGGCCATGCTTGAATAAGACTTCTTAGTAGCATTAGAATCTATAAGATGATGAAGCTATCTTTTCAAAATTATAAGGGAAAACTGTTTTTTACCTAAAAATCTCTACTCAGTCATATTACCAAGTTAGCATTTTTAGACATCCATGAAATAATAATTATAAGAACAAGAATAAGAGTAATTTCAGTGCACCTTTTCCTAGAAAGCTCCTGAAGGACATGCTACAGAAGATGGGGAGGTTATCTATTACACATGGAATCCAGGAAACAGAGATTGAGAAACAGGAGAGTTGTAAAAAAGAGCCTCAGAATGACAGCTGTCACTCTGGCAAGAGGAAGTAAAAGACTAGAATAGGAGTAAATTGGAGGGATGTCAAAAGAAGTTTCATGGAAAAAAATCAACCAATATATTATTTGATATTTTGGCATGCAGAAATATTGTTAGCACTGATAGAACTGTTGAACTATTTGGGGAAAAATAACAATAAATTCATAGAAAACTAAACAAATCAATGTATGAGGAAAATTTTAACTATAGAAAAAAAATCCTAAAATAACAGAAATCACAGTATATTACTTGGCTCTGCAATTTATAATATTTATAAGGTAAAGATCTTGTAAACTAACAACTGATTTAACCAAAACCTGTGATAGAACTATAATAGTATAATTGGATTGTGGAAAGAAGAAAAAAGGGGAAAAAAAAAAAAAAAAAAAAAAAAAAAAAAGCTTATACTTGTAAGTCCAGCAACTTTGGAGGCTGAGTGAGGCAGGAGCCAAGAGTTTGAGATCACCTTGGGAAACATAGCAAGACCCCATCTCTTAAAAAATAAAAAAAATGAAAAACTTCCTGGGCATGGTGGCAGGTGCCTATAGTCCCAGGTACATAGGAAGCTGAAGCAAGAGGAAGCTGAACCCGGGTGTTGGAGACTGCAGTGAGCCATGATTGCACCACTGCATTCCAGCCTGGGTGACAGAGGGAGGCCTCAACTCTAAATAATAATAATAATAACAATGAGAAAAGATAAATGCTATACTGCCATATCAAAGTGGTTATATCGAGGAGGGGCTTCAAGACAGCTGACTAGAATTATCTGATACTCACCTCCTCCACAAAGAACAACCAAAATTTTGAGGAGATAATCATACTTGTAATAGATCGGCTAGGAGAGAGCACTAAAATTCAACAAAGAAGTGGTAGGAAACCTCTAAAGTGAGGAAGGAGGGGAAAGTAAGGCAGCCTGCTAGCCTGGATTGGCTAGGAGCCTGGAGAGACTCCTCAATGCAAAGAAAGGGTAAGCGAGAGACTCTCAGAGGTCCACATCCCCTCCCTGCACTCCTCCAATCCTAGCCATGGGATAGCCCCTAAACTCTGTGGGCCTGAGGCTAACATTGGAAACTGCCTGGAGAACATGTGAAGGCATCACTCCAGGGAGAGAGTATATGCTGGTTTCACACCCACCCCAAAGTCCCAAGCAGCTACAGTAAGGCACCATATTACCTAGGGGCCCAACAGATTTAGCATCTCCATATCATAGGAGCCCCAGTGACATTCCTTGCACACAGCCACCTCAGTGGCTGGCTGCTTCCACCAGGGCTGAAGTGTGAGCCCTTGTCAATGACCTCACTGCCCCCTGCAGCAAAGCTGCCATGCATTTTCACATGTCATGAGGACAAATTCCCCTGCTTACAGTAGCCACTGCTGTGGGCTGCTGCTCTTGGGGCCAAAGGGAAAAGAATTGCACACTCCCCAGCAGCCTGCTTATAGTGGCTTCCATTGAAAGCAAGCCCACTCTCCCTAGTATCAAAGCTGCAGGGCAGCCCCTCCCATATCACACCTGAGCATTCCTCCAGGGATCTAGAGATCACCCCACCCCTGCCTACCTCACCCAGCACCTGCATGCACTACCAGGAGGTTTGAGGACTGACCCACCTGGCCTTGCTTCTCACTCCTCAGTGTCTGAGGACACTATCCATGAGCTTGGGGATCACTTAGCCCAGTCCACCAACATAGCCATCTGAGCACTTCCCCCAAGGGCCTGAGGTCAGGACCACCCAGCCCATTGTTGCTACCGCAAACACCAGGGTGGATTTCTTGGGAACCAGAGGATTTTACTGTCGTTGTTACAGCCATTGTCCAATGCTATGCCTGCTGCCTAGGACCCCAAACCTACCCACCCACCCATTCCATTTCTGTCACTACCAGCACCAAAGCAAGCCACCTGGAGGCCCAAGATTCAGCCACTCTGGACCTGGTAATGCCAGTGCCAGTACCTGCCACCACGGAGCCCAAGAATAGGTACTATTCAGCTGCCACTGCAATCACTGGATCCCAACAATAGGCCCATATGGCACGCACATCTCCAGGAAAAGTTCATCACAGCCCACACCACAAGTTACTAAGGAAATTACAGTCGCCACTAATCTGTTTATAGCCAAGAAATCACACAGAGGTTATACTACTGCACATACCCAGAACTAAAGTCAAAGTGCTCTATCCAACAAAAACCATAAATATATCTTCAGGAAAAAGTCCCTCTATGAAAGTAAGTTCAAAATGGTGGAAGAAGCGACTATTACACTAGATGCATAGATATCAACATAAAAACAAAATAAATATGAAAAAGGAAGAAAATATGACACCTCTAAAGGAACACAGTAATTACTCAGCAGCAGATTTCAATCAAAATGAAATTTATAAAATCCCAGAAAAAATTCTAAACAGTAATACTAAAAAAGTTAAGTTTCCATCCAATGTGATACAAAACAATTCTGAAAATATATATATATAAAATTTAGGGTATGGATGAGAAATGTACCAAACAGATAAATAATATAAAAAAGAACCAAATAGAAATTATAGAATTAAAGAATTTATCAAATAAAACAAAAAATACTTTTGAAAGCTTTAACAATAGAATAGATAAAGCAGAAGAAAGAATTTTAGACCTTGAAGACTTACCTTTTAAAATAACCCAGTGTATTTGTCCATTCTCGTGCTGTTATAAATAACTACCCGAGAGTGGGCAATTTATGAAGAAAAGAGATTTAATTGACACATGGTTCCACAGGCTTTATAGGAAGCATGGCTGGGAGGCATCAGGAAACTTAAAATCATAGCAGAAAGGAAAAAGGAAGCAAGAGTGGAGCAGAAGAGACAGAGATAAGGGGGAAGTGCTACACCTTATAAACAATGAGATATTGTGAGAACTCACTATCATGAGAACGGCAAGGGGGAATGCACCCTCATGATCCAATCACTTCCCACCGTATCCCTCCCACAACACTGGAGATTACAATTCAACATGAGATTTTTGGGTGGAGACACAGCACCAAACCATACCACCCAGTCAGACAAAAAATAAAGAAAAAAGATTTAAAAGAATGACCACAGCTTAAGTGACATACAGGACACCACAGGGTAGCAAAATATTCAAATTTTCAAAATTCAAAAGGAAAACAAAAGAGATAGAAAATCAATCTAGTGCCAGGCATGGTGGCTCATGCCTGTAATCACAGCACTTTGGGAGGCTGAGGTGGGCAGATCACCTGAGGTCAGGAGTTTGAGACCAGCCTGACCAACATGGAGAAACCCTATCTTGACTAAAAATATAAAATTAGCTGGGCATGGTGGTGCATGCCTGTAATCCCAGCTACTCTGGAGGCTGAGGCAGGAGTATCACTTGAACCCAGGGAATGGAGGTTGCAGTGAGCTGATATCACGCAATTACACTCCAGCCTAGGCAACAACAGAAAACTTTTTCTCCAAAAAAAAAAAAAAAATCTATTTAGTGAAATAATAGAAGAAAACTCCCCAAGTCTAGCAAGAGATTTAGACATCTAAGTACAAGAAGCTCAAAGATCCCCAATACATACAACTCAGAAAGATGTTCTCCTATGGCATGTTATATTTAAACTACTAGAAGTCAGAGGCAAAGATAGAATTTTAAAAATAGCAAGAGAAAAGCAACTATCACTTATAAGGAAATCCCCATCAGTCTACAGCAGATTTCTCAGCAGAAACCTTACAGGCCAGGGGAGAATGGGGTAATATATTCGAAGTAATAAAATAAAGAAACTGCCAGTCAAGAATACTATACCGAAATTATCCTTCATAAATAAAGGGAAGTAAAATATATTTCAGACAAGCAAAAGTTGAAAGAATTCATCACCTGGAAAGCCCTACAAGAAACACTCAATAGTGTGATACACCTGGAAATTAAAAGTTAGCATTTACCATCATGAAAGTATAAAACCTACTGGTCAGGAGGCTGAGGCAGGAGAATGGCATGAACCCGGGAGGCAGAGCTTGTGGTGAGCCGGGGTTGCGCCACTGCACTCCAGCCTGGGCGACAGAGTGAGACTCTGCCACAAAAAAAAAAAAAAAAAATCCACTGGTAAAGCAAACACATTAATAGGAGTAAGACTCAAATGTTACCCCTATAGAAAACCACCAAACCACAGTGATAAACAGTAAAAGAGAAAGAAACAAAGTAAATACAAAACAATCTGAAATCAAATAATAAAATGATAGGAAAAAGCCATCACATATCAGTAATATCCTTGAATGTAAAGGAATTAAATTTTCCACTTAAAAGAGTTAAGCTGTGTGAATCGATTAAAAAAAACTGGGACTCAACTGTACACTGTCTAAAAGAAACTTGTCAGAAGGAATGGTACTATCTCCTCCTTGTATCTCTGGTAGAATTCAGCTGTGAATCCATCTGGTCCTGGACTTTTTTTGGTTGGTAGACTATTAATTATTGCCTCAATTTCAGAGCCTGCTACTGGTCTATTCAGGGATTCAACTTCTTCCTGGTTTAGTCTTGGGAGAGTGTAAGTGTCCAGGAAATTATCCATTTCTTCTAGATTTTCTAGTTTATTTGCGTAGAGGTGTTTATAGTATTCTCTGATGGTAGTTGGTATTTCTGTGGGGTCGGTGGTGATATCCCCTTTATCATTTTTTATTGCGTCTATTTGATTCTTCTCTCTTTTCTTCTTTATTAGTCTTGCTAGCGGTCTATCAATTTTGTTGATCTTTTCAAAAAACCAACTCCTGGATTCATTGATTTTTTTGGAGGGTTTTTTGTGTCTCTATCTCTTTCAGTTCTGCTCTGATCTGTTATTTCTTGCCTTCTGCTAGTTTTTGAATGTGTTTGCTCTTGCTTCTCTAGTTCTTTTAATTGTGATGTTAGAGTGTCAATTTTAGATCTTTCCTGCTTTCTCTTGTGGGCATTTAGTGCTATAAATTTCCCTCTACACACTGCTTTAAATGTGTCCCAGAGATTCTGGTATGTTGTATGTTTGTTCTCATTGGTTTCAAAGAACATCTTTATTTCTGCCTTCATTTCGTTATGTACCCAGTAGTCATTCAGGAGTAGGTTGTTCAGTTTCCATGTAGTTGAGCGGTTTTGATTGAGTTTCTTAGTCCTGAGTTCTAGTTTGATTGCAGTGGTCTGAGAGACAGTTTGTTATAATTTCTCTTCTCTTACATTTGCTGAGGAGTGCTTTACTTCCAGCTATGTGGTCAATTTTGGAATAAGTGTGATGTGGTGCTGAGAAGAATGTACATTCTGTTGACTTGGGGTGGAGAGTTCTGTAGATGTCTCTTAGGTCCCCTTGGTGCAGAGTTGAGTTCAATTCCTGGATATTCTTGTTAACTTTCTGTCTTCTTGATCTGTCTAATGTTGACAGTGGGGTGTTGAAGTCTCCCATTATTATTGTATGGGAGTCTAAGTCTCTTTGTAAGTCTCTAAGGACTTTCTTTATGAATCTGGGTGCTCCTGTATTGGGTGCATATATATTTAGGATAGTTAGCTCTTCCTGATGAATTGATGCCTTTACCATTATGTAATGGTCTTCTTTGTCTCTTTTGATCTTTGATGGTTTAAAAACAGAGATATAGACCAATGGAACAGAACAGAGTCCTCAGAAATAATACCACACATCTACAGCCATCTGATCTTTGACAAACCTGACAAAAACAAGAAATGGGGAAAGGATTCCCTATTTAATAAATGGTGCTGGGAAAATTGACTAGCCGTAAGCAGAAAGCTGAAACTGGATCCTTTCCTTACTCCTTATACAAAAATTAATTCAAGATGGATTAGAGACTTAAATGTTAGACCTAATACCATTAAAAACCCTAGAAGAAAACCTAGGTAATACCATTCAGGACATAGGCATGGGCAAGGACTTCATGACTAAAACACCAAAAGCAATGGCAACAAAAGCCAAAATTGACAAATGGGATCTAATTAAACTAAAGAGCTTCTGCACAGCAAAAGAAACTACCATCAGAGTGAACAGGCAACCTACAGAATGGGAGAACATTTTTGCAATCTACTTATCTGACAAAGGGCTAATATCCAGAACTACAAAGAACTCAAACAAATTTACAAGAAAAAAACAAACAACCCCATCAAAAAGTGGGCAAAGGATATGAACAGACATGTCTCAAAAGAAGACATTCATACAGCCAACAGACACATGAAAAAATGCTCATCATCACTGGCCATCAGAGAAATGCAAATCAAAACCACAATAAGATACCATCTCACATCAGTTAGAATGGCAGTCATTAAAAAGTTGGGAAACAACAGGTGCTGGAGAGGATGTGAAGAAATAGGAACACTTTCACACTGTTGGTGGGATTGTAAACTAGTTCAACCATTATGGAAAACAGTATGGCGATTCCTCAAGGATCTAGAACTAGAAGTACCATATGACCCAGCCATTCCATTACTGGGTATATACCCAAAGGATTATAAATCATGCTGCTATAAAGACACATGCACACGTATGTTCATTGCGGCAGTATTCACAATAGCAAAGACTTGGAATCAACCCAAATGTCCATCAGTGACAGACTAGATTAAGAAAATGTGTCACAGATACACCATGGAATGCTATGCAGCCATAAAAAAGGATGAGTTTGTGTCCTTTGTAGGGACATGGATGCAGCCGGAAACCATCATTCTCAGCAAACTATCGCAAGAACCGAAAACCAAACACCGCATGTTCTCACTCATAGGTGGGAACTGAACAATGAGATCACTCAGACTCGGGAAGGGGAACATCACACACAGGGGCCTATTATGGGGAGGGGCGAGGAGGGAGGGATTGCATTGGGAGTTATGCCTGATGTAAATGACGAGTTGATGGGTGCTGACAAGTTGATGGGTGCAGCACACCAACATGGGACAAGTATACATATGTAACAAACCTGCACGTTATGCACATGTACCCTAGAACTTAAAGTATAATAATAAAAAATGTATAAAAAAGAAACTTATCTATAATGACACATAAAGACTGAAAGTCAAGGAATGGAAAAAGGTATTCCATGCAAATGGTAGCCAAAATCAAGCAGAATTAACTATACTTATATCAGATAGAACAGACTTTAAGTCAAAAGCAGTAAAAAGAAACAAAGAAAGTCATTATATAATGATAAATAAATCAATTCCTTAAGAGGATACAATTCTAAACATATATGAACCCAAAATCAGAGCACCCAGATACATGAAACAAATACTATTAGATCTAAAGGGAGAGATGGACTCTAATACAATAATAGTTGGGAACTTTAACACCCCATTATGAGCATTGCACAGATCATCTTAATGGAGATTTAACAACAACAAGAAAATGGACTTAAACTGCACATTAAACCAAATGGAACTAACAAACATAAAAATGGACAAATGGGATCTCATTAAACTAAAGAGCTTCTGCACAGTAAAAGAAACTATCATCAGAGTGAACAGGCAACCTATGGAATGTGAGGAAATTTTTGCAATCTACCCATCTGACAAAGTTCTAATATCCAGAATCTATGAGGAACTTAAACAAATTTACAAGAAAAAAAAAAACCCATCAAAAAGTGGGTGAAGGATATGAATAGACACTTCTCAAAAGAAGACATTTATACGGCCAACAAACGTATGAAAAAAAGCTCAACATCACTGATAATTAGAGAAATGTAAATCAAAACCACAATGAGATACCATCTCATGCCGGTCAGAATGGCGAATATGACAAAGACAAGGAACAATAGATACTGGTGAGGCTGTGGAGAGATAGGAATGCCTTTACACTGTTGGTGGGAATGTAAATTAGTTCAACCATTGTGGAAGACAGTATGACAATTCCTCAAGGATCTAGAACCAGAAATACCATTTGACCCAGCAATACCATTACTGGTTATATACCCAAAGGGTTATAAATCATTCTACACATGCACACGTATGTTTATTGCAGCACTATTTACGATAGCAAAGACATGGAACCAACCCAAATGCCCACCAACGATAGACTTGATAAAGAAAATGTCGTACGTTATACCATGGGACACTATGCAGCCATAAAAAGGAATGAGATCATGTCCTTTGCAGGGACATGGATGAAGCTGGAAGCCATCATCCTCAGCAAACTAACACAGGAACAGAAAACGAAACACCGCATGTTCTCACTCATAAGTGGGAGCTGAATAGTGGTAACACAGGGACACAGAGAGGGGAACAACACACCCCAGGGCCTGCTGCGGGGTTGGAGGAGAGGCGAGGGAACTTAGAGGACGGATCAATAGGTGCAGCAAACTACCATGGCACACGTATACCTATTTTAACAAACCTGTAGGTTCTGCACATGTATTTCAGAACTTAAAGTAAAATTTTTGTAAAAAAGATGCAACTACTCTAGTAAAAACTTTAAATTATTAAATATATTTTAGAAGATAGACATCCTGGTGAGGTTGACTAGAGAGAGCGCCTCCTTTTTAAAGCATCAAGGCAGAGGAAAATATTACCTGCAGTAAAGAATAGGGAGAAACCTACCGTAAGCCTCTACATAGGCCCACAACAGAATCCTGAAAGGTACGTCTGGGGCAGATCCACCTAGATGCTGTGCCAGGTGTGGAAGCTACCCCATGGTACAAAAGCAAAAAGCCACTGAATTTCTAGGCACCTCGGTAGACTTGAGCAATGAGGATTTTTTGGAAAGGATGGAAGGAAAAGCAATGTATTTGACTGAACTGGAACTGTAAGGTTTACTCTCTTGAACTGCTGTACAGAAACTACTGAAGGCAAACTGCCAGGGTGGAGAAATGGAAGTGATAGTTGAGTTTGTTGAATGAGAAAAGCAGAAGCAGCACTAATAGGAATGTGACAATATTTTGAACATCGGTGAAAGCTGAGGATTCCAAGAAACTGGACAAGAAAGACAGGAAAAGAACAACAGGGGAACCAAGAGATTATATTGCTGCTTGAAAATTGTTAAGATCTACATTATAGGCAATATTCCAGGTGAGTTTACATAAAGTTTGAAGAACCTGACCCTGAGCAATCCAATTTAACCTTTAAGTCTCAGTTTCCACCTCTGCAAAATGTAGATAAAACCTACTTCAGAGTGTTGATATGCATGCAACACTAAAACGATTTTAAATAAATGACGGCATTTAGGAAATTGTAAATTTCCATGGCAAAAGTTCCCGGATGAAAGGGAAACCTCCTCAAGGGAATCTTGAAAACAGAAAGTTTAGTGAGGTGAGAGCAGAGGAAGCTCACTGTTTTGCGATCAGTTTTCACTGAGGAGAATACGTCAAGGCCATCATCTGTTTGAATATCCCAATCTCTGGCACTTCAGCTTCATAAAAATAACCCCTCTTAATGTATCTAGAAATTGAAGAAAATTTTCCCTCAAGCTTTAAAAATATTTCCAATGGCACAATAATTTAAGCAAAGGTGAGTATTTACATAATAAAAAACCTAGAAATGAAATAGTAGAAATAGGATTTTAGACAAAATAGTAAATATATGTCAGAAAAGCCTGTAAGTGATTTGTGGCAAGGGCTTCTTTTACTCCTGTAATTTTTATATTATTGTGCTACAATTTGGTTTTCCTCTCTCTGATTTTCATTTCTTTGGCTATCTATTTGAACCTTCTGATTTTCTGCTTTATTAGTTCCTTCACTGCATTGTGGTAGAGTGGTTCAGGATGTGAGGATAATAGGAGTGAATATTTAACATGATAATACAACTAACTACTGTCACCTAATTTCCCACAGTGTAAAGGAGTCTAGGAACAGTAATCATTCCGCATTTTGTTGGATATTTCCACCTAGTTTCAATGAGAATGGTTATCAAACACCATTTAATCCTTTTATACAATTATCAGAGGAAAAAAAACCATAAAAGAATCATAAATTGAATTCATTTTATGTAATTTTTCAAAGAGAAAATCTTAAATTTTTCTTTGTTGTGGGGAGGTGTCAATCCTTAAAGCATCACTGAATATCTCCCCTCTCCGCAAATCCTTATATTCATTTTGTGATCCTGCAACTGCACATAGCCCTGGTTAAATCAGGTGAGCTGTATCTAAGCTATTACCTAACATTGTCATTTGGTGAAGAAAATAAAGCAAAATGATAGGCTGAATGAATCTACATGCAACAGTTTGAATGGATATTTAAATTGCACTTACAGCCATTTTTGCCTTTCCTTTGGAGATTTTTGGTTTTTTTAATTCTAACAAGAGAAAAAGGCTGACCTTATCTCAGGGGCTTTGTGAGCTACAATGAATGGCCTACATTTAGGGAAACTGGCATTAGTTGTCTTGAATTTCTTATGAAACAACAGGGATTCCTGCCTAAACATCACCCATTAATGCTATCCCTGTGTATTTGTTCAGCTTAGGGTTTCAAGTTCATTTTCAGTCTGAAATCCTAGACTAATGCTTCCTTTAGTTTTAAATTTAAAAATGAAATTCAACTAACATTAGTTTTTGAAAAACTACTGAAAAAACCAACAATAAATGGATCCTGTACTACTCAAATTGCATAAAAACTAAGATTTGGAAATGTCCAATAAATACCAGAAAGACAAACCCCTAAGTATATCCTATATATCAAATGTGCCATCTATCCTATGACTGTTAGGTAATGCGTAATTTGCATGACACTGAATCTGAGTAATAACTCCTGGTAGATTTTTTTTTTCTTTTAAAGAGGCCTCTACAATGAATAAATGTAAATATCCAAGCTCTCACTATAGATATATTTGCTTTTTGGTAGAGGCCAAAACAGATACTTGTTTTTTTTTTTAATTTGAAAAATACGGTGGCTTAAGCCTGTAATCCCAGCACTTTGGGAGGCTGAGACGGGCGGATCACGAGGTCAGGAGATCGAGACCATCCTGGCGAACATGGTGAAACCCCGTCTCTACTAAAAAATACAAAAGAAAAAAAACTAGCCGGGCGAGGTGGCGGGCGCCTGTAGTCCCAGCTACTCAGGAGGCTGAGGCAGGAGAATGGCGTAAACCTGGGAGGCAGAGCTTGCAGTGAGCTGAGATCGGGCCACTGCACTCCAGCCTGGGTGACAGAGTGAGACTCCATCTCAAAAGAAAAAAAAAAAGAAAAATAATTTTTTTTAAAAAAAATTTAAGTTCCGGGATACAGGTGAAGAACAATTAGGTTTGTTACATAGGTATATGTGTGCCATGGTGGTTTGATGAAGTTATTGATCCGTCCTCTAAGTTCCCTCCCCTCACCCTCTACCTGGCAACAGGCCCTGGTGTGTGTTTCCCCTCCCTGTGTCCATGTGTTCTTATTGTTCGACTCCCACTTATGAGTGAGAACATGCAGTGTTTGGTTTTCTGTTCCTCTGTTAGTTTGCCGAGGATGATGGCTTCCAATTTCATCCGTGTCCCTGCAAAGGACATGATCTCATTGCTTTCTATGGCTGTGTAGTATCCCATGTTGTACATGTACCACATTTTCTTTATTCAGTCTATAATAGATGGGCATTTGGGCTGGTTCCATGCCTTTGCTATTGTAAATAGTGCTGCAATAAATGTGCATGTCTTTATAGCAGAATGATTTATATTTCTGTGGGTAAAACACACAGTTGAGTTGGCAGATCATGACTCTGACTGCCATTTTTGATGCTACATGTGCTCTCTCCAGAACCTTGTTTACTAGATAACCTGGCGGTTCTGGTGATTGACTATTGAAGAAAACGTAATTCTCTAAGTTAATTCTCGAAATAAAGCCAGAAGCAAATACACTTTAACAGTTTGTAGTGTGACAAACCTTTAACAAGCGCCTAAATTAAACTTTGTGTGATTTTTCGCCTGCCTTGCCGTGCTTTCAATAAGAAAATCATGAAACTGTTAGGGGCAGCAATTACTTGGAAAGACGTGTACTGGGCAAACTTTCTTTTTTTAAAAATTATACTTTAAGTTCTGGGATACATGCACACAATGTGCAGGTTTGTTACATAGGTATACATGTGCCATGGTGGTTTGCTGCACCCATCAACCTGTCATCTACATTAGGTATTTCTCCTAATGCTATCCCTCCTCTGGTTCCCCACCCCCTGACAGGCCCCAGTGTGTGATGTTTCCCTCCCTGTGTCCATGTGTTCTCATTGTTCAGTTGCCACTTATGAGTGAGAACATGCGGTGTTTGGTTTTCTGTTCCTGTGCTAGTTTGCTGAGAATGATGGTTTCCAGCTTCATCCATGTCCCTGCAAAGGACATGAACTCATCCTTTTTTTATGGCTGCATAGTATTCCATGGTGTATATGTGCTACATTTTCTTTATCCAGTGTATCATTGATGGGCATTCGGGTTGGTTCCAAGTCTTTGCTATTGTGAATTGTACTGCAATAAACATACGTGTGCATGCATCTTTATAGTAGAATGATTTATAATCCTTTGGGTATATAACCATTAATGGGATTGCTGGATCCAATGGTATTATCTGGTTCTAGATCCTTGAGGAATTGCCACACTGTCTTCCACAATGACTGAACAAATTTACACTCCCACCAACAGTATAATAGCATTCCTGTTTCTCCACATCGTCTCCAGCATCTGTTGTTGCCTGACTTTTTAATGATCACCATTCTAAGTGGCATGAGATGGTATCTCATTGTGGTTTTGATTTGCATTTCTGTAATGACCAGTGATAATGAAGTTTTTTTCATATGTTTGTTGGCCACATAAATGTCTTTTGAGAAGTGTCTGTTCATATCCTTTGCCCACTTTTTGATGGGGTTGTTTTTTTTCTTGTAAATTTGCTTAAGTTCCTTGTAGATTCTGGATATTAGCCCTTTGTCAGATGGATAAATTGCAAAATTTTTCTCTCATTCTGTAGGTTGCCTGTTCACTCTGATGATAGTTTGTTTTGCTGTGCAGAGGCTCTATAGTTTAACAGATCCTGTTTGCCAATTTTGGCTTTTGTTGCCATTGCTTTTGGTGTTTTAGTCATGAAATCTTTGCCCATGCCTATGTCCTGAATGGTATTGCCTAGGTTTTCTTCTAGTGTTTTTATGATTTTAGGTCTTATGTTTAAGTCGTTATTCCATCTTGAGTTAATTTTTGTATAAGGTGTAAAGAAGGGGTCCAGTTTCAGTTTTCTGCATATGGCTAGCCAGTTTTCCCAACACCATTTATTAAACTGGAAACCCTTTTCCCATTGCTTGTTTTTGTCAGGTTTCTCAAAGATCAGATGGTTGTAGATGTGTGGCATTATTTCTGAGGCCTCTGTTCTGTTCCATTGGTCTGTGTACCTATGTATAGTCTATACATAGTACCATGCTGTTTTGGTTACTGTACCCTTGTAATATAGTTTAAAGTCAGGTAGCATGATGCCTCCAGCTTTGTTCTTTTTGCTTAGCATTGTCTTGGCTATACAGGCTCCTTTTTGGTTCCATATGAAATTTCAAGAAGTTTAAATTTAATGAAGTTTAAAATAGCCTCATTGAAGAGGTCCTTCACATCCCTTGTAAGTTTTATTCCTAGGTATTTTCTTCTCTTTGTAGCAATTGTTAATGGGAGCTCATTGATGGATGTGGCTCTCTATTTGTTTATTATGGGTGTATAGGAATGCTTGTGATTTTTGCACATTGATTTTGAATCTTGAGACTTTGCTGAAGTTGCTTATCAGCTTAAGGAGATTTGGGGCTGAGATGATGGGGTTTTCTAAATATACAATCATGTCATCTGCAAACAGAGACAATTTGACTTCCTTTCTTCCTATTTGAATACCTTTATTTCTTTCTCTTGCCTGATTGCCCTGGCCGGAACTTCCAATACTATGTTGAATGGAGTGGTGAAAGAGGGCATCCTTCTGCCAGTTTTCATAGGAAATGGTTCCAGTTTTTGCCCATTCAGTATGATATTGGCTGTGGGTTTGTCATAAATAGCTCTTACTGTTTTGAGATACATTCCATCAATACCTAGTTTATTGAGCATTTTTAGCATGAAGGGGTGTTGAATTTTATCAAAGGCCTTTTCTGCATCTATTGAGATAATCATGTGGCTTTTGTCATTGGTTCTGTTTATGTGATGGATTATGTTTATTGATTTGCGTATGTTGAACCAGCCTTGCATCCCAGGGATGAAACCGACTTGATTGTGGTGGATAACCTTTTTGATGTGTCACTGGATTCAGTTTGCCAGTATTTTGAGTTTTTTCGTATTGATGTTCATCAGGGTTACTGGCCTGAAATTTTCTTTTTTTGTTGTGTCTCTGCCAGGTTTTGGCATCAGGATGATTCTGGCTTCATAAAATGAATAGAGAGGATTCCCTCTTTTTCTCTTGTTTGGAATAGTTTGAGAAGGAAAGGTACCAGCTCCTCTTTTTACCTCTGGTAGAATTTGGCTGTGAATCCATCTGGGCCTGGGTTGTTTTTGAGTTGTAGGCTATTAATTACTGCCTCAATTTCAGAACTTATTATTGGTCTATTCAGAGATTCAACTTCTTCCTAGTTTAGTCTTAGGAGGATGTATGTGTCCAGGAATTTTTCATTTCTTCTAGATTTTCTAGTTTGTTTGCATAGAAGTGTTTATAGTATTCTCTGATGGTAGTTTATATTTCTGTGGGATCAGTGGTGATATGCCCTTTATCGTTTTTTATTGTGTCTATTTGATTCTTCTCTCTTTTCTTCCTTATTAATCTGGCTAGTGGTCTATCTATTAATCTTTTCAAAAAATCAGCTCCTGGATTCATTAATTTTTTTTTCATATTTTTTTGTTTCTCTATCTCCTTCAGTTCTGTTCTGATCTTAGTTATTTTTGTCTTCTGCTAGCTTTTGAATGTGTTTGCTCTTGCTTCTCTAGTTCTTTTAATTGTGATGTTAGGGTGTCGATTTTAGATCTTTCCCACTTTGTCCTGTGGGCATTTAGTGCTATACATCTCCCTCTAAACACTGCTTCAGCTGTGTCCCAGAGATTCTGGTACTTTGTTTCTTTGTTCTCATTGGTTTCAAATAACTTACTTATTTCTGCCTTCATTTCGTTATGTACCCAGTAGTCATTCAGGAGCAGGTTGTTCAGTTTCTGTGTAGTTGTGCAGTTTTGAGTGTTTCTTAATCTTGAGTTATAATTTGATCACTCTGTGGTCTGAGAGACTGTGTTATGATTTTGGTTCTTTTGCATTTGCTAAGGAGTGTTTTACTTCCAATTATGTGGTCAATTTTAGAATAAGTGTGATGTGGTGCTGGGAAGAATGTATATTCTGTTGATTTGGGGTGGAGAGTTCTGTAGATGTCTATTAGGTCCACTTGGTCCAGAGCTGAGTTCAAGTCCTGAATCTCCTTGTTAATTTTTTGTCTCAGTGATCAGTCTAATATTGACAGTGGGGTGTTAAAGTCTCCCACTGTTTTTGTGTGGGAGTCTAAGTCTCTTTGTAGATCGCTAAGAACTAGCTTTGTGAATCTGGGTGCTCCTGTATTGGGTGTATATATTTAGGATAGTTAGCTCTTCTTGTTGCATTGATCCCTTTACCATTATTTAATGTCCTTCGGGTCTTTTTTGATCTTTATTGGTTTAAAGTCTCTTTTATCAGAGATTAGGATTACAACCCCTGCTTTTTTTTTCTTTTTTTCTGCTTTCTATTTGCCTGGTAAATATCCTCCCATCCCTTTATTTTGAGCCTGTGTTTGTCTTTGCACGTGAGATGGTTCTCCTGCATACAGCACACCAATGAGTCTTGACTCTTTATCCAATTTGTCAGTGTCTTTTAATTGGGGCATTTAGCCCAGTTCCATTTAAGGATAATATTGTTATGGTGAATTTGATCCTGTCATTATGATGCTAGCTGGTTATTTTGCCTGTTAGTTGATTCAGTTTTTTCATAGTGTGGATGCTCTTTTCAATTTGGTGTGTTTTTTCAGTGGCTGGTACTGGTTGTTCCTTTCCATGTTTAGTGCTTCCTTCAGGAGCTCTTGTAAGGCAGGTCTGGTGGTGACAGAATCTCTTAGCATTTTCTTGTCTGTAAAGGATTTTATTTCTCCTTCACTTATGAAGCTTTGTTTGGCTGGATATGAAATTCTGGGTTGAAAAATTTTTTAAGAATGTTGAATATTGGCCCTCACTCTCTTCTGACTTGTAGGGTTTCTGCTGAGAGATCCACTGTTAGTCTGGTGGGCTTCCCTTTGTGGGTAATGGGACCTTTCTCTCTGGCGGCCCTTAACATTTTTCTTCATTTCAACCTTAGTAAATCTGATGATTATGTGGCTTGGGGTTGCTCATCTCGAGGAGTATCTTTGTGGTGTTCTCTGTATTTCCTGAATTTGAATGTTGAGCTGTCTTATTAGTTTGGGGAAGTTCTCCTGGATAATATCCTGAGGAGTGTTTTCCAACTTGGTTTCATTCTCTCAGTCACTTTCAGGTACACCAATCAAACATAGGTTTGGTCTTTTCACATAGTCCCATATTTCTTAGAGGCTTTCTTTGTTCCTTTTCATTTTTTTCTTAGTCTGGCTAATGTTTTGTCAATTTTGTTTTACTTCTCAAAAGTCCAACTTTTTGTTTCATTAATCTTTTGTATTGGTTTCTTCATTTTAATTTTATTTCTGCTATGATCTTTACTCTTTTTCTTCTAATTTTGGGTTTGGTTTGCTTTTGCTTTTCTAGTTCTTTAAGTTGCATCATTAGGTTGTTCACTTGAAGTTCTTTTTTTTTCTTATTTAATGTAGGCAATTGTAGGTGTAAACTTCCCTTAGTAATGTGTTTGCTGTATCCCATAGGTTTTGGTTTGTTGTGTTTTCATTTTCATTTGCTTTACAAAATTTTTCAATTTTCTTTTGAATTTCTTCACTGGCCCACTGGTTATTTAGGAGGATGTTGTTTAATTTTCATGTGTTTGTGTAGTTTTCAGAATTCCTGTTGTTATTGATTTCTAGTTTTATTCCATTGTGGCCAGGGAAGATATTTGATATTTTCTCGAAATTTTTTTGAATGTTTTGACTTGTTTTGTGACGTAACATATCTTTGAGATAGGCCCAGGCAGGTCCAGAGTTACTGTCTGGAAGCTGGGGACTAGAGTCTGTAACCTGAGAAGTTGATATAGTTTGGATATGTGTCCCTGCCCAAATCTCATGTTGAACTGTAATCCCAATGTTGGAGGTGTGGCCTGGTGGGAGGAGATTAGATCATGGGAGTGGATTTCTCAGGAATGATTTTGCAATATCCTTTGGTGCTATTCCCATGATAGTGAGTTCTTGTGAGATCTAGTGTTTAAAAGTATGTGGTACCTCTTCCCTGGCTCCTGCCTTTGCCATGTGTTGTGCCTGCTCCCACATTACTTTCCTACTGAGTAAAAGCTCTCTGAGACCTCCCAGAAGCCAAGTAATGATGGTGCCAGGCTTGTATAGCCTGCAGAACTGTGAACAAATTAAGCCTTTTTCTAAAAAAATAAATTGCCCAATCTCAGATATTTTTTAATAGCAATGCAAGAACAACCTAATAAAAAATTCTACCTTGGGTTCTATTGTACTGTGGCTGAGCTGTCACTCAAACCACAGATGTAGTTTTTCCCACTCTTCTGTCCCCTTTCCAAAGGCAGAGGAACCTCACCCATAGCCACTGCCACTGCAGGATCATGGGGAGTACTGCTAGGCTTTTGCTAATGTTCCCTTAAGGCCAAGCCCCCTTCAGTCAGCTTGTGATGAATACTTCCTCTTGTGGGACTCACAGTTCAGGGAAGTGGGCTCCCCTGTGGCTTGGGGCAGGTCCAGAAATGCCATCCAAGAGCCAAAGCCTGGAAATGGGGACCCCAGGAGCTCTCTTGGTGCTCTGCCCCACTGTGGCCGGCTGGTAACTAAGGTGCAAGTCAAAGTACCCTTTAATTTTCAAACTAGTAGGGTTTATTGTACATATAGGCTATATGTTGTTGAAGGAAGCAGCACAGTTAGCAAAAATAAGAGCTGGAGTGGATGTTTTAGTGGTTGAGAAGCATGTTTTGCTTCTTTGTTTTATTATGCCTAACTACCTTTCTAACACAGGATTGCCAGGTTAGTATGGCAAGAGGACAGGGGATTCTGATCCCAGTCCTCTCAGATGTATTTTGGCACCTTAAATGGAGGGTCCCTTCTCTCTTTTTTATTTTTATTTTTTTTGAGATAGAGTCTTACTTTGTCCCCCAGGTTGGAGTGCAGTGGCGTGATCCTCACTGCAAGCTCTGCCTTCCGGGTTCACGCCATTCTCCTGCCTCAGCCTCCCGAGTAGCTGGGGAGAGTCCCTTCTCTTATATCATGTCCCCCCTTCTCTATTCCAGAAAGGATACTTATTCTGGTCTCCAGGTGCAGTTATGAAGCCTTTCTAGGTTCCTATTACCACCTACATTTCTTTAATTTGAATGTCATTTGTCTTCTCCCAAAATCCTTTTTGAAACTTTGCCATATAATGGTTGAAAACAACAACCATTTCTTTGTTCATTATTCTTTGTGGATGTGCAATTAGGGCTGGAATTTGCTGGGATGGTTTGGCTCTGTACCACCAGATACTGGACTAGGCTCAATGCTGCATCTGAGCCATGGCTGGGGCAACTCAGGATACTCTCTTCATGTTCTTAATTTCCAGGAGTTTAGCCCAATCTTTTCCACGTAGTGGTAGAAGAGTTCCCAGTAGGCAGAAAAGGTAAGTGCTAACGCACAAGCATTTATTTAGCTTCTGCTTGCATCATGTTTGCTGATATTTCATTGGCTTAGCAGAGTCATCATGGGACAGGACTATACAGGAAATAGCTATAGAAACGAATTATTCTCCAGAATTTATAGAAAGGAGTAAAAATTGATCACAATTACTAACACAAAGCACATTAAACTCCTTTCTCTTTTAGAAGATGAGTATTAGGTCAGATCAGGCGGGCAAACTATGACCTAGGGAACAAATCTGCCTGCCACCTGTTTTTGTGTATAAAATGTTACTGAATCACAGCCACACCCATTTGTTTATATATTTGCTATAGTTTGGTTGTTTGAACCCCCCACACTTCTTGTTGAAATTTGATGCCCAGTGTTGGAGGTCTGGCCTAATGGGAAGTATTTGGGTCATGGGGGTGAATTCTTACTTGGGGGTGAGTTAGTTGTTGCAGAGATCCTGGCACCTATCCCCTCTCTCTTTCTTCCTCCAACTGTGTGATTTCTGCACACACCAGCTCACCTTCTGCCTTCTGCCATGAGTAGAAGCAGCCTGAAGCCCTCACCAGATGCAGATGCCCAATCTTACCTTTCCAGCCATCAGAATTATGAATCAAATAAACCTTTTTTTCTTTACAAAGTACCTAACCACAGGTATTTTTTTATATCAACAAAAAATGAACAAAGACAGTTTTGTTTATGGCTCTTTGGCTCCATAGTGGCAGAGTTGAATAACTGCTACATAAACTGTATGGCCCACAAAGCCTAAAATATTTACTCTTGAGACCTTTACAGAAAAGGTATGCTGATACTGAGTTAGATAATTAACTTTTTATCTGTCTCTAAATGGTAAAGCAAAAAGATTTTAACTGACTACTTTTTAACTGTAACCTAGTTCCAGGGGTTAAATTTGAAGTGTCTTTTGGGGAATAAAAAGTTAGGATGGGAAATGGAGTATTCCCAGTGTCTCTGAGACAATGATCTTTTCCCTAAGAAGGAAGACATGGTCAGAAGGTACTACTAAGATAGATTGTATTTGGAGAAAAAGACAGGGAACTAATCATTTCCATGTGTGTGTATATGTGTGCACATTTTTAATCTTATGGTCTAGCACAGCAAGTTAATTCATGAGAAAGTCAGTTTTCCCTCCCACCTCCTCGCTTGACAATTTGAAGAATTTCTGATTTTTACAAATACACAATGAGTGATGGAAACCAGTGGATAATGCCAAATAATCTTATTAGATTATATATTATAGGACTGGAGAGCTGCTACAGGTGGTGACACATGCATATGGGTTCAGGTGTTTGCATATGTAGATTTTCATTGTCTTCTGTATTATTAGCTCTAATTGGAGATGTTTCACATATGAGAGATAATATTACACACACATACAGCAAGCATAATATGGTAATTTAATATAGTATATGCAATATAATATATGCAATATATAATTGGTATATATAGAACAGTTTGGTATAATAAATATACACATAGAGAAATGAATAGACATGTAGGATCACAAATATGTGATCTGATGGTAGTCTATGAGAAAAAGAATTCTGATTTTGTAATGCATTATCTTTATATTTTGTTGAAATATTTTGTTGAAGTTTTCTGTTGAATGTCACTTCAAATCTCTTTGATTCAGTCTAATTTCTATCAAGTTCTGAGTCTCTAGCAACTAATTTGTTTGACATCATGTATATACAGGTTAGTATTCTGTACCAGGTAAATATCAGCATTAGGTCAAGATACTGTTTAACAGTCAAAGATCAACACAAGTCAGAACAGGAGAAAACACATACTTTAAATGTGGCCTTCAATCTATCACTATTTTATTAGTCTTAAAAATTTAATGGTTAACATCTTTAAAGTTTGATATGGAGTTTTCTTTTGATTTGATGGTGATGGCATTGTCAGGATTAAACTTATTTAACCAATGTGAAGTTTTTAGAAGAAATGAGGCATATACTGTTTGCTATTGTTGTTACTTAACTTGCAATGAATATTAGTCTTGTAGATTCATGTTGATATCTACTACTGTGTTCACACACACACACACATATATATATATAAGTATATTTTTATTTGGTTAACATGTATGTACATACTCAACCCTATAAAAATATTAAAAACCTAGAGAAATAGGACTGAGAGAAAGGTGAAGTGAGAGTAAAAAATGAGAAACAAATAGTTGTCAGCTGGGAGAACTACAAGCAAGATGGAACATATGCAAGGAATTAATGCTGTGGGTGTTGAACATTTGTGGATTTCCCAGTTCATCCCATATTGCAGATGCTGTCTGGGAGTGGACATGGTGGTTTAAAGACAAATTTGGTAAGATTGAACATAGAATTTTTCTATCAGTTTTTAAGATAGACTTCATTTTTTTAGAGAAGTTTTAGGTTTATAGAAAAGTTGGTCATAAAGTATAGAGATATATATCCCTTTTCACCTACTGTCTTCTACCCAGTTTCTCCTGTTATTAACATCTTGTAATAGTGGGGTGCATTTGGTACAGTTGATTAACCAATATGGATACTTTATTGACTGAAGTCAATAGTTTACATTACGGTTCACTCTTTGTGTTGTACAGTTTTGACACATGGATAATGTCATGTATCCACCATGACAGTATAATATGGAATAGTTTCACTGTCCTAAAAATGCCCCGTGCTCTACCTATTCATCCCTCCCCCTTCACTCTGAACCTCTGGCAACAACCAGTCTTTTTACATCACTCAAAAATTAGCCCTATTACATCAGAATGAATAAGACCTATTATTTGATAGCACAACAGGGTGACTATAGACAATAATAACTTAAGTGTGTGTTTTAAAATAACTTAAAGAGTGTAATTGGATTGTTGGTTATTCAGAGGATAAATGCTTGAGGTGATGGGCATCCCATTCTCCCTGATGTACTTATTTCACATTGCATGTCTGTATTGAAACATCTTATGTATTGGATAAATATATACACCTACTATGTACTTGCAAAAAAAATTTTTTAAAAGGCCTATCAGTCTCTATAGTTTTGTCTTTTCCAGAAAGTCATATAGGTGGAATCATGCAGTGTATAGCTCTTTCATACTATCTTCTTTCACTAAGCAATATGCATTTAAGGTTTTTCCATGTCTTTTTATGTCTTGGTAGTCCATTTCTTTTTGTCACTGAATAAGATTCTCTTGTCTGGGTGTGCCACAGTTTATCTATTCGCCTATTGAAGGACATATTGGTTGCTTTCAGATTTTGTTAATTATGAATAGATATGCTGATTTGAAGGCTTTTGTGTAGACATAAGGCTTCAATTAGTGTGGATAAAAACCTATGAGTGTGGATTCTGTATCTCTTGGTAAGCCAGTGTTTGGCTTTGAAAGAAACTAACCTATCTTTCAAAGTGGCTCTACCATTTTGCATTACCAACAGTGATAAATGTGAGTTTATGTTGTTCCATATCCTCTTCAGCATTTGGTATTGTCAATATTTTGGATTTCAGCCATTTAATTTGCAGCTCCCAACCATGTGTGATATTGAACATCTTTTCATATACTTTTTTTGCATATATGTATCTTCTTTAGTGAGGTGTCTGTTCAGCTGTTTTGACTATTTTTAAATTGGGCTGTTTGCTTTCTTATTGTTGGATCCTAAGAGTACTTTGTAAATTTTAGATACAACTGCCTTATCAGATATGTATGTCTTTTGCAAAATTTTTTTTTTCCAATTTGTGCTTGTCCTTTATTCTGTTAACAGTGTCTTTTGCAGAGCAGAAGTTTTTAATTTCATTGTAGTTTAATTAATTTATTTTATTTTATGGATTTGTACTTCTGATATTGTATCTAAAAAGTCATCGCCAAACACAGTCATTGCTATGTTTTTCAGTGTTACTTCCTAGAAGTTTCCTACCAGCTTTTAGGGAAATGATCCTTACAGTTCAAAACTTTGTCTTCAATGCTTTTCTCACATCATATAATGCCTTTTTCTCTTTTGTCTATACTTAACTAAAGAAAACCTAACCATCCTTCAAAGAGTCAATTCAAGGCTCATAGCCTTCGAAACTTGTCCTGGTTACATCAGACCAGTTTGATCTCCCCTTTTTTTTTGAATCCCTGAAGCTATGGCAATCTGTATTACATTGTTCAGTACTGTATTATACTCTGCTCTTAAAAAATTATTTTCATGTGTTAATCATATCTTGCAGGCAAGATAAGTCAGAAATTTTTCATCCTTTGTAACTACTAGCAAACTTAGTGTGGTTTGGACCTAGAACAGGTTCTTAAAAAATGCCAGAAACTGGGAAACACAGTGAAATTGTTGAAGGCTTGGGTTTTGAAGTGATAAGGTTTTTATTTCACCTGTACAACTGATGCCTATATGATCTTGGCGAACAAATTATTGAACCTCTTTGACTTGAGTATATTTATCTGTGACAAAAGGATAAGAATATTATCTACTTAATGTGGTTGATGTAAGTATCAGCGTGAGATAAATACATATATCCTGGCACATGGTATGTGCTCTATGTTGATGTTATTACTACTGTTGTTATTTTTACAAAGTAGAATGACTATAGCATGAATGAATTAGGTTAATTATAATGAAGATGAAAGTATATTTGTGGCCTTTATGTCTCATTATTATTATTATGTTTAAAAGTACATGTTATTGAAAACTTGAACAAGAATCCTTTTGCCTTTGTCTTCCCAAATTGGATTCTGCTTTCATAACTACTACTAAGTATTCAGTTTAATGATCACATTTACTATTAGTGATGAACACATGTCCCAAGTGAACTTAGCCAGCCTTAAGGCAGTTCGTTTTTCTCCTTTGTTGAGAAGAGGGATTTTCTTGTTTCCTGGACAGAAACAATGAAGAATAAAGCTTCATTTGATCTTACAGCCCTGAAGGTAACTATCATCATAGATAGCAGTGCAGAGAGGTTAGGTGAAAAGACACTGCATACTTGATAACATGTTTGAGTGTCTGTATAGGTGAGAAATTTTTGCTAATTGTTTAAAATCATTTGGAGACAGAGTGCCTATTACTTGCAGCTGAAAGCAGCCGAAATAGTAGCTATTTATAACTTCTTTCTGCTTAATATAGACTAAGGTATGAAACAGTCTCCTCTGACTCAGCAGTAAAATCAGTAAAAATCCTGTAACTATCTCCCTTGGAAATGAGAGCCTAACCACAGGTATATGTATAATATTAATCATAGAACATCACTTTCTCCTCCAAAAGTGTGAACTATTGTTAAATCAGCAATCCACCCTGACTTGAAGGACAGAGAATAAAGAGAAGCTCTGCATGTGAAGGTGATAAGAGGATTCACCCACAGAGAGCAGAAAGCCATGCCTCTTTTCTGGTAGCCAAAAAAATTGAATGTAGTCTGCCTTGAGGTCATTTCACTTTTTTCTCTGGATTGTCTGATGGTAGCTGAAAGCAAAATGTCTCCCTTAGGATGTAACCTCCCATAAGCTAAGGAGCTGAGCATTAACATGAGGGAGAGAGAACAGGAAAGAAAGCCTGTATTCTTTCTTGGAGTTGTTAATAATATACTGGACAAGGGCAATAAATAATTGATAGTCGTCACCTCACTGCTTCTTGGTTATTCATAGGCTTCAAGATGGTCCTTTCTCTTAGCGCCATCTAATCGTGTTACATCACATACACTACTCTACAATACACTACATACGTCGCCAACATTAATATGTCTGCCAGTGACATGTGCTGCACGCCAGCTTTTCAGAGCTATCACAAACTGCTGATCTGTGCCAGTCAAGAGCAATGTAATTGTCACTCTCAGACAGAAATATTAACTCCAGACAGAATAGTGTAAATAATACAAAAAATAACCTCCAACCCCAATGACAAGTCTCCATAATTAGGGAAAGGTCTCTTTCATCACATCCACCATACGATTCCCCTGAATGAGAATTGCTGTAGTTGAGAGGGAAGCAGGCTCAATTCAATCAGGCTGAGCACCTGCATTCTTTTGATTATGTACATTGCAGAGACAGAGTAGGTGTGTGGATTCTGGAGCAAAGCAATGGGAGACTGTAAGAGAGTATTTTAGATTTTTCTTCCTGATACCTTTATATACACCTGCAGAGGTACCACAGCAACCTAGCAGTGATTGCCTTTCATGACAAGGTGGCCACATTAACCCACATATGGTAATTTCTAAATATTGATTATAGGAAGAATGAGAGTGCCAAGTAGAGAGGTACTAAATTCAGAAAGGAGGAGAAGGCAAAAAATGTACTTTAATTGGCAGCTAAAACTACTTAGACATTATACAGCTCATTTTATTCTCAAAGTGTTCGAGAGAGTGTTACCTAATGAATCCTTTTTATCAGAGGCAATAAGATTCCCCCATGCACCTGTGGCAAATGCTATCCATTCTTCCTTCTTCCTTGCCAACAGAATCCCAATTTTGAACAAGATGGCATAATGCCTGGCTAAATACTAGCTTTCTCAGCCTTTGTTGTAGCTAGAGGTGGCCAAGTGAGAGTTCTGGCCAATGAGATAGGAGTGGAGGACTGTTGGGGGTTTCTGGGAATATTCTTTGTTTTACTAATAAAAAGAGAGATGTTTCTGGAGCCACCCTTCTCTTTTCTACCTCTTCCTGTCTTCAATGTGTGGAGCTAAAGATGCTCCAAGTACAGGTTGAGAGATGCACAGATACAGACCCTGACTTTGGTGAGCTGTGATTGATACCAGCAGTCAGCTCCTCTGGGATTCCTTTTATCTGAGAAAAATAACCCTCTTTGTTTTTTTTTTTTTTTTAAGTCACTACAGGTCATATTTTGTTACTTTCTGATGACTAGATTCTTAACTATATCACCTAATCTAAAAGCCCTTGCTAAAGCCCAACATTAAAACAGAACAAAAATTTAAAAAAAAACCTCTTTAATAATCACATGGAGATGTAATAAGAGACAGTTAGGAATATACTAGTAGAACTAGCATTTATTGAGAGTGTGCTGTATGCCAAGCACTTTCATAAGACCTTCACATGCATGAACTCATTCGATTCTTACAGTAACCTTATGGAGCATGTTCTGTTATATACCCATTTTATACATGGAACAAAGGCATAGTGAAGTCAAGCAACTTGCCTGAGGACCAAAGCTAAGAGGGGATGGAGCCAGGATTCTGGGTTCCAGAGTCTAGGCTTTTTTTTTTTCTCCTTTAGACGGAGTCTCACTCTGTCACCAGGCTAGAGTGTAGTGGCACGATCTCGGGTCGCTGCAACCTCCGCCTCAGCATCCTGGGTTCAAGTGATTCTCCTGTCTCAGCCTCCCACGTAGCTGGGACTGCTGGTGCACACCACCATGCCCAGCTAATTTTTGTATTTTTAGTAGAGATGAGATTTCACCATGTTGGCCAGTATGGTCCTGATCTTTTGACCTCATGATCCACCCGCCTTGACCTTCCAAAGTGCTGCAGAGTCTAGGCTTCTAACCACTATTTTCTGATACATATTTTCCATTTCATAAATGCAGAAAACCAAGTCAAAGTCTTAATTGATGAATCCATGGCTACAGATAAGTTCTTTTTGATGTGTTCTGACTATTACTAGGAGAAAGATTATTTTGTGAGATATGATTTCAAGCAATTTTTGTGTTGTGTAGTATTTTTGTTTTCAGAAGCTCTGAACGAAAACTTAATTTATCCATCCATCCATCATATGGAGATTACCATGGCAACTATCTGCACTGCATCTAACATATTTGCATTGGTATATGTTGAACTTGCCCGGTTCTTGAACTGCGACATTTAAAACAACACATTCTTTAAATTTGGATTACCCCAAAGTGGATTTGAAATCCAGCTGTATTGCTAATTTTTTTTCCTCCGAAGGCTAGTGCATTACTTTGTTTTTTCATTGATCACCGAAAATGAGATAGTTCATGTCAAAATGTTTTGGAAGCTGTCAAATAAAAATCTATATAAATATAAATAATTATTATACTATGGAGGGATTTTAATGTGGTAGAATAAGAATTAGGAAACCCCAATTCTTCCGGTTATGTCGTTGAACTACTACGTGACATTGGGTGAGTCAGTTATCTTTTCTGAGCATTGCTGACCTGACTTTTGTTCTCTGGGCCATTATAGCCCCCTTGCTTCACTTACCTACCAGTTAATAAAAATGAACTCAGAACTTCAGTCGTGTGTTTGGAGGTATTTATGCAGGACTCTACCCATCCTTATTTGTTTCCAGCTTGCTTTTACTAGATTTCATCGAATTCCAGGTCCAAATTCTTTACTCTGTAACTCCAAGTTTAATTTCTACTTTAAAAATAGGCTAATAACAATAGGTCATATTTATTGAGTGTTAGCTCTGTGTCAGACACAATGGGCAATGTTTTGCTTCTGCTATCTACATATCGCAACTAAGACATTCACCTATAAGCAGTGGTGTGGCTTAGACTGATTTCTTCCTCTGGTTCTTAGTGACTGGTGCCTATATTCACTGGTTACTTAATATTTTTTATATCATCCTTGACCATAACTCTAAAAAGGCAGATCCTACTGTTATTTCCATTTTAGAGATGAGGCTTGGATAAACACTTGTTTTGGGGATTTCTGGTAGCCTAAGGAGCACCATTTCTACTTTTGTAATTCATGTAGTAACAAGTCCCTTGGTGCATCTACCGTCTTACCTATGTATAGATAAACTACTGTGTGAGTTTGGTGTCAATCCTCAGTTTGGATTCTTGGAATAGACAGAAAAAAGCCACAGATGTACCTTCCCTGTATTTTCCAAAGGTTGTTCTCTTGCATATGGCAGAGGATTAAAGTCATTTTGAGATTTGAATTGAAAGATACTTTAGCACTTCTAGAAAGATATGGTCTAAGCCAATACAAAAACTCTATCATTATAAACCCTTCAACACAATAAGACAAATACAACAATTTCTTTTAAACATTTATTATGTGGTCAGTAAGTAAGAAAGGAAAATCACTAGATGCCAAAAAAACAAAACAAAACAAAATAAGTCCATAGTAAGTTCATGAACCAGTGCTACAACAGTCCCGGTTTGGAGGAAGATGAAGAGTAGATATTATATACCTGTTAAAAGCTAAAGGCTGAAATTTTAAGATTCTGCTCACTGACCCAGAGAAATGGCAAAAGTCCTTTGCCTACGATCTCTGTTGAAAAAGAAGTTTTACTTAGAATCTGATTTTATGTTACCAGCATGGTGAGGAAATTCCAGTTGAAAAGTGAACATAAAAGTTGGCCCTCAGCTAATATTAGCCCCAGAGCACCTGGCATAGACAAACGGAGTCAGCTTGGAGGGAGACTTCCCAATTCAGGTTATATAGAATTCACATAGAAAAACTCAGGTTGAAGATGACCTCAGAAAAGTTACAAAAAACATGAGGTTGTAATTGAGAATTGGCAGATGCAGCATATATACCCAAGTATAAGAAAAGACCAAGCTATTATATAAAAGTAGTATATCTGCAAAATATTTTTAAAAATAACTTTTAGGAGCATAGAATATAATCATTGTTATAAAATAAAACCAGATAGATGAAACATCAGATCATACATAATTTAAGAGAAAATGGACTGAAAGATCAATTTGAAGAAATTAGGTAAATTGCATTCAGATGAAAATGATATGGAAAATATAGAAGAGAGGTTTACAAATATTTAGGATAGAATAAGAAGTTCCAATATGTCGAAAAGAAATTTTAGAAGGAGAGAATCTAACATTCAGAGAGGATTGGTTTAGAATTTTCCAGAATTGATCAAATATATCATTTTTATTTTAAGAGACACAAGTTCTGACAATATAAGTTAATCCATACCTGGAAATAACATAGAAAAACTATAGCATGCCAAAAAACAAAGAAAAAAATTTAATGGCTACTACAGAGAAAAAACAGATTACCTACAAAAGACACAATAATTGAGGTAGAAGTATATGTAACTACCACAGTAAAGGAAAGAAAACAATGAAATAATATGTTCAAATGTTGATTTAGAAGAGTTGTTTTACATTGCCTGTCTTCTCTGATAATTCCAACATCTCTGCCATGTGTGAGTTAGTTCTGATGTCTCTTCATGCTGTGTTTTTTCATCTTTTAGTATGCCTGGTAATTTTTTGTTGAAAGCATGATGTATAAGTAAAAGTAACTGAAATAAATAGGCCTTTAGTATGAGGTTGTATGTTTACCTCACTAGAGGTTAAGTTTTGTGAACTGTTCACTGTTTGCTTTAGCAATAGGTTTCAGAGGCTCAAATTTCCTCACGTACCTTTATTTTCGTCTTCTCTGTTGTCTTTGCCTTTCCCTAGAGACTTCTTAGATAACATCTGAGATGGACAGTTCTTTCAGTTGTATTTCCCTATGATTAACGGGAATCCTATAGATGTGTTGGTGAGCAGGGAGGAGGGGAAGTGGCTTATAGTCCTATAAATATGTCTCAGTCTTTTAGTGAGCCTGTGCCCCTGGACTGTGACCTTTACAAATGCTTTTTAGTTTAGTTATTTTTTCCTCTTTAGGTAGGACAGGAAGTTTGGCGGGGGTTGGGGGGTTGGGGGGCTGGAGTTAGGTATTTTCCTTTTTCAAGATCAGTTAAAATAGTTTTAACTCTCTGTTAAAATAGCTTCTCTTGAGGGTAGAGAAGAGAGCACTCCAGGCATATTTCAGAATGGCTACATTTCCCTTCCTCCAGCACAAGAGGATTTTTCTGCAATCTTTCCTATGAGATCATAGTAGGATTCTTCAAGATAAAACCCACGTAAGTGTGGGGACTACCCTAAGACTGGGCACCCCTTAGTTCTTAACTCTCAAACTTGTCCACACTGAGCCTCTAGCAATTTAATTACAGTTTAGGTTTTCCTAAACTGGCACTACTTTCTGCAGAGATTTCTATCCTGGGAAGTTTTGGTTTTCTCTCTCTGCCTGTCTGTCTCCTCAAGTTTGGAGGCAGTGATTTTCTTTGTTACCTTAATTCTCTGATGGTTCTAAGGAGAGTTGTTGATTTTGATTTATTCAGCTTTCTTCTTCTTATATTGGTAGAGGTGGTGAATTCCAAGCTCCTTACATGCTGTACTGGACACTGGAACCTCCCACAGTTTAGAATGTATCTGATAAAGTACCATTCAAGAAAAAGAGAAAATAAAAAAATTTTAGATACTCCCTGCCAAACTAAACCCCAAACACTACTACCAAAAACAACAAATAGAAGACATTCCAAAGACAAAAAAGACAACCCTGATATGATTTGGCTGTGTTCCCACCCAGGTCTCGTCTTGAATTGTAGTTCCCATAATCCTCGTGTGTCTGGGGAGGGACCCAGTCAGGTGTAACTGAATCATGGGGGCAGTTTCCCCCATACTGTTTTTGTGATAATGAGTGAGTTCTCAGGAAATCTGATGGTTTTATAAGCAGCTGACATTTCCCTTGCTGGCACTCATTCTCTCTCCTGCTGCCCTGTGAAGAGGTGCCTTCTGCCATGATTGTAAGTTCCTTGATGCCTCCCCAGCCATCCAGAACAGTGAGTAAATTAAACCTATTTTCTTTATTAAGTACCTAGTCTTGGGTATTTCTTCATAGCAGTGTGAGAACAGACTAATACAGTATCCCACCCTGCAAAAAGGCTGTTAAACTTTACCACTGACAGATTCTCAATGAAAGAGTATATTTTAGTAAGAAAGTAGTAATAGGGCATAAAGAAACAATGAAAATAAACCTTTAAGCCTTTTTTTTGGATCACTGGTGATTCAGAATACAACAGGTTTTTCTAATGGTTGGAACAACAGAAACTTTACCATCCATGATTTTGGATTAATTTTGCATAACCTATTCATTCACATTTCCATGATTCTCCAATATCAGCTCTCATTTAGTATCACAAGAAACTATTCCCCATTCTCTCCCCATTCCTACCTGCCATACCCATTCCCATGCTGTTCTTTTACTTTGAATAACTTATTTTTCCCTGGTTACTTATCTGTAATTATGCTTGAAGGTTCAGTTATGTTCTATCTCCTCTCTTTGGTGCTGAATCATTTCCAAAATTTAATTTTGAGTATTGAGAGGACTTAAATCATGCACCTTTTATGCATTGGTGTCTGGAGTCTTTCATTCAGTGCTTTTGTTCATATTCTTAAAAGACAGTTGTTTCCAAACATTTCCGTTAACAGCTTCCTTTTCCTCAGATGAAGTGTTATAAGGCTGTAGAATTTTTATCAAGGGAGATGTAACTTGTTTCCTTCCCTGCAGAGAGGGTGGAAGCTCCTCAGGTTCAGGAACCAAGATGTATTTATTGATATATATAATAAGATCTGTCTGTCAATATCATAAAATGGGAGTGGCTATCTAGTTTCCTTCTGACTAGTCAGACACAGAAACTTCAACCAAGTGATGCTTTTTGGGTCACTGTTTTCAGAAAGCCATGATACATGTCTTATCCTTCAGATACTCATCTGTCTTACTATTTGGTCAATTTGACTTCAGACTAGTTGATATTGAAATACCAAAATGATTTTTTAAATATCATGTCAGCTAATGTATGGCTTCTTAAACATGCCCATGTGGCTTCAAGCATTTGCATTCATATTTGTGAGTACAAATTGCCTTTATTTGAATGAGCAATTAGTAGGCTATTGTATTAGTTCATTTTCATGATGCTGATAAAGGCATCCACAATACTGGGCAATTTACAAATGAAAGAGGTTTAACTGGACTTATAGTTCCACATGGCTGGGGAAGGTCTCACAATCATGACAGAGGGTGAAAGGCCACTTCTTACATGGTGGTGGCAAGACAGAATGAGGAAGAAGCAAAAGCAGAAACCCCCGATAAACCCATCAGATCTTGTGAGACTTATTGACTATCACGAGAATAGCATGGGAAAGACCGGCCCCCATGATTCAGTTATCTCCCCCCGGGACACTCCCACAACAGGCAGGAATTCTGGGAGACACAATTCAAGTTGAAATTTGAGTTGGGGACTCAGCCAAACCGTATCAAGTATTAAAAGGTTCTGCCAGAGAACAACTTTGTTCCTTTTGATGTCACTTTGAAGATTTAAAAGAACACCCATCCATGACCACATACTAAGAAAACAGATATTCAAGTGCACATATAAAGGATATTTTTTAAACTTGAAATCTCACATTGAGCACACACACACACATGCACGTGCACACACACACACAATAAAAAGCCTATTCACATTTGTAACCACTTTACATTATTTACATATTTAGATAACTATTTGTCTTTTTTTTTTTTTTTTTGAGAAGCAGAGTGAAAATTAACCAGATTGATTGAACATTGAACTACCTTTTTCATTCCTACCTCTCAGAAGTAGTCAGTTCCCCATGCTGTGTCTGGTCCTTGGTGATTTTGGCAACTCATTAGACCTATGAGCAACTGTAGGATGGGATGTACCAGATGAGTTGGTAGAATGCTGGTGCAATCACTGATGTTAATATTGAAGTCATTTACTGACATGATGTCACTGCGTAAGTAGTGACCTCATCACCCTGTAATTTTTGTTGTTTCCCTTTATTGATTTTTCAACTACAGTGTGCATGTTTATCTCAATGCTAATATAATTTTATTTGAGCGTTCTTGGAGTCATGAGCCTTTCACGCATTGGTGTCTGGAATCTTTCAGTGCTTTTTTCCATATTCTTGAAAGGTATTTTTCCCCAAACCCTTTTATTGGCAGCCTCCTTACTCTCGTGTATAGTGTTGTAGGGCTATAGGATTCTCATTAAGGTTTCTTTTCTGCTTATTTCTGCTTTGTCCAACTAACAATGTTATCTCTTTTCTTTTCTTTTCTTTTCTTTTCTTTTCTTTTCTTTTCTTTTCTTTTCTTTTCTTTTCTTTTTGAGAAAGAGTCTCGCTCTGTGGCCCAGGCTGGAGTGCAGTGGCATAATCTCAGCTCACTGCAAGCACCACCTCCCAGGTTCATGCCATTCTCCCACCTCAGCCTCCTGAGTAGCTGGGACTACAGGTGCCTGCCACCACACCTGGCTAATTTTGTTTTTGTGTTTTTAGCAGAGATGAGATTTCACCATGTTAGCCAAGATGGTCTTGATTTCATAACCTCATGATCTGCCCGCTTCGGCCTCCCAAAGTGCTGGGATTACAGGTGTGAGCCACCACCATGCCTGGCCGTTATCACTATTCTTAAAGGAAGCTTTGGTTTACAAAGGTTTGCTATTGTACTTCCAGGTTTAAAGTTTCAGCTACTTCCTCAATCACTCAGAAAGGAGGTAAAGCACATTAGAAGGTTGAGTCAATGGGGAAACAATTGAAAAAAACAGTTAATATGTGACTTCTCATATCTCAAACCAACATGAAACACTTTCAGATGAACATCTGTTAAATAAAGATATACTTGTGTTCAGAATAATGTCTGTTGCTTTAGTTTAGCAGGAATGAGTTTCAACTTATTAACACTTTCAACTTAGGTCTGAGAATCTGTATTCTCTCTCTTGAACTCTTTCTCTCTCATTTTCCATATGCAACTGTAACCATGCATGTGAAGATTTTATTTCAGTAAGTGAAATTTTTAATAAGCTCTTGAGAGTAAAATGTTAGGGATAACTCAGGAAATTAAAATTCTACTTAAGATAGTTTAGGTGAGGTCTGTTGGAAGTAATTATGCAAAATGTAAGCATATATTTAAATGATGTTTTACCTAATAATGATTGTTTAGAAGTTTTGGAAATAATTTTCTTTACCTTGATCAAATAAGAATGCAAACCTGAGTAATTCTTAGTGGAACAATACACTGAGCAATTTTGTGGTAAGTCTAGTAGGTCAGAGCATCTGAGTGTGGCTTATGAAGCTAGATTTTGTGAGCGCAGATCTTGTCATTACCACTTATAAACTGGATAAACTAGAAAGTTTCCTGATTTCATTTTTCCTGTTTTCTCATTTGTCACATAGGTAGATGATAATCTAACCACAGAGGGCTGTTCTGAGGACAAATGAGTTAGTACCTATAAATTACTTAGAGCCGGGCTGGACACATAGCAAGTACTCGAATATTAGTTTTAAAAGACTCACATCATAGAGCTATATGCTTTTGAAGATGTTTTCCTGCAGTACAGATAGAAACTGCAAATCTTTAAAATATATTTAGACTTTGCTAGCTGACAATTTCTATAACAATACATCATATCATTATAAATTGTGATCCTATACTGTAAAATACAGAAGCCACATAGAAGCTTAAATTTATAAGGCTATCTCAGGTACCTATCAGTAATACTATAGACAGCATAGTACATAATAGTGACAGCAAGCTTCAGCGTCTCTGCAATAACCATGGAATTCAAAGTTGTCTGAAAAGTAATTTAAAATTTACTAGTTTTCTAGAACTGTGTATATAGTAGTGGTTGTGGGGTCATTTATTAGAACAAAAGTTCTTTATGAAGGCTTTTGTGAATAAAGACAAAAATTACTCTAAATATTAGGCTTTTATGTGTTACTTGATAGTGCATTTTCTAAAAGAAGCAAGTTTCATGTTCTTAATAATTTGAGTCTTGAGACCAGAAACTTGTTTGCTCCCTGGATCTACCAATAACCATTAACCTATCTAGACCTCAGTTTTTCTCATCTGTACAATGGAGATAATAATACATAGGTTTCTGAGTCACAAGTTAGATAATATATATGAAAACACTATTTATATTATAGGATTCATTAGAACACCGTATGATTCTAGTGTTTCTAAAATGTTAAAGTTCTCATGGAAGTTATTTAGGGCTGCATAAATAAAGGAGTTCTGTCATTAAATGAGTTTGGGAAACATCATTGAAGTCCAGAAGTAGCAGCTACTCTTAGGGCTCTGCAGGGATTCCTCAGGACTTCCCACTTCCATGCTGGAGCTGACTCCCACTGCCTGTGCTGGAAGTGCCCAGAATTCACCCACTTCTGGAGCAAAACCCTTCCCAATGACTGACAGCCATTGTTATATAAATCCAGAGCTTTCCTGCCCCTCAGATGGAATAGATGTAAGGTAGAGATTCTAACCTGTGTCCCAGCATTTCCCTGTGGAATTAAGCTCCAGTTGCCCTCAGTACCTGCTGACTTGGTAACACACCCTTGATTGCTTATCTTTTCTTCCTTTTTCACTTTTCCTTTCCCTACCCTTGTTTTCTACACCTCCTCCAAATACCACTAGCATTTGAATCCTCTTCTCATGATCTGCTTCTGGGGGATCCCAAACTAAGACAATAGAATAGCATCCTTTATGGAAATTCACAATTACTTTTGCATATTAAAGATTTGGAGAAGTCCAGAAACAGTAACTCACTGACATTTCGCAGATTTTTAGTCTTCCAAACTTCCTTACATCATCTGTCAAAAGAGGAGTTTTGATTAGGTTAGTGAATACTATAAACACCTCTACGCAAATAAACTAGAAAATCTAGAAGAAATGGATAATTTCCTGGACACTTACACTCTCCCAAGACTAAACCAGGAAGAAGCTGAATCCCTGAATAGACCAATAGCAGGCTCTGAAATTGAAGCAATAATTAATAGCCTACCAACCAAAAAAGTCCAGGACCAGATGGATTCACAGCTGAATTCTACCAGAGGTACAAGGAGGAGCTGGTACCATTCCTTCTGAAACTATTCCAATCAATAGAAAAAGAGGGAATCCTCCCTAACTCATTTTATGAGGCCAACATCATCCTGATACCAAAGCCTGGCAGAGACACAACAAAAAAAGAGAATTTTAGACCAATCTCCCTGATGAACATCGATGCAAAAATCCTCAATAAAATACTGGCAAACCGGATTCAGCAGCACATCAAAAAGCTTATCCACCATGATCAAGTGGGCTTCATCCCTGGGATGCAAGGCTGGTTCAACATTCGCAAATCAATCAACGTAATCCAGCATATCAACAGAACCAAAGACAAGAACCACATGATTATCTCAATAGATGCAGAAAAGGCTTTTGACAAAATTCAACAGCCCTTCATGCTAAAAACGCTCAACAAATTCGGTATTGATGGAACGTACCTCAAAATAATAAGAGCTATTTATGACAAACCCACAGCTAATATCATACTGAATGGGCAAAAACTGGAAAAGTTCCCTTTGAAAACTGGCACAAGACAGGGATGCCCTCTCTCACCACTCCTATTCAACATAGTGTTGGAAGTTCTGGCTAGGGCAATCAGGCAAGAGAAAGAAATCAAGGGTATTCAGTTAGGAAAAGAGGAAGTCAAATTGTCCCTGTTTGCAGATGACATGATTGTGTATTTAGAAAACCCCATCGTCTCAGCCCAAAATCTTCTTAAGCTGATAAGCAACTTCAGCAAAGTCTCAGGATACAAAATTAATGTGCAAAAATCACAAGCATTCTTATACATCAGTAACAGACAAACAGAGAGCCAAATCATGAATGAACTTCCATTCACAATTGCTTCAAAGAGAATAAAATACCTAG
>NC_045447.1:96137318-96155382 GCF_002776525.5 Piliocolobus tephrosceles
GAATGAACTTCCATTCACAATTGCTTCAAAGAGAATAAAATACCTAGGAATCCAACTTACAAGGGATGTAAAGGACCTCTTCAAGGAGAACTACAAACCACTGCTCAGTGAAATAAAAGAGGACACAAACAAATGGAAGAACATACCATGCTCATGGATAGGAAGAATCAATAACGTGAAAATGGCCATACTGCCCAAGGTGATTTGTAGATTCAATGCCTTCCCCATCAAGCTACCAATGAGTTTCTTCACAGAATTGGAAAAACCCCCTTTAAAGTTCATATGGAACCAAAAAAGAGCCTGCATGGCCAAGACAATCCTAAGTCAAAAGAACAAAGCTGGAGGCATCACACTACCTGACTTCAAACTATACTACAAGGCTACAGTAACCAAAACAGCATGGTACTGGTACCAAAACAGAGATCTAGACCAGTGGAACAGAACAGAGTACTCAGAAATAATACCACACATCTACAGCCATCTAATCTTTGACAAACCTGAGAAAAACGAGAAATGGGGAAAGGATTCCCTATTTAATAAATGGTGCTGGGAAAATTGGCTAGCCATAAGTAGAAAGCTGAAACTGGATCCTTTCCTTACTCCTTATACGAAAATTAATTCAAGATGGATTAGAGACTTAAATGTTAGACCTAATACCATAAAAACCCTAGAAGAAAACCTAGGTAATACCATTCAGGACATAGACATGGGCAAGGACTTCATGTCTAAAACACCAAAAGCAACGGCAACAAAAGCCAAAATTGACAAATGGGATCTAATTAAACTAAAGAGCTTCTGCACAGCAAAAGAAACTACCATCAGAGTGAACAGGCAACCTACAGAATGGGAGAACATTTTTGCAATCTACTTATCTGACAAAGGGCTAATATCCAGAACTACAAAGAACTCAAACAAATTTACAAGAAAAAAACAAACAACCCCATCAAAAAGTGGGCAAAGGATATGAACAGACATTTCTCAAAAGAAGACATTCATACAGCCAACAGACACATGAAAAAATGCTCATCATCACTGGCCATCAGAGAAATGCAAATCAAAACCACATTGAGATACCATCTCACACCAGTTAGAATGGCAATCATTAAAAAGTCAGGAAACAACAGGTGCTGGAGAGGATGTGGAGAAATAGGAACACTTTTACACTGTTGGTGGGATTGTAAACTAGTTCAACCATTATGGAAAACAGCATGGCGATTCCTCAAGGATCTAGAACTAGAAGTACCATATGACCCAGCTATCCCATTACTGGGTATATACCCAAAGGATTATAAATCATGCTGCTGTAAAGACACATGCACACGTATGTTTATTGGGGCACTATTCACAATAGCAAAGAGTTGGAATCAACCCAAATGTCCATCTGTGACAGACTGGATTAAGAAAATGTGTCACAGATACACCATGGAATACTATGCAGCCTTAAAAAAGGATGAGTTTGTGTCCTTTGTAGGGACATGGATGCAGCTGGAAACCATCATTCTCAGCAAACTATCGCAAGATCAGAAAACCAAATACCGCATGTTCTCACTCATAGGTGGGAACTGAACAATGAGATCACTTGGACTCGGGAAGGGGAACATCACACACCGGGGCCTATCATGGGGAGGGGGGAGGAGGGAGGGATTGCATTGGGAGTTATACCTGATATAAATGACAAGTTGATGGGTGCTGACGAGTTGATGGGTTCAACACACCAACATGGGACAAGTATACATATGTAACAAACCTGCACGTTATGCACATGTATCCTAGAACTTAAAGTATATTAATAATAATAAAAAAAAGAAATTCAAAAATTTTCCACCAGTCAGTTTTACAGATATTTATGCTTAGCATATTATAGTCAAAGATTTAGTTTGTGTCATTCCCCATAACATATCTGTAGTTGTAAGTACTATGACATTATAACCCTAACATGCCAAACTGAACTCGTTCCACTTATTAAAGCTATCAGGTGGTGGAATCACATTGTGTTTGGAATATGCTTAGTTAATGAGGTTTATTTTACAGACAAACACTCATGTACATTTTCACATGAAATAATCATATAATAAATATGCTTATTTTGATTAACATAGCTAGTTAAGTTCCCTGCGAAATGTGAATTATACTACTCTAGGCCATTAGAATCACAGATAATTCCCAAACTAGAAAATATAAAGAGAACATTTATTTGTGGGGCTTGTCCTACTCTATCTGAATATCCTGGCATACAGCATCAGGTCTCATCTACACAACATGTAGTTGTATATATTTTAGTAAGTGTTTTTTGTTTTTTTTTTTTGAGACAAAGTCTTATTCTGTTACCCAGGCTGGAGTGCAATGGCGCAATCTCGGCTCACTACAACCTCTGCCTCCCGGGTTCAAGCGATTCTCCTGCCTCAGCCTCCTGAGTAGCTGGTATTACAGACGCACGCCAGCATGCCTCGCTAATTTTTGTATTTTTAGTAGAGACGGAGTTTCACCATGTTGATCAGGCTTGTCTCGAACTCCTGACCTTGTGATCCACCCGCCTCAGCCTCCCAAAGTGCTGGGATTACAGGCGGGAGCCACTGTGCCCGGCTTTTAGTAACCATTTTAATAGAAGCTTTAGCTCCTGTGTGTCACATCGTTTTTCATATTGATGTTATATTAAAAAATGGTACTAAATGCTTAAAATTTGTTTCCATTTTGTCTGTGTGTAGTGTTTTTACAAAGTAACAAATCTATCTTTTCTTCTATGAAGTTATATAAAAGTGAGCAAGGAAAGCTCTGCAATACTTTTTATCTTTGGCCCATTTTGTAAAGAAATGCACTAATGGGGGACTTTACTTCTCATGTACCTTCTTTTTTATCTGGATTTTATTTTTCACATAAGGATACAAATTTTATTATTCAGCTCTGTGCCATCATAACATGCTTTGGATCGCCAACAGAGAAGGCTTTAGTAAACTCCCTTGACCACCGCAGTGTTGCTTCTCTATGTGTATTTTTTATTCTTTTTTTTTTTTTTTTTTTTTTTACTCTGGATGATTCTTTAGGTGCATTTTCATTGTCAGATTTTAATTTTATGTGTCTGCAAAGGCATATCCTCAAAGCTTGGCCTCCACAGGAAGCATTTTAAGATTCTCTTCCTTATAAGAAATTACAAATGAAATTAAAAATCAAGATTTCTTCAGTTCTCTCCTTCATTAGAAAAATGGTTAATTATTTTAGAGATAGCATCTTGCTCTATTGTCCAAGCTCGAGTGCAATGGTGTCATTACAACTTACTGCGGGCTCCAACTACCAGGCTCACACGGTTCTGCTTCCGCCTCCCAAGTCGCTAGGATTACAGTAGCCTGCCAAACTAATTTTTTTCTTTTTTTTGTAGAAACAGGGTTTCCCTATGTTGCCCAGACTGGTTTTGAACTCCTGGCCTCAAGCAATCCTAACACCTTGGCCTCCCAAAGCACTGAGATTGCAGGTATGAGCTACTGAGCCCGGCCCCACCTTCATTTTTATTATTCAGAGATAGTGTTTGTTAAGGGACCAGATATAGAAGATTTTGCCCCAGGCTTGTCATCTATGAAATAAAATTAGTACTGCTCTCTCAAATCAAATATGGAGAGGATAAAATAAATGCCTTGCAGTGCCCTTTGAAGACACAAAGGAACCAAATCTAATGTTTAATTATGATGTTTGTAAACTAGAAGGACAGAGATGGCTAGGTTGTTGGGAGAATTAGCAAAAATTATTTAGTACCAGTTAAAGTAACAGAGCTCTGAAGTAAAATTTATGTATTTATAATGTATATTCAGCACATATTTATTATTTTTGCCATGCACTGTCTAGGCTCTAAAACTACAATTGAGAACAAGAGAATCACCCTCTCTTTCCTTCTCAGATCTTACAGTTTTCAGTGTTACAATAAGGAAGTACAAGGTGGTATGGGAGTATATCGTGGGAAAAACTAACATGGTCTACCTGGTAAAGGGAAGACCATGTTAGTTTATTTTAAGCTCGTTAGAATATTTATGCCATGAAATTTCACCCACAGTAATTGGGATCCATATGTTAGAAGCAATTTTCTCAGGTTTAAGGAAACCATCACTTACAGGTCATGCATCTTGGTAGAGTCAATGGTTTTGAAGTCACCACTGTGTCTGAGTTTACGTATGTCATTAAGTTAAAGCTAAGTTCTACATTTAGAACTGATATAGGTTCTAATTACTTTTGGTGCGAAAGTAATTGTGGTCTTTGCCACAATTAAAATGGCAAAACCGTAATTACTTTTGCACCAACCTCATACTATCATTGACTCTTAGAGAGAGCTTAGACCTTCAGTTTCAAATGCAGACCTGAATTATATCTGCTTCATTCACACTCTAGAAATGGATGATTGTGAAATAACTGCAATCGTACTAAAATAGTCACAATGGAATTAGAGAGCTGCTGAATAATAGTTTTAGTACATTAATGTCTTTACTTCCTCCTCAGAAGCCAAATAGGCTTTCTTATAATGTGTTGATTCAGGTTTAGGATAGCTAGATGTTATGAATGAGAAAACTGGATTTGGAAAGAAGTCTTCAGTACATATTTAATCTGCCTGATACTGGTAGTAACTTTTTCTCTCACTTTATTAACAAGGATATGTAATAACATATCTTAACGTTACTCCCTCCAATTCCTAAACTCGTAATTTCAGACTTAGGTCTTAGTATTCCTGAATGTGTTACTAATCAATTTTCTGAAAAGCCTCACAGTACTTCTTATTTATGAAAGAGATAGTGTGGGTTTTCTGATGGGCTGCTTTAAGCTGCTGGGGTGTGGTTTTTGTATTGCTGTTCCAAGGGAAGAGAGGCAGAAAAAAGGGAGTGGGTGAGAAACCCAAGCCTCCTTTTCCCCTACTTTGGGTTTTTCCTGGGGCCAGGCTTGTATGTGAGACATGTTAAAGCTCAACTTTCAGGTCTTTTTGTTATTGTTATAAAAATTTGCATATGGTCCTATTAGAAAAGGAAGAACAAGGAAAAATAGGCAGATGAAAAACAGGTCCGAGGGTGAAGACATTTTCAAGTATTTCTGAGATCAATCACTCCACTTCCTGTGTTTTACAGATAGGGAAACTCAACCCAACAAGTAGATATATATTTATTCTTGAAATCAGAAACCAAATAAAAAGTTTTTTGTTGTTTATTTTGAATTAACAATAAACTTTTCCTTCCTTTTTCCCCTTTGCTGAAAACGTTAGAAAAATCATTTGTTGAATTAATCGGGTAAATAGCTGTGTGACTCTCCCATGATGTGTGATGTCTAGGAGTCTTAACATTTTCTAGGTCTCTCATTCATGCAACAAATATTTCTAAGTGTGTATGTGAGGGTGGGTGGGTGGATGTTAGTGGTGATAACCACACACATGTATTTAGAATATCCGAGATGCATTTAGCCCTAAGCAATTCCTTCTTCACCTAGTTTCTAAACCCATGTGTATTTCAAGAGAATGTTAATCCATATGTTCCTGATTTACTTTCACTAAGTCATCTGCATGTTGTTGGTAAGAGTCCTTTGATGTCTAAGAAGACTTATGAGCAATTTTTATGGCCTCTCTGGGCCTTTGTTCTTTCAAGAGGCAAGATGTGCTTTGCTTGCATGGATGGCACTCTTAGTGTAACAATCCAAAAGTTCCCTAAAATTTGGAAAGAAGACAGAGGGAATCCTAATCTTGACCAAAGGCCCATTCTTTTTCTCAAGGCCAAAACTTTAGAGAATAGGTCTCGTCTGACTCAGGAGAGGAATATGCTGTCATCATTCCAGCATCACTTTTCTTTGTGCTTTGATCCTTCTGTGTTGACGCAAAGTGATTCTTCTTGGCTTTTTGGGAGGAATAGTTTATTAAAATATTATTTTGTGCTTATGATTCCTTCATTTATTTTTCTTTCCTCACTTCGCCTGGGGGACCGCCTTAATAGTCCCCTGCCTCAGAGAATTTTTTGTTTTGTTTTTTTTTGTTGTTTTTGTTTTTGGTAGGGTTGAGAGCAGAATCTTAAACTTATTAAAGTCATTACCCAATTTAATTTGTAATTAGCCATGAAAGTATGGAGAAAGAGGGAGTTGTTTTTTAAGTCAGGGAGTCCAGGAAGGGTCATCCTTTTGGCCGAGATGGCAAAAGAGAATAATTGGTCCATTTGGAATGGGGCGCATATCCCACTTCTGGCAAAGTCCTGGAGAGGTGACAAAATCTCAGAAGTGATGACCAATGGAAACACTGGGAGTTGTACCCTGAGTTTAGGGGTTCCAAATGTGGTCCAGTTTCCTATATTCCATGCAAGGCGGAGAAGCAGCTAAGCTCTGCCTGTGACCTAGAGGAACCTTATGGACTGGCTCACTGGGCATCTCAGGAGAGACCAGTGTGAACAGTGTGAGAATTCCCTTATCAGGGATACCCTGGTGCTACACAACACCTTAGAACCTCTCCTCTTTGTAGGGGTAATAATGACTAACACTGAATTTTCTTCAGTACAGTAGAATGAAGCTGTTATCAGATTGAATTTGACAAAGAAAATGAGGACATGTGACATACCTGAGTCTGTAATAAGATTTATTTGTGCTACACTCATTTGTATGTATGTATTTATGTATTTATTTACTTGAGTCAGGGTCTTGCTTTGTTGCCCAGGCTGGAGTGCAGTGGCACGATCACACCTCACTGCAGCCTGAATCTTCCAGGCTCAAGTGATTTTCTCATCTCAGCCCCGCCTTGTAGCTGGGACTGGAGGCCACCATGCTCGGGTGTTTTTTTTTTCTTTCTTTTCTTTGTTTTTCTTTTTCAGCAGAGACAAGGTCTTGCTATGTTGTCCAGGCTGGTCTTGAACTCCTGAGCTCAAGTAATTCTCCCATCTCAGCCTCCCAAAGTACTAGGATTACAGGTGTGAGCTACCACTCCCAGCTCTTTTTATTTTTGAACACTCTAAGTATCAGTCCATCTCCTAGGTGATATTGTCAGGCTTTGGACTAGGGGAGGTGGTCAGTGATATAAAAGAAGCTTCCCTCCTGCCTTCAAGTTACTTATAACAGAGTCATAAACAGAGGCAAGGCTGTCACACTGATTTTTGTCAACTTTTATGAAATGCCTTAATAAATTCTAAGCACCATACTAATTGCTTTAAGTGGATTATGTCATTTAATCTTTGCAATAATTCTGCAAGACAGAAACTTTTATTATCCTCATTTTACAGATAAGGAAGCTGAGGTTTAGAAAGAGGGCAGCTTCCCAAATATCATGCAGCTGGTGAATGATCAAGCCCGGACCTGATCTGAGTCAATTTGATTCTGGTTTCTATGCTGTTAATCCCATTTTTGTACTGCTTTTGATAAGCTATAAACTAGTTCATATAATTAAATGTGGCAGAGGGCGGGAAGAGGGAGTGAGCAAGTTCAAAAAGAAGAGTTTAGTGAAGGCTGGAGTGACCAGGGATGGGCTCAGGAGGAGATGAGGTTTAAAATGTGTCATAGAATAGTAAGCTTGGAATATAACTTGAACACTGTCTAATTTGTTCACCGACCTTTACAGATGTGAAAACTGAGGCCTCACACATGGACCGAATTCTGCCAAGCAGAGGATAAAGGCAGAACAACATGATTGAAGGTATGGAGGTGGGGTTGATTACAGCATAGTCATTTTTACAGTAAGAAATCAAGCCAGAACACAACAGAAAGTGATTTGGGCAGAGATGTAAGTTTCAGTCAACTCCGTAGGACAGTGTGGTGTGCAGAAATTGTAGAGATCTGTGAATTGTAGGCCATAGCCCTGGACATTATCTCAAAATATATTTCCGACCTTAGTGTCTTGAGTGTTTGTCAAAAATATTTATTTCTGGATCCCACAATATATCTAAGTCAGACATTTTATCTTGATAAAAGTTGGTTTTTGGCATTTTTCACAGGCCCTCCACTCCAGCATCCTGGTGATTCAGATATTCACTGAAGATTAAAAACTGTTGCTGTAGACAGCGGGGTCAGGTACATGGCAGTCACAGGAGATTCTCGGACAGAGAACAGGCCTATGAGAACCTACCGTGTGGTAGAACATGGATTTGAGACTATCGTGATCAGCCCAGATATGGATGTCAGTTAGGATACAGCACAGGGCTTATGGTCTTGGAAACAGCCTAGTGTCTAAGAGAACAAATGGAAACAGCTAAATAAAGCTTCATTTGGAAAAAAAAAAAAAAAAAAAAAACTAATAGACTTGGTGACCAGATAGATTAGAGTGTTCAAATCATTTACTAGTCCTGTCATCTGTACCTCATAAATAGTTCTCAGCTGCTACTAGCTTTCTCCATTCTCTCATCTTAGGCCTACCTTACTGCTGCTCTCTTTGCCATTTTCCCTAACTTAATTCTTGTCTGCTGCCCCTGCCCTCATCCGTTCCTCACTGTTGAGAGTGACGATTGTAAAATGCAAAACCTGCCATGTGACTGGTCTGCTTAAAAGTGTTTAACGCTTTTCTGTTGCTCTCAGAATAGCTTAAACTTCCTTAAAAAGCATACAGGGCCCTTCATGGTTTGTCCTTTCTTACTTCTGAACTCCTTTTTCTCTTGCTACTCCTTGTACCTCTTGGTCTCAGCTATGCTAAACTTGGATATCCTTTTCACAGCTCTGAATCTTTGCACATACTCTGCTCTCTTTCTGGAACACTGTTCCCCTTCTCTCTTCTCTAGTTAACTTAGATTTCATATCCTCCTGTAAGACTTCCTTGACAACCACCCTGCTCCAGATGGGTTTAGGACCTCCTCCTTTGTGTTCCCATTGCACTCTGTTTTTTCACCTAATGTACAAGCTCCTTGAGGGAAGGCCATGTCTTACTGACGGTTGTAACCTGGTACCTAATATGGTGTCTAGACCATATAGGTCTGCATGAAATGTTTGTTCAATGAATGAACAAATGAGTAATCAAAAGAGAAGGAGGAGCCAAGGATTTCATCAAGGTTTCACGCCCCATTAATTGAAGGAATGATGATGTCAGAGCTCTTACTCTTCAACAAATTCTACCTTAATCTTAAAGAAAATACAGGATCCTTTTCTTTGTCAGGGCAAAAACGGTAGTGACAAAAACTCCAAAACCTAAACTACTTTAACTGTACCTGTTTCCCAAGCACTTAGAAGTCGACAGCTCTTCCAATCAGAGGAGTAATGGTCAGATTGTGTATGACAAGACTGAACCTAGTATGTATCAATTCTATCTTGGATAAATCATGTTAAGACAGAGGACTACCCAGTTTTTCATTAAACAGCAGGTTTTTGCCACTTAAAAAGAACCTTTTTTCCACTGGGAGAGGGTAAGGCAGGGAACAGGGTGCCTTGATCCTGGGAAGAAGCAGCAACCTACTTTGTGTGTTGACTTTCTGTTTGTGAGATATATAGTCAGCATTTCTAATGAATCTGCTCAAAGCGGCTGGAATATTATGATTTATAGCACCTTCCCACTCTCTATCATAGCATTTTATTAGATGGATGGGAAGCTGGTAGTAATGAGGTTAGGAATGAGAAAACATCCATCAAGCCCTGCTACATCTTCTCAGGAAAGACAACACACTATCTCATATGTCACAGGCAGTGATCTAGGTCACGATGATATAAAATGCATGATTAAAACCAAGCATTTGACACTAGATAATAGGCATCTAGTTAAAAAATAGCTCTAGTGTTCCCGACTTTTAATTAAACCCAACTCGTAAATATGCACTGTGGTAAATATACTGCAGAATGGGGCTTGTTTATATTCCACCACATAACAATTACCTCCAGAATGGGTGCTTTATTTCACTACATGGTGTTATTAGTCAGGCGATGGACTGAAATACAAATGTTAAGCCAGTGATGTCAGACAGGCATGCCAGAGCAGAATCATCCACCGACTCCTGCTGTCCCCTCCCACCTTCCTTGTTTTCATGCCTCCTTCCCTCTCCAATATCCTTTCACTCTCTCTACAAAGTTATCAATTTAAAATGAAACACATTTAGTCATTTCCAGCAATCTCTCACCATACCTTTGATTGCATCAGTGATAACTGGAAGAGAGAAGATGTTTTAAATGCATAACCATGGCATTCAGTAAATCAGTCCTATTAACAGGTTTATTCTTTGACAGAGGATTCATTTCTGAGAAAGTTTTAAAGATATCAAATCTGGAACTAATTACTAATACTAATATAAATGCTAATGTAAAATTAGATGATGAGGGGGTGGGAAACAGGCTAATAAAGCAGTCTAAAATTTTTTTATTAGGTTCTTGGAAATTCTTGACTCATAGAATGGACCATGAACAGAACACTGGTGTAGGATCTCTCTCTCTCTCTCTCTCTCTCTCTCTTTCTCTCATCTATCTTTTAGAGAAGGGATCTTGCTCTGTTTCCCAGGCTGGTTTTGAACTCCTGGGCTCAAGCAGCCCTCCTGCCTTAGCCTCCGAAGTAGCTGGGACTATACACATGTACCACTGTGCCAAGCCAGGCTCTAGATTTAACTCTAACATTAATTGATCATTTGACATTTATCTTGTCTGAAGATGAAACTTTGGTGAGTTTTCACATTTGAAAAATGAGGGGATTAGTTAAGACCTTTTGTAATATCTCTTCCCCTTTAGTGTCTATGAATCTGTTATCAGTGTGTCCAAACTTCAATGTCGTACAGATCTCTTTGGGATGTTGTTAAGATGCAGATTTTGATTCAGCAGGTCTGAGATGGGACTTGAGATTCTGCATTTCTGACAGCCTCCCAGGAAATGCTGATGCCATTGGTCCACAGACTACACTTTGAGTAGCCAGTTGTTAAAATACAAGGATTTTTTGTCACTGTTGCAACTTTTAAACTTCTGGGTCTTTATTTTTCTCTCTCTCCAGTGTAATTAATTATTATTTGTGTAACGTCCATAGAACACCTACCTTCTTTAAATGGTATGTTAGAACTGCTATCTTTTGGCTAGCTGTATTAAGATCATTTCTGAATGTATGATTACCCTCATGAAGTTCAGTTCAATTCAGTTAATATTTCTCAAGTGTCACGATCTAATTTAGTAACCTATCCCTGTGATCAGACAACTCTCCGTCAAAGCAATTTCTCATCCCTTTAGATCCAACATGTTCACATTTAAGCTCGTTTATCTTTCTCTGATTTCAAAGGAGATGAGGAACACCTGATCACCTGTGGCAGTCATGTGTCCTAAATTGGCATGGACAGACCATGTGCCTTACAGCAAGAAAATTCTGTGAATAAACTGGAAGCCAACCAGCCAGGCCTGTCCCCTAAGACTTGTGTCTCCCCAGAACGGAGGAGCAAATGGTTTCATACCCAGGATAGTCAGGCTGTTAACCAGCTACAAACAGCTGTATCTGGGCTGTTCTCTGCTGCCTGTGTGCACTTGGAATAAGGAGAGTGTATTCTGTTCTTAGGCTGCTATGAAGAACTACTGGAGAGTGGGTGATTTATAAAGGAAAGAAGTTTAATTGACTCACAGTTCCGCATGGCTGGGGAGGCCTCAGGAAACTTACATTCATGTCAGAAGGCACCTCTTCACAGGGTGGCAGGAGAGCAAATGAGAGCCAAGTGAAGAGGGAAGCCCCTTATGAAACCATCTGATCTTGTGAGAACTTACTATCACAGGAATAGGTGGGGGAAACCACCCCCATGATTCAGTTACCTCCCACCAGGTCCCTCCCATGACTCCTGGGGATTATGGAAACCACAATTCAAGATGAGGTTTGGGTGGAGACACAGCCAAACCACATCAGAGAGTTTCTTCCTGCGTGAGTTCTAACTGATTATTTTATTTCTTTCTAATGTGAAGATTACACCTCTATTCTCCTTGCCTTTATTTTCATTCAGTTTTGATGTGATTACTGTAATTATGTGTCAGCTATTACCAAGCACATTCTAATTACTCCATTTTTTTGCTGGGATTGCTGGTACTGCATACCCTTTTGTTCATTAGTGAACTCTGAGGAGACTTCCTTGCACGTGTCATGCTTTAGAGACAGTCTGATTTTATTTGATGAGTGATACTCAAAAGCACTGTTATTTTGAACCAATTCACAAAATTAACATGTGATTTCAATTGGATTTTCCTAATGCAGTACAGCATTTTCCATTGCTAAATGTGTTATTGCTAGGAAAAAAATATCAATGTCATTATTTAACAAGAGTACCAAAAAGAAAGAAAACAGTTATGAATCAATGTTGTGCTTTCCACTCTTAAAGATAGGAACCATGGTTTTTTTAATTCTCTTTTTCATTTTCTTTTTTTTTCCTTTTTTTTTTTTCTGAGACAGAGTCTCACTTTGTTGCCCAGACTGGAGTGCAGTGGCACAGTCTTGGCTCACTGCAATCTCTACCTACCAGGTTCAAGTGATTTTCCTGCATCAGCCTCCCAAGTAGCTGGGATTATAGGCATGTGCCATCACACCCAGTTAATTTTTGTATTTTTAGTAGAGACAGGGTGTCACCATATTGGCCATGCTGGTCTCGAACTCCTGACCTCAGGTGATCCACCCGCCTTGGTCTCCCAAAGTCGGCTGAGATTACAGGCATGAGCCACTGCACCTAGCCAAATTTTCTTTTTTTTTTTTTTTTAAAGATAATTCTGAGTTCTTTGTTGTTCTCAAACATACCTTCTACATGTACCTTCTTGGAGAGGTCTCAAAAACTTTCTTTTATAACATACACAGCCGTGGTCCAGCACAGAATTTCACTGACATCTAGTCATTCCCCAACTGTCTGGATTACGCTTTTTAAAAAAACTTTTAAGTTCAAGGGTACATGTGCAGGTTTGTTATATAGGTAAATTCATGTCACAGGGGTTTGTAGTACAGATTATTTAATAATGCAGGTATTAGCCTAGTACCCATTAGTTATTTTTCCTGGTCCTCTCCCTCTTTCCCTCTTCCACCCTCAGGTAGGCCTCAGTGTCTGTGTTCCCCTCTATGTGTCCATGTGTTCTCATCATTTAGCTCCCTCTTATAGGTGAGAACATGTGGCATTTGGTTTTCTGTTCCTGCATTAGTTTACTATGGCTAATGGCCTCCAGCTCCATCCATGTTTTTGCAAAGGACATGATCTTGTTTTTTTTATAGCTGCATAGTATCCATGTAACCAAAAAGCACTTCTACCCCAAAAGCTATTGGAATTTAAAAAATACTTTGAAAAGAAGGAAAAAATTAAAACATTTTTCAAAATAATAGAAAAATAGTAAAGTGTAATTTACAAAATTAAAAACTCATGTAACTGTACAACATGAAGAATAAGCCTAATGTAAAATCCTATGGACTTTAGTTCATAATGTATCAATTTTGGTTCATCAGTTGTAACAAGTATACCATATTAATGGAAAATGTTAATTATATGGAAAACTGTGTATGGGGTGCATGTTGTGGGAGTTGGGAGAGTAAATGAGGGTGGAAGACAAAGGTGTTCTTGGGAGTTTATCAAACTTTCTGCTCTTTTTTTTTCTGTAAACCTACAACTGCCTAAAAGTCAAGTTTATTATTTTTACAAATATATAAACTATCACGATCCACACAATGTTTATTACAAATTGTCCCATTCTTGAATATAGATAGCTGAACTGTTTTCCATTTTACACAAAGAACTTTGCAAATTCAGCTTCAATTTCCATTTTTGATTGAAAAACATCAGTACCTAATCACCTTTCCAGAAATTCTCAGGTAGCCACTAAAAGACCAGCAAGCTTCCAAAATCTTCTCAACTCTTTAGAATCTTCCCGAGTCCTTCCCCACATCATTCTTCATGTTTCAGCAACCTTATACTTCTTTTAGTACCCCAAACACAACAGCTTCTATACCATCTTGGCATATTTTGGAATTTTTCTCTTCATTTTCTTCAAATAGCTGGTTCTTTCTGATTTTCCAGGTCTAGATTTCACTGTTACCCTGTGATAAGGTCTTCCAAGACCTTTCCATCTAAATTTGAGTTACCCTGAGCCCTGTATCCCCACCCCAAATATTTTCTATTATTGTATTTCTATTATTGTATATATTTCTTCATACCACTTACCACAATTTTAAATTACTGTTTTATTTTCTTACGTATTCACCATTGTTCTTGCCCACTAGACTGTAAGATCCCTAAGCGTCTGGAACCGTATATTTTGTTCATTAGTAATTACCCAGCACCCTGAGCAGTGCTAGGCACAGAGTAGAAGCTCAGCAATGGGGCAATTGATGGAGAAAATGATTTCAATATAAGATATGTAGGAGATAAAATAGTAAAAGTATATGTCATTAGTCACCTTTTTTGGTAATTAATTTGACAAGCTTAATAAAATGGACAGTTTTCTTAAGGAAAATGTGAAGTGCTAAAAATAATGTAAGAGGGAATAGAAAATTTGAATATTCACAGAATAAATTAAGAAGGTTGTTAAAGAACGAACTCTGAAGAAAATACCAGGTAAAGAATATTTTAAGGATAATTTTCCCCAAACTTTCAAGGAAAAAAGCAATTTCTGTATTATTTTAAATGTTACTAAGTGTAGGAAAAGATGAATTGATCCCCAATTCAAATTTTATGAATAAAAAATATAGCCAGTTCTCTTAAGAACAAAGATTCAAAAATCCTAAATAAATAATAGTAATTCCAATATAGACTGTATTAAAATAATCTGCTATTAATATTTTATTAAGTTTAGAAAAAGATGAATTGTTCCCCAGTTCATTTTATGAATTGCAAAAATAGCTAGCTTACTTAGGAATAAAGATTCAAAACCCCTAAATAAATAATATCGACTCAAATATAACATTATATTAAAATACTAATACATTGTGCACATGCTGACTTTATCTGAGACCTGCAAAGAAATTGTAAAAGTAAAACATTTATTAAAACAATTCATCATATTAAGAGATCATAGAAAGAAAAATTTTGTGATCATCTCAGTGTATGCTAAAAGGCATTTGTGAAATTCAATTTCAATGTATGAAGAAAATGTTTTGTGAAACAGTAATAGAAGGATATATATTTGGTATGAAGGAAAGTATTCTAAACCTAATGCAAATATTTAAACTAACTGTGAAAAACTAAAGGAAGTGTAGAGTAATATTTGAAAGTACATTTTACCCCATAAGTCTCAATTTCCTTACCTGTAAGATAGAAATTAAAAACAGAATCTATTTTATAGGGTTGTGGTGAAGATTATATAAAGTTTGTAAATAGCTTAGCACAGTACCTCGCACATAACAGATATTAAATTTGCATTTATTTTCCCTGTTTATTATTAAAATACTGAGGGTATAAGTGTATAGACGCTTAAGGCAATTCAAAAGGAAAGGAGTGAAGCAAGATGGTCAGAAAAGAGTGTTATACTTGATTTTGGGTTGTGAGAGCCCAGAATAGTGAAGCTAAGGAGGGAGGGAGGGCCTTGGATTTAGAAGTTCACATTCCCAAACCTTGACACTGAATGACCTCATACTAAATCCATAACCTGGGAAATGCTGAGGCCAGTTGACTAGAGAAGAGGAACTATCATGGGAGTTACTCTGAGAAAGAACCAAAACACTGAATGTATTTGGCTTACCTAATCAAGCCAAAGAAAGTATGTGTCTGGAGTCCTCGCCTGGCCGGACTTTTTGAGAATCAAAATCATATTGTCTGTGCCTTGAGACCTTGCTTGATAGTCATTTAGTTATAGTTTGAGGTAGTTTTGTGCCAATTTGGTGGTTTAAAATCTCATACTCCATTTGATTCCGTTTTCTAGGGAAGATGCTTTTGTGATATATCCCAGCATGCTGATGACCCCAAGAAGACCACTGGATACCTAGCAAGGTAAGAAAGAGAATAGTTTCTGTTCCGAGATTTTTAGGTTTGAGGCTGGCCTAGGTAGGCCATGTTGGGCTGGGGATGCTGGAGAGTTATCATCCCTGTGACAAATATATGCCTACTAGTAATGCAGGTCAATATTATTATTTAGTTTTGTCTTAGAATGTTTAGTCAGTAATATAATACAAGAAACGGAAACTGTAAAAGTAATCATGTAATTCTTATTATTTATAATTATGGATTATTAATTATATATTAGAAATATAATTATTTTTAATTTGTAGGATTGGTTACCTAAAAGAATTGATTGTAAAGCCCTGAGGTCTAATAGTAGAAACAGAGTTCAATAAGAGAATTCTCATATACAAGAATTCATAGAGTTCTTACAGATAGCAATAACTATAAAAAATATAAAGGAAAAAATGCCTTTCAGAATAACAACATAAATTGATTTAAGTGAAACTTGGAAGATCTCTTTTTACAAAGTGCAAAACATTTAGTAAAGGACAAAAGAATTAAGTAGTAATCTACCCTATTCTCAGGTAGGAAGAATCAGGATTTAAAGATATCAGAGTGCCCTCAATTTATATCAGTTCTGTAAGGTCAATAGTATAGTGCATTTTTGGCTCTACCTGATGAAATGATTTTGCAGTTATATAATATGATGAGCTATAGTAACAGCTATAACATCAATATAGAGAGGATAAGAGGTTTAATATATGCACTAACAAATATTTAAGTGATAAATCTGCAATCAAAATAGTGTGTCATGATTAGATCTATTAACAGAATAAAATCTAGTAATTGACACATGTATATGTTAAAAACTGTATAGTAAGCAGAGGCTGGGTGTGGTGGCTCACACCTGTAATCCCAGCACTTTGGGAGGCTGAGGTGGCCAGATCATTTGCGACCAGGAGTTTGAGACCAGCCTGGCTAACATGTCGATACCCCATCTCTACTAAAAACACAAAAATTAGCCAGGTGTGGTGGCAGGAGGTGGAGGTTGCAGTGAGCTGAGATCGTGCCACTGTACTCCAGCCTGGGCAACAGAGTTAGACTGTCTCCCTCCAGAAAACCCCCAAAAATAAGCCAAAAAAAGTGTATAGTAAGCAGAAATTATATTTAAAAAGGTACTAGACATTTGGCTAATTAGTAAGGACAATATAAAAAAAAATCAAACCATACTTTACATTATATGATGAAATAACATTTAAATTTCAGATAGTTTGTATATGTAAATATTAAAAATTAGATTACAAAGGTTACATTATAACCTTTGATTTATATGATATAATATAAAATATATACTGTATTATATAAACTTTATATTAGGATGTATTATAAATTTATATGAATCAAAGATGTAGAAATCTTTTATAAACTTAATTCTTTCTTAAAAAATTTTAAAATAAAACAGATGATTCAGATTCTGTAACTATTTAATGTTTTCTTAAATTCTTAAATTTAAATTTAGGAAATTGAAGTTTTAAATTAAAGAAAGTATACATTCTTAAAACTCACCATAGTAAACAAGATATGAGGACCTGGAGGAAACCCAGAGAGACAGCAATTAAATGGGTCAAAATTAGCAAAGACAATTCTTCAGAGTCTGGAGATTCATCATGGGGTTTGCTACCTATTGAGGAATATTTATTTAATAAGATCTATGGACTCTTTCATGAAGGTGTGGCAGTTGAGTTAGGGACTGCCCCTGTTTATTTACAACTCTATGTTCTGGAAAAGCTGTTCTATTCAGCAACAGTTGAGTGCTAGATCCTATATCCCTCAACTTCCTTGGGTAGGAGAGGTATTCCTGGTAGATTGGGAAGCTGGTAAACATTGGCAAATCGGATTTTTCACAGCCCCGTGCTACAGAAGACGATATGAGTGGGTGGCAGCAGTGTCCGTTCCTCCATTTCCAACTCTTATGAGGCATATAGTATCTGGATGAGGAAACTGGTGAAAAATACAGTCCCTCAGCTGGGCACGATGGCTCATGCCTGTAATCCCAGCACCTCGGGAGGCTGAGGCAGGTGGATCACGAGGTCGGGATATCGAGACCATCCTGGCTAACATGGTGAAACCCCCGTCTCTACTAAAAATACAAAACAATTAGCCGGGCATGATGGCAGGTGCCTACCCAGCTACTTGGGAGGCTAAAGCAGGAGAATGGCGTGAACCTGGGAAGCAGAGCTTGCAGTGAACCGAGATCGCGCCACTGCACTTCAGCCTGGGTGACAGAGCGAGACTCCGTCTCAAAA